>NC_064617.1:668805493-669111493 GCF_023898315.1 Schistocerca nitens | reverse complement strand
TTGCGAAAGCAAAAACATACGAAGACAACAATATTGCTACTGTATCAGACGAAATTAATACAATCAAACAGTTGAACACCGAATTGCGTGATGAAATTTCCGATCTAAAATCAAAAACAGATACATACACAGTAGACTTTCAGACAGTGACAGACCGACTCGAACAATTAGAACTTACACAGGATTCCGATGACATCAAAGCTGACGTTAAAAAACTGAACGAAACCACACGTAAAATACAAAAACAAATTAATGCTTCTGACACTAAAAACGATGATCAGGTAAAGATACTGACTGAAAAATATGACGAACTGGCCAGTCGTATTGACGTTATTGAAAGTAATAATGACAGCAAATCAGACGATACGTCACCGATTTCGTTTAACCAAACACCTGAATTCCAAAATCTACAGCAGACAATCAGTGAGATAGATTCGTCTAATAACACATTATGTAGAAAATTGTCAGCTTTACAGCAAGAAGTAACAGAGATGAAAAATGTTTCAGCGTTTAACACATCACAGCGGACGCCACTTTGCGAACATTTGTCAGACTCACACAGCCAGTATAATTTAGGTACTTTACAGAGAGTACGTGACTTAGATTCTGAACAGTCACAGACAAATAGATTTTCATACAATCGTAAACCTGTTCAGACATAAAGAGACGATAATTTTGATTACAAACATTTTCTATCAGTGAGAAAATTTAAAGTATTTAAAAATGACAGAACACAGATCCACCCCTTGGATTGGATACAACAATTTAGCTTTGCTATTCCACCAACTTGGCCTGTAATGCACAAACTTGAATTTATTTGCAGTTTTTTGGAAGGTGAACCGGCAACTCGTATGAGACCGATCGCGAGGCAATGCTATTCGGTAGAAGAATTTCAGAATGCTTTTCTGTCAGCGTATTGGTCGAAGACCACACAGCGCGGAATCAAGGATCAATTAATTAGTTTACCGAATTATGAGAACTCAAATTTTCCCACTGTCACGCAATTTTTTGAGCACATGGTCCAACAAAACCAGTACTTAAGTGAACCATACAGTGAATCTGCACTTATTCAACTATGCATTTCTAAATTACCACGATCATTAAGAGTGTCACTTTTAACGGGTCAGCAAAAAGAAAATATTTCGGCATTCTGAGATCTGTTACAGCTTTTGGAAGTACAGCAATCGGATTATTCCTTTATAAACCAAAATTTTTCATATAATATTCAAGGTCAACAAACATACAGCAATTACGATCAGCCACGCAATTTCAATAGCAAGGCTAATAGACGCTTCAGGAACGACCATCACCAGAATTTTAACAACAGGGAAAATTTTAACTATCAATATCGACAAAATTATCAGCAAGAGGAACCACATTTTGGTAACAATAGACGTTTTTCTCAACAACAGCAACAAAACCAACTGGTTAGCATACCTAACCAACATTGTAGTGCACAAGGGCAACCAAGCTTTAATGTTTCGCCGCGTACGCGTTTAGCGTCGGCGTCAACAAATAGTAATGCACAGCAACAAGGAAACCTGTACGTACAGAAAACACACTATCTCAATTCCTATCGCAATGCGCCGTATTGAAATGACTATCACGACAGACGTAAATATAATGAGCAAAATTTTCAGCGTATATTTAGTAACAGTCGGTCTTATCAGCAGCAGAATCATCCGCCACAACATATAATCATGAATGAACCAGACAGTAGGTATCATCCAGAACGTAATATGTCTGGAAGAAATAACAGAACAGTTCAAATAGTGGAAATGCCACAGCATTCTCCCGAAAATAATAGCACGTCAGATAGAATTTGACTAGATACAGTACAGGTTGCATCTTCCAGCAACGCAAGCAATACTTTTGACACGCAGAATGTTGTTCATGAAAATGTTATTACTTTTGACGACATCCGAGACACTCTTCTCCATGAAAGACCAGTTGTTCAAAAAACTATTTCACACCCTGTCATCGAAGTTAAAATTGGATCATCGAAATTTTCGGCAGTAATCGATTCTGGATCACCTATGTCAGTTATAAATGAAGAAACTTTCAACGAGTGTAACAAAGAGAATACCTATCCTACGTTACCATTAGGCAAAACGAAAGTAGGAGCAGTATCGAGTAAAGGAGTAGATGTGAAATTACAGACACATTTATCATTTTGTATTGCAGGTCATACATTTCACTCAAATTTTTGGATTGTTTTCTTATTGACGACAGATATTATTTTAGGTACGAATTTTCTGGTACAATGCGATGCCATTATTGACTTTCAAAATTCCTATTTAATGTTGAAGGATGAAAATGTACAACTAGCTTTAGAATTTCAGCATTATTTATCTGCAGAAGAAGAAACAATTAATCGTACAGGGGTCATTTCCGCATCACGTAACATAGACTGTAATTCCACATTGTTCACAGATACGTACGTACACAACTATAATACTCCAGACGATTTCTGATAAAGTTAAACAGAGCAGTGCAAATACAGATGACGAACGCACACAACTACACAAAATTATTTTACAGGAATAACTGGAACTGATCGGATGTTAGACCCCCTCCGTCTACGCTGCTCATGCATGGTAGTTTATGTCTTTGGGAGGTTTTAGTGACATCTCTGAACAGTCGAAGGGACTGTGTCTGTGACACAATATCCACAGTCAATGTCTATCTTCAGGAGTGCTGGGAACTGGGGTGATGCAAAAGTTTTTTGATGTGTGTAATCTTAACATGTACCTTACCATGTGCCCATACAATCATCATGAGACTGAAACACTTCTGCCCATGTGTGCTCACAAATAAATTTGTTTTTAAAGGGAGTCCGCCTTGACCAAAATCCATTTTTTTTTGTTTACCAAGACATATTTCGCTGGGCTTTTATTTTCTTTCTAATATGCAGAATAAATGCCCTTTACTGGTTGTATAAATTGATATTTCAATTTTAAGGAAGTAGTCGCTAATTAGGAAAGTAGGCAATGTTTTTGAGATGCAGTGACGGAAAAGACCCCAAATCAACAATTAATTAAAGGAGAGTAATGAGTTTCGAGATTATAGTTTTCTAAGTAACATACGTAAGTAATTAACATTGGAAGATCACTGGTTTATGAAGGTGCGGGAAAAATTTGCAATAACCAATGCTGGTACATTAACAACACGTGAACCGCCAAAATATTGAATGCAAACGGGAATGTACTCTGTCGCACAGGTGCCAGATGTCAGTCTGTGGGTACTACTGCTGTCACACGATATTGCACCGCAGATCCAAACTCCAGGTGGAAGTACAGTGTGTCTAGGCAGCTGACCTGGTCGTAGCAAGCTCTCACCCGACCTCCGTTCAACGAACACGCGCTCACCACTGGCACCGAGACAGAACCGGCTTTCATTAGAAAAGACAACAGACTTCCAGCGAGCTCTCGCGTGAAACCACTGAAGTCGCACACGGTGGTAGTTTGGTGTCAGTGGAATGTGCAGTACAAGAGGTCTGGATCGGAGTTGTCCTTGAAGTAGCCGATTTGTAACAGTTCTTTCTGTCGTTGTCGTGGCAACTGTTGGGCAGAGTGCTGCTGCAGATGCAGTACGTTGCGTCAGAGCATCCCTCCCGGTAGTGCCATGTTGCCGTCCAGAGCTCGGTTTCCTTGAAATCGTACCTACCCGTGACCACTACTGCCGGAAGACGTGTACAGTGGCTTGATGCATGCCAAGACTTCCTGCAACACCGCGGAATGAATATTAAGCCACTAATAGCCCTATTACACGACGTCATTGAAATTCCTTGAGGTATTAATAATGGCGTCATTGTCGCCTTAAAGGCATTCTTGACTAACATCAACTCACCACGTCCATTCTCATAGGTAACTAACACTCACGATCACGACCATTACAGCGCGTAACTGGAGCCAACCCGATTTGCATACTCATAGTGGCGCTAGTAGCGCCACTATTATGCGACTGGCTGAACAGAAATCATTTATCAGTTGCAGAAACACGATTACCAAATTTCGTATATCTAGCCCTCTGGTGTTGGGATTTTTTCCGTCAGCTTATGTAACTTGCTACCATAAGCACTAGTTTTCCTGTTTTTTTGTTTCACGTTATGGTTACTCTTCTCTCACAGTTTGTCTTTTGCAACCGAATAGAACTTTATGTGGACAGGGTAGTTACTTGGACATTTCACGATAGGGAATGCTTCGGCTATGCCTAACATTAATTAAATGGGTTCAAATGGCTCTGAGCACTATGGGACTCAACTGCTGTGGTCATTAGTCCACTAGAACTTAGAACTACTTAAACCTAACTAACCTAAGGACATCACACACATCCATGCCCGAGGCAGGATTCGAACCTACGACCGTAGCGGTCGTGCGGTTCCAGACTGTTGCGCCTTTAACCGCTCGGCCACTTCAGCCAGCTCATTAATTAAATGATAAACCTAAGTCTGTGTGTGTGTGTGGGAGGGGGGGGGGTGCGTGTGTGTATCTGTGTCTGTTTGCATCTGTTTCACTTTTTCTGTTTTCTTCACCATCTCCAGTGTGAAGAACTGCGCCATGTAACTGGTATGTGGTACTTAGTGGAATTAAGGAAAAGGTGGGAAGGAGGACCCACAAATATAACTTTCTTCTCTCACAACCTGTTTATTTAACAATTTATATACTGTGTCTTACTGATAATCGAAGCATTTAACCATAAAATTTTCTTTAACAAATGAACAAATTTTCAAAATTCATTTGACCTTCAATCTTAAGGTGAATAAGCTTTTAATCCTTGCAAAAGAAATGTAAAGTGCTGTCTTGCAAAACAGCCAACAATATGACAATCATAACAAGATGGTCGGACATGAAGCCCGCCCGTTATCGGATGAAACAGCGGTGTTTATTACCGAGGTGGACACTGTCTGTCTTATTAAATACCCTTCTGCAACGCATGAATATTATACAAGCTGATCCCGTTGAAATACTCTGGTATCTTCGCTCTGCATAGGCTCTCCTTTCTCAGCTCGTGGATTCGGCGGCTCGGACCTGGTGACCACCTCTTGTCGCGACGGTACCTCCAATACTCAAACTCGTGCCTTCGTCTCGAGCCAGTGAACCCCGTATATATTTCGGCAAGCAAAGACCTCCTATGCACACAACAGAAAGATAGCTGGCGCCAGACTGAATAATCTACCGGCTGAATGGCGCCACGTCACGTCACGTTCGATGTCATTGACACGAAATTTTCACCCTGCAGTTAAGTGAGTGCTGATATTAAACTTCCTGGCAGACTAAACCTTTATGCCGGGACAAGCCTCGAACTCGAGACATTTGCCTTTGGCGGGGAAATTCTCTGTCGTCTAAATGAAATCAAATGGCTCTGAGCACTATGGAAATTAACATCTGAGTTAACAGTCTTCTAGAACTTAGAACTACTTAAACCTAACTAACCTAAGGACATCATACACATCTACGCCCGAGGCAGGATTCGAACCTGTGACCGTAGTGGTCGCGCAGTTCCAGACTGAAGCGCCTAGAACCGCTCGGCCACACTGGCCGGCTTGTCGTCTAAACTACAAAAGCGAAAGTAAAGGTGTGTGGAAGGTTGGTGAATCGTGCCTGGGTAGCTCCGTCGATAGAGCACTTGCTCACGAAAAGCAATGGTTCGGAGCTCGATTCTCGGTCCGGAATATAGTTGTAATACGCCAGGAAGTTCCAAAGTCACAACGGGAACAAAATTACGGACAATGTACCAGCTGAATGTTACCCGCTTTCTAAGTAAATGTTTTGAATGTAATAGGAGGTTGCTTCCCTCGTCTAGAAGAATATCTAGATACCTGTAAACAGTGCTGCGTTTTGCAGGGATCTCCGTCGGAGGTTCGAGTCCTCCCTTGGGCATGGGTGTGTGAGTCTTCCTTAGCATAAATTAGTATAAATTAGATTAAATAGTGTGTTAGCTTAGGGACTGATGACCTTAGCAGTTTGGTCGCGTAAGATCTTACCACAAATTTCCAATTTTGTAGCGATTCCGTCATTTCTCGTGGAAGGATACCTGGTGAGAGAAAGTCTTCCCTTATTTTCCTGAATACGGAGTCAGCTAGCAGTCAGTGGCAGTGCAGCGGAACTAGCTGTTCTCTGACGCGGAGCGCTACCAGACTCGGCTGCCTCCCCGCCAACCCGCCGCCCACCGGGCACCACCCTCGGTAATTGCCGGTCGCACGCAACTGCTGCCGTTGCCTGCCGCTCGCCGCCCAGCGACCGGCGCCGCGCTCGCCCAGAACCGAGGGGCGGCCACCGCAGACGGATGGCGTGCGCCGTGGCCACCAACAACTGTTGCGTGCCCCGCCCTGGCCGCGGCCGGCACGGCACGCCGCTCAAGTGCTTGTTCTGCAGCAGGGCCGCCAACCCATTACGGAAATCCGCCGGCAGCGGCTATCCATCAGCCGGCGGCCCGGCACCGACAAAGTGCTTCCCGCCCGCAGCCGTCAATGCTTCCTCTGGCCATTTCCATCTTCCTGTGGTCGATTCAGACACGTACGTACAGAGCGAGGATCTAGATAGAGCACCGATATGATGCTTAACACATTCAACTATGGTGTCCAGTGACGAACACTCAGTCATGCGAAAGTGCAGCAAAGAATTAAGTTCACTTAATCATTTGCGAAAAGCAATTCCAATAATAAATGGCTGTATCGCTTACGGTTATTCTTTTTCGTTCGTTGCAAGACGTGTTTCATGAACTAATTCTCAATTTCAGTGGCCCTGGGAGCTTGCACACGAGAGGTAACTTTTAATTATAGCCTGGAAATTTAATGTCACGTAATTATTTTTTGTTTACTTCCAGGTGAACAACTGCAGTCCTGCTCTCTCCTTGATCCGTCTGGATAGTCCTGACGCGACTACAGCACTTCTCCAACTTCCCAAAACGAAATACCTCACGATACTGCATCAGTGGACTGCGACATATCGTTTTAAGTCCTGTAGTGGAGTGCTACTTTACTGTCGCTCGGGATTGGGATTGTATTGTCTGGGGGAGGAGACCAGACAGCGAGGTCATCGGCCTCATCGGATTAGGGAAGGAAGTTGGCCGTGCCCTTTCAAAGGAACCATCTCGGCATTTGCCTGGAGCGATTTAGGGAAATCACGGAAAACCTAAATCAGGATGGCCGGACGCCGGACTGAACCGTCGTCCTCCCGAATGCGAGTCCAGTGTGTAAGCCACTGCGCCACCTCGCTCGGTGTGTAGCTCGGGAATTTCGATGCTTACCACAATTGCAGTCACACACTTGCTAACAAAAAGAAATTAATTATGTAACTTTTCTTTCCTAGGTAATAATTAAAACTTGATGGCGACATGTTGCACATAAACTTTCGCATCAATAAAAATTTCTAACCGATTTCTCAGAACCGGTATGACAATATGCAATTGAAGTACTTTCTTGCTGAAATAATTATTGGATGCTTCCAGTATCATCTATTATGATGGTCCTTATTTTTTATTTAGCATTTAAAAAAACAGTTTTTTTCTCTTATCTGTGTATATGCATCTCTAGTACGCTGCGCAACGGAACTGGTGGATTACTTCTTCGAAAAACTGTGATTCCCAGCCATTGCGAGGCATAAGTTGGAAGTTCGAGGGTGCGTACAACCTTCCACCGTAATCATACAAGCCGGCCGGTGTGGCCGTGCGTTTCTAGGCGCTACAGTCTGGAACCGAGCGACCCCTACGGTCGCAGGTTCGAATCCTGCTTCGGGCATGGATGTGTGTGATGTCCTTTGGTTAGTTCGGCTTAAATAGTTCTAAGTTCTAGGCGACTGATGAACTCAGAAGTTAATTCGCGTAGTGGTCAGAGCCTCGTAATGATACAGAAATATGGCTCTTTGCTGAGTTAGCCTCGGGCTCGACAACGCTTCCAACAGCAAGGAGTCCACATATGTGAAGAAAAGGTGAGGTAGGTTAATGATGTCATATTGGCACACAGCTTCACTGCAACTCTGCCCAAAGTTACAGTCATGTCATCCCTTCTTTTGACACTCTGCGGTGGAGGTAAGAACTACAAAGCCTAGAGTTGAAATCACATGTTTGTCTTATGAATGGGCGAGGAAAGCATTCCAGACACACCGCCACTCAGAATCAACACGAAAAGGCCGCAGGGAGAGGCATCAAGGACGTCAGTCACTCAACACAGACTTCGTGGTGGAAAACGACAGTTCGTAGCACGATGAGCACAGGAAGATCATTCAAAGCCATTAGACGAAATTTGGACGTGACCCGTGGCAGCAGAGGGTTCTTATGCTTCCTCATCCTTACTATTCGTGGTCTTTCACAGGCGCATGAGTAAATTCGGCAAAGGTATTCTCTAACACAACCCAGTTCGGCATCCGTCCACCTCTATTCGAAATTTTAAAACTGAACGTGTACAGAAACCACATGGACAGTATTTCGAGACGCTTGCAGGCAGGTAACTGGATCTGGAGGCGTGTCAGTTATTTGCCTACCTGTAGGAGCCTCGGACTACTTTACAGGTTGTTTCTAAACACGTTCATGTTGAAAACTGTCAATAAAGGTAGCTGGGTTCCCCCGAGGGTTTGCCGAACTGGAGTGTTTTAGAGGGATCCTTTATTCACTTACCTGTAGACGTTTCAACGACCTGTGATCACGCCACTGAAGGAACCGAAATGAGAGGGATGAAAAACCATAACAAGTCTTTGCTGACACTGGTTACGTTCAAATTTAGTCAAATGGCTGGTTGTTCCAACCCGCTGATGAGAGCAACAACTGCGGTCGCGCTGCATTCCAAAGATGGGATGGCAGCACTACATTGTCCTCAGAAAATGGTGTAAACATCCGAGTGTGTCAGTACAGTCAAAGTGTGTCAATAATGTCTTCCTGTTGCTCAACGTGGAGCGAACTGTCGATTTCGACCACAAAACATTTGGGAATGAACGCCCCAAGCGAAGTGATAGCTTGATTGAGAAACCTTATGCCAGATTTACATACGTAAGTAGATTGTTTACGTAATTTGATGGTACAGATGTAGATGTCATGATCCGAAAAGGCAGACGGCCAACGTTCCGCGACGGGAAAATAGGGTGTTAGAGCATCATAGACAAATATCCTATGTAATCGGCCGGCGGAGTGGCTCGTGATGTGTGTCTGTCCCTTGCTGTCACCGTGTACCACTCCCCAAGTGCCGAAGAAGCGAAGACAGCGAACGAAGAAGTTCCATGCTCGTGGTGAAATGTTGGGTATACTCAGAGGCGGAGTGTCTGGAATGTTTTTCTCGGCCACAATGACAACCGTGTGATTTCAACGCCGAGGGTCGCGGTTGTAACCTCTATCGCAGAGGCGTCGAAAGAAGGGGTGAAATTTTGTTAAGAGGAACTGTGACGACCTCCCCCTCATGTAACATGTCCACAGTGCCGTTGGCCTGAATTGTAGTGAAGTTTAGTACCAATTAACCTACCTTATACGCCACACGAACTTTTGAGCTGTGGCCTTTTTTTCACATGTGTTGTTACCTCGCTGTTTGAAGAGTGGTCGGGCCCGACGATGACGCTGCAGGGTGCCAATGCTTTTACACCATCAGAGAGGAAGTTTGTACGCACGTGTAAGTCAAATTTAAAACTCATGCATGCCAATGGGAGACGATTCCGGTGTTTCAGAAAAGTGATGATTGAAATCTGATGTGCAGTGCCTTGTCGACACAAGCTGCTCTACAGCCGGTAAATTTTTAGCAAAGGAATATTTGGAACATCAATAGTTGCTAAGACAGTCGCTTTATCTTAGTTGTACTTTCGATCACAACCGATCAACAGGTGTAGAAACAAGAACCTTAGCATTCCTATCTGCAAGTAATCGAGACGCTAAAGTGCCTGCGAATTGGAAAATGTTTTTTCTGAGATAAAATGTGCAAAACGCTTTCGCCCCCAACACTTGTAGTTCACGTGCTGATATTGGGAAGTGTTAGGATTGAAAAGTATGAAGACAGAACAAGGCCTGAGCACAGTAAGCATGTTAAAATGGAGCAAGACCCTGTAGCTTCGCAGAGAGGAGGAGGCTTACATCGAATAGACTAGGGTGGAGAGCTGCATCAAACGAGTCTTCTTTATGGAGACAGAAAAAAAAGCTATTTTAAATGAAACGAAGGATGCTAATGAAAATGTAGTCATTGAGGATAAAAGTGTTTGAAGGTGAACTGACGTTGTAAGTAAACAACAACTTCAAAGATAATCGTAATAACTGTTGACACATTTACCACAGTAAGAGACCAAACGCCCAGTGCCTTCAAGGAAAGAAGTTTGCTGTTACTTACGAAACCATGATTGTACCCAGACGTGTACTTCTTTTACTACGGTATATTGATAATTTTCACTTATGGACCGTCTGACAGCAACTGAATAAAACACAATGTTAGTGCCATACGCGTTTCGCCTTTATTTTCTGCAAGGCATCGTCAGTGGCAGGTTGCGTAGACAGTTTCTTACATATTACGCTCCTGTTGCATTTTTGGTGTTGTTCTTCTTCCTATGAGCGCCAATTTGCTGTTTTTTCCGCATTCCACAGCACTATGCACTGAGCGCTTGTTTTAATATGTAAGAAACTGTCTACGCAACCTGCCACTGATGATGCCTTGCAGAAAATAAAGGCGAAACACGTATGGCACTAAAATTGTGTTTTATTCAGTTGCTGTCAGAAGGTCCATAAGTGAAAATTATCAATATACCGTAGTATTACGCGCAACTGAGGAGGACAGGACCACAAAAGTTGAAGGTGTACTTCTTTGTCTGGAGAAATTCCACGATCGCGAACGTCTTTCTCCAGTTCTCCAGAAATGTGGAAATCGCATGGGCAGAAATTGGAGACTGTGTGGATAATATGTAATGTCTGAAGGAATCCGCCGTAAGTTACAAATCTTAATGCTTCGTACAGATTGTGTGCTCAAGCTGCTTCTGCTACAGGTAGTGAAACAACAATGTCTTAAACGTTAAATTGGCCACTGTACACAGCAGAGAACACCAATATAGCAAAGCACAACTTCATAGTACTTCATGGCTATGCGACAGCGACGTATATCGGAAGGCAGTAAGATCCCTTGGCTATAGGTTTGGCAGTATTCGACAGCCATTTCTAGGTGCAAGTAAATGAAGAAAGGCTGCGCGGTTTTGTTATCAAGTAACGTCTTCATCAATTACTTTAGTTTTAATGTAATCTATGAGTAATTTATGATGTTTGATATTAACATGAAAATGATTCCGTAGACAGGGAAAGAACCTGCTCTGGGGCTACTAGTTTTATAACGACCAAAAGGCAATAAATGATTTTCAAGCAAATGTGTTCCAGCAGCGGTGTGAAGAAAATGATAGTAATAATGACGCTAACAATCGAACTATCCGGTAACTTCACACTTCACGGTGGATTTTTCTAGAACTAAGATTTTTGCTGAATTTGTGAAGGTTTCAAAATGGCTTCACATCGAGGCTATGATGCCTAGAAGTGTCTTTACATCCTGCTGACATGAGAATAGCATAATCTCCGCGTGAGAAGCTTGCTTCTACTTAACCATTTAATAGACTCGCATTTTTTCCACCGTGACTAATTTTGTAAGCTAAGCACATCATCCGTTACAGCACACTCCTCGGGCTGGGAAATGTGGCCACAATGATCTGGTGGAATGAACTATCACAGCTGCAATGCGTGGATTCAGGCATTTACTTTTAAGAGGCACAAATAGATTTACTTTACCTCTGGTAACCTCAAGAGAAAGACGTTATAATCGGAATCAGCATTAAACATCACATTCCTTCATTACCAAATATGCAGAGCCCGTTCACGGTGGGAAATGACATAGGCGGAAGTTATGGTAAACAGAAATACTGTCACCAGTAAACATACTTACATTAGAAAATTATATTTTATTTGATGAACCGATAGCCATTTAACGGAACAAGGCTCTTATTTTACTTGTACTTGATGGAACTAGAGACGTTGAAAAATTTGGTGCTGGACTGTGAATCGAATTCGTATCTCCTCTTTCAAACATCTGAATCTATCGGAACAGTATAGTTCAATCATTTCGTTCCTTTTCCCAAGACTGCAATCTTTCTAGGTCTCCTCCAAAGGTAAGTGTGTGTGTCCGAATCCTGATCCAGTGCAAAAATATTCATAATTTCATTTCAAGCCCTATCACGTGCACACTGGCCTGCTGTTGAAAATTAACGTGCATTTTTAATATCTGTTCATGTGTTGCCAACAATCGCCTTAGGTGTCGTTATTTCTGGTCAAACACACACACATGTTGCTGTTTGTGAGTAAGCAATTGATACTTAAGCTATATTTGTGGATGATAGAGAAGGACGGTAGGTTTGGGGTTCGATTGTCACTCAGGCACAAAAATTTGTGACCTTATTTTAGATTCAAACATCAAGCAGCTGGTAAGAAAAACTGATACGTTACATTTGATTTTATTAGTTAACAATTCAATTACGTGTTGGGTTCGTATCTCCGTCACAGAACTTCACATCATGTGCTTCATCTTTATATGCTTGCACACTTTGTTACTTCTGAATGGAGATATATCAGACATCTTTCGTCGCTAGTTAACAGGGACGAAAGGGTCATGATAGGAGTCCACGTTTATTACAAAAACTGTCGTGTTTTATTTTTAAGTTTGAAACGTCCCCTTTGAACAATTATATACAAGACTGTGCTTAAACTGATACACAATATTTTGTAAGCGCAACGCAATCTGACTTTCAATAATCCCTAAAAAAGAATGGGCCCTGACTAACATTAAACTATACCTTTCACAAATCACTTACCTCACAAAACTCTTCGCTACTCAAGCTACTGCAATAAAGCGAGCGCCACTACTGCCAGCTAAATAAAAGATTCCAACTACTGAAGGCACTAACTACTGATAGGGATAGTTAGCAAATGAAAGATATTAATAGAGAACAAACACTGTATTTACCTTAATAGTCATAATATATATAGCAGTTCATGACAAATTACAAAACTCCGCCATCTCTCTCCCCACATCCACCACTGCTGGCGGCTCACCTCCAACTGCGCAACGCTACGTGCTGTTCACAGCCAGCTGCCTAACACTACAATGGCGAGTATTACAACAATGCAAAGCAGCCACAGACTGCACACAGCACAGCCAGTGATTTTCATACAGAGGTGGCGTTACCAATAAAAAAACCTAAACAGCCTACTTACATAGCCCCCATGCTACCCACAAAAAATTTTAAAAATTTTTTTGGGCACTGGCCAATACATATTTGTTAAAATTTTTTTCACAATTACAATAACAAAGAAATCAAATGCACACACTTATTGATACAATGTTGCTCAAAAGCTAAAATTTTCTCACAGTCCATAAAGACAGTCCTGATCGTTGATCACACTAAAATTGCCGTGTTTTTCTCAAAGTCTGAGCAGTAAAAGACAATGCACACAGACGTAATGGATTTCCATGCAGTCTTGAAGAAGTAGTGTTGTCCTTCCAACGGAAAGATAGTGCTGACTCGACATGCAGACAGGTAATGGGCCACAACTGAGTAAACCCACAGCAGAGTCAGTCGACGTTTTGAAGAATATTGGTAGTTAGGTCATCACAGAGCAGACCCACTGTAGTCCTGGTAGAGATTACGGTACTGGTGGGCCACCAGAGGTGCAGACCCACTGCAGTCCTTGTAGAAATTGGTGGGCCATCGAAGATTCAGACCCACTGTAGTCCTGGTAGAGATGGCCAGCAGCCATGTGTTGTGACTGTGCAGGTGCACAATCACCATTGAAGAGTCTTGTAGATAATATAGCAAGTCCATAACCACCACTTGTACACTCACAAAGTTTTTTGGAATTGTCCTTACAGCCAGCAATGCTGTTATCCAGTCCCTTGCTGAATCATTAACACATGTGCAAACACTATCAGTCCCTACTTCTCACATATTGTCCATATACTATGACCAACAGAAACGTGTGCAGTGAAATGTAACTTACAAGTTACTTAATTTGATGTCCTGGTGTCAATTACAATTTTATAACATAAGAATACAATTACAAAGGTACAAAATACATCATTAAATAACATAAGAATACAGATAAAATTTGTAGTAATACAGGCTTTACAACAGAATAGAAATAAACATATACATCAGTGTTACAGGAATTATGACATAAGTACATACATAAAAGATCAGAATCATTATTGAAACATCGACTTCACACATGAGCATTAAAACAAAACAGAATAAATAATGTCTAAGCATCTTTACAAAGAAAGTAACATAGTATTTGAAAAACTCTACAACAGGAAAAACACAAATATACAAGAGTACACAAACACATAGCAGAATAACACAGGGGGAAAGGACAGGGTTTGTTTTCAATATAACATTTTGTACTGCAGTATTTTGCGAACAAAACCTTTCTTTGTTCTTGGAGATCTCCCTTCATTCATCATTATTCCCAAAAAGTCCTATCTATACCTCCTTTTTGTATTCCAACCATATTTCTTTCAAAATAATTATGGCTCAGTGCACAATACTCATTTTTGCCAAATCTGTTTCATATAACCTCTCAATGCATTCTTTCCCTATTCTGCATAGTCAGTTTCTTATATAGTCTACCTCCTCTTAAGCTAACTTAAATCTACTGAGTTCAGATGCTAAACTAAGGGACGAGGCAATGCAGCAGCACAAAACAATTAATACAAACAGCAATGACAAAATATTCAAATTCGCAAAGCAAGCAGCAATATTACAACTAATATAAGGCAATGAGCAGCAAACAAGAAAAATAAATCAGTAGTAAAATGGCTTAACAGAGTAATACAAAGTCAAATTCAGTAACACTATGCCTGGCAAACAGCAGCTTATATCTAAACATGACAAAGCTCAAGCAGAAAAAAATATTACACTAAAGATGGCCATGTCTAATACCTATGTCACATCTTAACAATAGAGTGATGCATCACGAGAACTTACACTAGCAGATAAGTTACCAAATCGTAAAGAAATTATTTATGCAATGCCTGTGAAGGGAAATGTCTATTTATGTGCCCTCGTTTTCTTGGAAGTAGATCATAAATTTCTTATTGACTGGATCTGTAGGCATAAAATAACTATATTAGTACATATATTAAATTCTATTTTAACCAATGCTGCAGTGCAGCTAGAAACTAGATATTAAACAAAATGAGCAATCTCTCAACTAGAAAGACAATGGATGTAAAATGTTTCTCATCATTTCATTAGGCATTTTAGTAAATATCATAAATTAAGAGCTCCACAGGGTAATCATATGTTTTCAAGTTCGAACGTGACGTATTTGCGATGCTTTCTACAAAGGAATGTCAATAGCGAGGATAATGGCCTCTCCTTTTTTTTTGTGCACCTAATGGCTTTCTTTTGTCAGACATCTACCTCTCAGCTGGGCGCCAAAAACGCATTACGTCAAGGTCACTTACCTTTCTTAACGAAATATTTACGACAGCAGTTTCTGCTACAGTGGCAGTCTCATATAAAAAATTCACAGGTTGAGAATTTGAGTTACAAACGTGTAAAAACAAAATCCTATTGATATAAGAGTGTCCGAAAAATTTTCGTCGGCAGTGTAATACATTCATGCATTTACATACATTTCAAAACTCTTAAAGTACGATTCTTGGTTTCCAACAACCTGTTTCACAAACCAGAGTGAGTCCCTAACCACTACTCATTATTCCTTACCTTATTCGTCGACACTTCTTCAATATTTTATGATAACAGATACATAGCATACTCAAATAACTCACATAGCATCAGCTTATTGATCATAAACATACCGCAACAGCATAATACACATAGTCATCGTAATAATATCATAACACATCAGTCAACTCTCAAAATCGTCGTAGCTTCCTCCAATTATTTCAAAACCTAAAAAAAATTCTGTGCTCATGTCAAAAGTGTCATCTGCCTCAAACGTACTTTAAAAATCGTGATCCCATACCAAATATATCATTCAAAGCTCTCATAATATCACAATGGGTCCGAAAAAATATGAACAGTTCACAAAGTACAGACAAAATACAATTTCGTAAGTGTGAAGTTATCCAACTGTGTAATTACGTAAACATCTGTCACTGATTTAGTAAAAAAAAATTTTCTTTCTCTGTTAAATGATCAGGTAGCTGTGTAATTTATGTGTTAGAGAAATATGGTACCGATGTGTAAAGTTGTATAAGCAAATACCATATTAGCTAGGGCTCCTTGTGCTTCCCAAACACACGGTACACAAAGTAGGCGTGTACCCCACTGAGGATTAATGTAATTATACCCTCAGGTGTTACAAATTACAGCAATGGAATGAAATGTATCACGGAAAACTTTCTTTGTAATTCAAATATCTTTAAAAATAAATGTTTTAAGTATAAGATTAATCACTCAAATACGTGTACTGTAGCGCTAAACTGTGCGTCATGTTGTAAGATAATCTCTGTGGAAGTCTCGTAGTTATCGTCCTCCGAAAGCTAAGTTCTGCAGAAGTCAATGTACTTACTTCATGATAAACAAAAGTGAAATGCTTTGTGTATAGATATCGTAGTTATTACGCTTATTGTTGTGATGAAGAAAGTACTGTGCTGTAACGTATTGTTGTGCTACAGAAAAGCTGTCTCCTTGTAGCTATACCACAAAAGTTACTACTAAAATATGTTTTACTTTCCAGAAGAATTCAGAAAAACTGTGCAGATATAAAACAGATACACCGCAAAAGCAACAAGGTAAATTGTGTCACACATTAGTAGCGTCGTGATATAATCGTGTAGCTGTCAAATAAACTAACCACTGTGTCATCTGGTATCTCACAGAAAGTATTTTAAATCCAGAATGTATTTTCAAGTAAACCAAAATGTTGCATTAAAATCTCATTAGCAGTACCAGTATGTGTCCTAAGTATGTAAGCCTGATAGTCGTTACGTAATCGTGCAACTAACAAGCAAGAATGTACAAATACAACACTGTGTCGTCTGTTCACTATAACAATGCATTCGTAATATCTGTTTCAAAATGTTCCCTAGGTTCTAGACTGGATATTTAACTTCAAACATTGTTGCATGTTAACAGTTTCTTAAGTCTGACAAAGCATACTAGAAATGTGAAGTGAAAAGCTTTATGGCAAAGACAAAGTTAAAAAGCAGATTATCTTTCAATAAACGGTTTTACATGTGAAATGTGGTGTAAACCTTTACTCTTCACAGTACTCAGAGTTTCAACTTGAACGTAATTATCATGCGGTATACGTCGGTAAAGAATGCTAAAATTTTTCTCAAGGCTAGCGTCCTATGTTATTTTTCTCAGAGCCAGCGGGCGCACGCAGCTACCTGCGGTGCTAGTCATTGTCTGTTCCTTTGGTGGCGCACGTCGTTCTTGGGATTACGAGAAGGTCCTGCCCTGTTTGAAGCTCGCCAGTTCTGATGGAATTCAGGTCTGTCGTTTTGTTGGTAGTTTACATAGTTTCTTGTTTGTCGGTCATGTGGTGGAGAATTTCTCCCGGAATCGTAACTGCGCGCTGAACTGTTGCGTCTGAAGTTATTTTGACTCCCTTGATAATAATTGTTTTGGTTCCCATATTGTCTGTTTCTATGGTTATATCTGTCATATTCATTACTACGGAAATGCGATCTTTCTCTGTAACTATTGTTACTCTGCCAACGGTTGTCATACGGGTGCTGTCTGTTTTGGTCACGATTTGTGTTGTGAGAATAGCCTTGTTGTGTCCAGTTATTGTTTCTTTCATCGTGGAATTGTGACAGATGTGACCTGTAATTGTTGTGTTCCTGTTTTCGCGTTCCGCGATTGTCAGTGCCAATTTCCAGTTCTTGTAACAGACCCTGAAAAGCTTCAATGTCGTCTTTGCAACGTCCTGCAAAAAAATAATATGTCGTAAATGTTCAGGCAATTTGAGTAAGCAAATGCGGATGAGTTCTGAGGGGCTGTAAGGGTTTGAAAGATACTGATTCTTGTGCAACATGTCTTCAATATATTTGACAAGACTGGAAAATTCAGATTGTTCAAAGTGTTTCATCATCATGATGTTATGTTTTACTCGGTCTTGTGTAGCTTGAGACCAATATGCTGAGAGGAAGGCATGATAAAAATCTCCTTCACTGTGACAATCGTGAATGACCGATCGCATTATTACAGCTGGTTCATTCTCCAAGTAGCCACACATAAATTCTAACCTGTGCTCCAATGACCAGTTGGGAGGAAAACGCTTGTGGATGCATGTCGTTGGCAGAATTCTTAAACGTTTTGAATTTACGTGTAGTAATGAACAGCGTGTCGGCGAGTAGCATATCGGTCATTGTTACGTCGTGGCGGCGGTTCCGTCTCAAAATTTGGTGCACATTGCCAATTTCTTTCATAACTTCCGAAATGCCCTGTGTTATTATGTTGCGGCTTTTCCGTATTTCTATGTCCCTCTTCCCGTGTTGGAGCGCGAGTGTCCTCTGAAATTTGTAATTTTCGTATTACTTGTGCCAATTGATCTTGTACTTCCCGGATTTCTCTTTTGTACTGTATATTGATTTGATTTTGATTGAATTTCCTAATTTGTTCGCACTCTTCTGTGTCATTAAAGACTACCGGTCTTGCGTCATCCAGATTATCATCTACCTTCGTAGATAAAATATTTAGCTGATCCGAAAGTTCAACTACTTTCTCTGATAGTGTACTTATTTCCTCAGTGTGTTTTTCTGAATAAAGTTTCAGAGTGTCCATTTGTGTTGAAATCGTATCTACTGTGTCCTTTAAGTTTTCTTGAGTTTTTGCAAGTTGCGTAACCGAATCGGTAGATGCAACTGAGTCAATTTTAGCTTGCAGGGTGTCGTGATTTTCATAAACAATAGTTTGCAGTTCTTTTATGGCTGCTTCGTGATTCTGTAATGCATTTTCATGACGCGAAAAAATAGGTTGGAAATGCTCACAAATTTGTATTTTTACGTCATTACAGACTTTTTGACATTTCGATTCAATGTTATGTAACTCAGTAGTTAAATCTTCACGTGTTTGTTCAAGCGTGGTGTGAAGATTTTGTTCCATTGCGTCTAACTTTTGCTGTGTTTGTCTCTGGTATTGTTCCATTGTGTCTAACTTTTGAAGATTTTGTTCCATTATGTCTAACTTTTGAAGCTTTTGCTGTGTTTGTCTCAGATTTTGTTCCATTGTGTCTAACTTTTTAAGATTTTGTTCCACTGTGTCTAACTTTTGAAGCTTTTGTCCCATTTCTTGCATTAATTGTAATAACAATGCACTGGTGTCTGAAACATGTTCCTCAGTGCTTTTCGGCAGTGAATTTGCACCGGCAACATTCACATTTTGACAAGCAGAAAATGTGTCTAGACTTATTTGAGAAAACGTTGAGGACGCAAAACCTGAATCTACAGTATTTGCAAAATTGTGTCCTCTCATTTCGGATTCCTGAGGCGAGCTGTTGCCGAGCGATCGATCGATAATGCTTCCCTGTTCACCAATTGTTTCACTGCCTACGCCATTGTTTGCCGCCCGCTCCATTTCCCTATGCACAATTACCAAGTTACTATGTTGAACATTAGTTAATTCATTACACAGTGGCGCTAACACACTGCTTTCGTCTTCGCTGTCATTTCTCAGTTTACTTTGGAGCCTAGTGTTACGTTTTTCACACGCCATTATTGTCACAATATTTCACACGACAACACGGAAAAACACAGTTTGAAGAGCAAAAATAGGGGAACACATTAACATAGCACTGAAAGTAATATCTAGTTAATTGTAGCTGCGAAATACTTGGTGCAAATCTACATGCATGCCACAAGTGTTTTACTGTACAACAATGAAAGACTGCAACTACAAAGGAGATTCTCTCTACAATCACGCGCTAGCAATAAACAATAGCTACACTAATTACACAAGGTACAAGAAAAAAATCAGAAGATTCCAGTGAGGTATCCTCGGCTAAGGGTCGGCATATGAAACGTCCCCTTTGAACAATTATATACAAGACTGTGCTTAAACTGATACACAACATTTTGTTAGCGCAACGCAATCTGACTTTCAATAATCCCTAGAAAAGAATGGGCCCTGACTAACATTAAACTATACCTTTCACAAATCACTTACCTCACAAAACTCTTCGCTACTCAAGCTACTGCAATAAAGCGAGCGCCACTACTGCCAGCTAAATAAAAGATTCCAACTACTGAAGGCAATAACTACTGATAGGGATAGTTAGCAAATGAAAGATATTAATAGAGAACAAACACTGTATTTACCTTAATAGTCATAATATATATAGCAGTTCATGACAAATTACAAATCTCCGCCATCTCTCTCCCCACATCCACCACTGCTGGCGGCTCACCTCCAACTGCGCAACGCTACGTGCTGTTCACAGCCAGCTGCCTAACACTACAATGGCGAGTATTACAACAATGCAAAGCAGCCACAGACTGCACACAGCACAGCCAGTGATTTTCATACAGAGGTGGCGTTACCAATAAAAAAACCTAAACAGCCTACTTACATAGCCCCCATGCTACCCACAAAAAATTTTAAAAATTTTTTTGGGCACTGGCCAATACATATTTGTTAAATTTTTTTTCACAATTACAATAACAAAGAAATCAAATGCACACACTTATTGATACAATGTTGCTCAAAAGCTAAAATTTTCTCACAGGCCATAAAGACAGTCCTGATCGTTGATCACACTAAAATTGCCGTGTTTTTCTCAAAGTCTGAGCAGTAAAAGACAATGCACACAGACGTAATGGATTTCCATGCAGTCTTGAAGAAGTAGTGTTGTCCTTCCAACGGAAAGATAGTGCTGACTCGACATGCAGACAGGTAATGGGCCACAACTGAGTAAACCCACAGCAGAGTCAGTCGACGTTTTGAAGAATATTGGTAGTTAGGTCATCACAGAGCAGACCCACTGTAGTCCTGGTAGAGATTACGGTACTGGTGGGCCACCAGAGGTGCAGACCCACTGCAGTCCTTGTAGAAATTGGTGGGCCATCGAAGATTCAGACCCACTGTAGTCCTGGTAGAGATGGCCAGCAGCCATGTGTTGTGACTGTGCAGGTGCACAATCACCATTGAAGAGTCTTGTAGATAATATAGCAAGTCCATAACCACCACTTGTACACTCACAAAGTTTTTTGGAATTGTCCTTACAGCCAGCAATGCTGTTATCCAGTCCCTTGCTGAATCATTAACACACGTGCAAACACTATCAGTCCCTACTTCTCACATATTGTCCATATACTATGACCAACAGAAACGTGTGCAGTGAAATGTAACTTACAAGTTACTTAATTTGATGTCCTGGTGTCAATTACAATTTTATAACATAAGAATACAATTACAAAGGTACAAAATACATCATTAAATAACATAACAATACAGATAAAATTTGTAGTAATACAGGCTTTACAACAGAATAGAAATAAACATATACATCAGTGTTACAGGAATTATGACATAAGTACATACATAAAAGATCAGAATCATTATTGAAACATCGACTTCACACATGAGCATTAAAACAAAACAGAATAAATAATGTCTAAGCATCTTTACAAAGAAAGTAACATAGTATTTGAAAAACTCTACAACAGGAAAAACACAAATATACAAGAGTACACAAACACATAGCAGAATAACACAGGGGGAAAGGACAGGGTTTGTTTTCAATATAACATTTTGTACTGCAGTATTTTGCGAACAAAACCTTTCTTTGTTCTTGGAGATCTCCCTTCATTCATCATTATTCCCAAAAAGTCCTATCTATACCTCCTTTTTGTATTCCAACCATATTTCTTTCAAAATAATTATGGCTCAGTGCACAATACTCATTTTTGCCAAATCTGTTTCATATAACCTCTCAATGCATTCTTTCCCTATTCTGCATAGTCAGTTTCTTATATAGTCTACCTCCTCTTAAGCTAACTTAAATCTACTGAGTTCAGATGCTAAACTAAGGGACGAGGCAATGCAGCAGCACAAAACAATTAATACAAACAGCAATGACAAAATATTCAAATTCGCAAAGCAAGCAGCAATATTACAACTAATATAAGGCAATGAGCAGCAAACAAGAAAAATAAATCAGTAGTAAAATGGCTTAACAGAGTAATACAAAGTCAAATTCAGTAACACTATGCCTGGCAAACAGCAGCTTATATCTAAACATGACAAAGCTCAAGCAGAAAAAAATATTACACTAAAGATGGCCATGTCTAATACCTATGTCACATCTTAACAATAGAGTGATGCATCACGAGAACTTACACTAGCAGATAAGTTACCAAATCGTAAAGAAATTATTTATGCAATTCCTGTGAAGGGAAATGTCTATTTATGTGCCCTCGTTTTCTTGGAAGTAGATCATAAATTTCTTATTGACTGGATCTGTAGGCATAAAATAACTATATTAGTACATATATTAAATTTTATTTTAACCAATGCTGCAGTGCAGCTAGAAACTAGATATTAAACAAAATGAGCAATCTCTCAACTAGAAAGACAATGGATGTAAAATGTTTCTCATCATTTCATTAGGCATTTTAGTAAATATCATAAATTAAGAGCTCCACAGGGTAATCATATGTTTTCAAGTTCGAACGTGACGTATTTGCGATGCTTTCTACAAAGGAATGTCAATAGCGAGGATAATGGCCTCTCCTTTTTTTTTGTGCACCTAATGGCTTTCTTTTGTCAGACATCTACCTCTCAGCTGGGCGCCAAAAACGCATTACGTCAAGGTCACTTACCTTTCTTAACGAAATATTTACGACAGCAGTTTCTGCTACAGTGGCAGTCTCATATAAAAAATTCACAGGTTGAGAATTTGAGTTACAAACGTGTAAAAACAAAATCCTATTGATATAACAGTGTCCGAAAAATTTTCGTCGGCAGTGTAATACATTCATGCATTTACATACATTTCAAAACTCTTAAAGTACGATTCTTGGTTTCCAACAACCTGTTTCACAAACCAGAGTGAGTCCCTAACCACTACTCATTATTCCTTACCTTATTCGTCGACACTTCTTCAATATTTTATGATAACAGATACATAGCATACTCAAATAACTCACATAGCATCAGCTTATTGATCATAAACATACCGCAACAGCATAATACACATAGTCATCGTAATAATATCATAACACCTCAGTCAACTCTCAAAATCGTCGTAGCTTCCTCCAATTATTTCAAAACCTAAAAAAAATTCTGTGCTCATGTCAAAAGTGTCATCTGCCTCAAACGTACTTTAAAAATCGTGATCCCATACCAAATATATCATTCAAAGCTCTCATAATATCACAATGGGTCCGAAAAAATATGAACAGTTCACAAAGTACAGACAAAATACAATTTCGTAAGTGTGAAGTTATCCAACTGTGTAATTACGTAAACATCTGTCACTGATTTAGTAAAAAAAAATTTTCTTTCTCTGTTAAATGATCAGGTAGCTGTGTAATTTATGTGTTAGAGAAATATGGTACCGATGTGTAAAGTTGTATAAGCAAATACCATATTAGCTAGGGCTCCTTGTGCTTCCCAAACACACGGTACACAAAGTAGGCGTGTACCCCACTGAGGATTAATGTAATTATACCCTCAGGTGTTACAAATTACAGCAATGGAATGAAATGTATCACGGAAAACTTTCTTTGTAATTCAAATATCTTTAAAAATAAATGTTTTAAGTATAAGATTAATCACTCAAATACGTGTACTGTAGCGCTAAACTGTGCGTCATGTTGTAAGATAATCTCTGTGGAAGTCTCGTAGTTATCGTCCTCCGAAAGCTAAGTTCTGCAGAAGTCAATGTACTTACTTCATGATAAACAAAAGTGAAATGCTTTGTGTATAGATATCGTAGTTATTACGCTTATTGTTGTGATGAAGAAAGTACTGTGCTGTAACGTATTGTTGTGCTACAGAAAAGCTGTCTCCTTGTAGCTATACCACAAAAGTTACTACTAAAATATGTTTTACTTTCCAGAAGAATTCAGAAAAACTGTGCAGATATAAAACAGATACACCGCAAAAGCAACAAGGTAAATTGTGTCACACATTAGTAGCGTCGTGATATAGTCGTGTAGCTGTCAAATAAACTAACCACTGTGTCATCTGGTATCTCACAGAAAGTATTTTAAATCCAGAATGTATTTTCAAGTAAACCAAAATGTTGCATTAAAATCTCATTAGCAGTACCAGTATGTGTCCTAAGTATGTAAGCCTGATAGTCGTTACGTAATCGTGCAACTAACAAGCAAGAATGTACAAATACAACACTGTGTCGTCTGTTCACTATAACAATGCATTCGTAATATCTGTTTCAAAATGTTCCCTAGGTTCTAGACTGGATATTTAACTTCAAACATTGTTGCATGTTAACAGTTTCTTAAGTCTGACAAAGCATACTAGAAATGTGAAGTGAAAAGCTTTATGGCAAAGACAAAGTTAAAAAGCAGATTATCTTTCAATAAACGGTTTTACATGTGAAATGTGGTGTAAACCTTTACTCTTCACAGTACTCAGAGTTTCAACTTGAACGTAATTATCATGCGGTATACGTCGGTAAAGAATGCTAAAATTTTTCTCAAGGCTAGCGTCCTATGTTATTTTTCTCAGAGTCAGCGGGCGCACGCAGCTACCTGCGGTGCTAGTCATTGTCTGTTCCTTTGGTGGCGCACGTCGTTCTTGGGATTACGAGAAGGTCCTGCCCTGTTTGAAGCTCGCCAGTTCTGATGGAATTCAGGTCTGTCGTTTTGTTGGTAGTTTACATAGTTTCTTGTTTGTCGGTCATGTGGTGGAGAATTTCTCCCGGAATCGTAACTGCGCGCTGAACTGTTGCGTCTGAAGTTATTTTGACTCCCTTGATAATAATTGTTTTGGTTCCCATATTGTCTGTTTCTATGGTTATATCTGTCATATTCATTACTACGGAAATGCGATCTTTCTCTGTAACTATTGTTACTCTGCCAACGGTTGTCATACGGGTGCTGTCTGTTTTGGTCACGATTTGTGTTGTGAGAATAGCCTTGTTGTGTCCAGTTATTGTTTCTTTCATCGTGGAATTGTGACAGATGTGACCTGTAATTGTTGTGTTCCTGTTTTCGCGTTCCGCGATTGTCAGTGCCAATTTCCAGTTCTTGTAACAGACCCTGAAAAGCTTCAATGTCGTCTTTGCAACGTCCTGCAAAAAAATAATATGTCGTAAATGTTCAGGCAATTTGAGTAAGCAAATGCGGATGAGTTCTGAGGGGCTGTAAGGGTTTGAAAGATACTGATTCTTGTGCAACATGTCTTCAATATATTTGACAAGACTGGAAAATTCAGATTGTTCAAAGTGTTTCATCATCATGATGTTATGTTTTACTCGGTCTTGTGTAGCTTGAGACCAATATGCTGAGAGGAAGGCATGATAAAAATCTCCTTCACTGTGACAATCGTGAATGACCGATCGCATTATTACAGCTGGTTCATTCTCCAAGTAGCCACACATAAATTCTAACCTGTGCTCCAATGACCAGTTGGGAGGAAAACGCTTGTGGATGCATGTCGTTGGCAGAATTCTTAAACGTTTTGAATTTACGTGTAGTAATGAACAGCGTGTCGGCGAGTAGCATATCGGTCATTGTTACGTCGTGGCGGCGGTTCCGTCTCAAAATTTGGTGCACATTGCCAATTTCTTTCATAACTTCCGAAATGCCCTGTGTTATTATGTTGCGGCTTTTCCGTATTTCTATGTCCCTCTTCCCGTGTTGGAGCGCGAGTGTCCTCTGAAATTTGTAATTTTCGTATTACTTGTGCCAATTGATCTTGTACTTCCCGGATTTCTCTTTTGTACTGTATATTGATTTGATTTTGATTGAATTTCCTAATTTGTTCGCACTCTTCTGTGTCATTAAAGACTACCGGTCTTGCGTCATCCAGATTATCATCTACCTTCGTAGATAAAATATTTAGCTGATCCGAAAGTTCAACTACTTTCTCTGATAGTGTACTTATTTCCTCAGTGTGTTTTTCTGAATAAAGTTTCAGAGTGTCCATTTGTGTTGAAATCGTATCTACTGTGTCCTTTAAGTTTTCTTGAGTTTTTGCAAGTTGCGTAACCGAATCGGTAGATGCAACTGAGTCAATTTTAGCTTGCAGGGTGTCGTGATTTTCATAAACAATAGTTTGCAGTTCTTTTATGGCTGCTTCGTGATTCTGTAATGCATTTTCATGACGCGAAAAAATAGGTTGGAAATGCTCACAAATTTGTATTTTTACGTCATTACAGACTTTTTGACATTTCGATTCAATGTTATGTAACTCAGTAGTTAAATCTTCACGTGTTTGTTCAAGCGTGGTGTGAAGATTTTGTTCCATTGCGTCTAACTTTTGCTGTGTTTGTCTCTGGTATTGTTCCATTGTGTCTAACTTTTGAAGATTTTGTTCCATTATGTCTAACTTTTGAAGCTTTTGCCGTGTTTGTCTCAGATTTTGTTCCATTGTGTCTAACTTTTTAAGATTTTGTTCCACTGTGTCTAACTTTTGAAGCTTTTGTCCCATTTCTTGCATTAATTGTAATAACAATGCACTGGTGTCTGAAACATGTTCCTCAGTGCTTTTCGGCAGTGAATTTGCACCGGCAACATTCACATTTTGACAAGCAGAAAATGTGTCTAGACTTATTTGAGAAAACGTTGAGGACGCAAAACCTGAATCTACAGTATTTGCAAAATTGTGTCCTCTCATTTCGGATTCCTGAGGCGAGCTGTTGCCGAGCGATCGATCGATAATGCTTCCCTGTTCACCAATTGTTTCACTGCCTACGCCATTGTTTGCCGCCCGCTCCATTTCCCTATGCACAATTACCAAGTTACTATGTTGAACATTAGTTAATTCATTACACAGTGGCGCTAACACACTGCTTTCGTCTTCGCTGTCATTTCTCAGTTTACTTTGGAGCCTAGTGTTACGTTTTTCACACGCCATTATTGTCACAATATTTCACACGACAACACGGAAAAACACAGTTTGAAGAGCAAAAATAGGGGAACACATTAACATAGCACTGAAAGTAATATCTAGTTAATTGTAGCTGCGAAATACTTGGTGCAAATCTACATGCATGCCACAAGTGTTTTACTGTACAACAATGAAAGACTGCAACTACAAAGGAGATTCTCTCTACAATCACGCGCTAGCAATAAACAATAGCTACACTAAT
This sequence comes from Schistocerca nitens, assembly GCF_023898315.1. Classification (NCBI taxonomy): domain Eukaryota; kingdom Metazoa; phylum Arthropoda; class Insecta; order Orthoptera; family Acrididae; genus Schistocerca; species Schistocerca nitens. Next base: position 669,084,244 of record NC_064617.1, on the reverse strand, counting down.
TACACAAGGTACAAGAAAAAAATCAGAAGATTCCAGTGAGGTATCCTCGGCTAAGGGTCGGCATATGAAACGTCCCCTTTGAACAATTATATACAAGACTGTGCTTAAACTGATACACAACATTTTGTTAGCGCAACGCAATCTGACTTTCAATAATCCCTAGAAAAGAATGGGCCCTGACTAACATTAAACTATACCTTTCACAAATCACTTACCTCACAAAACTCTTCGCTACTCAAGCTACTGCAATAAAGCGAGTGCCACTACTGCCAGCTAAATAAAAGATTCAAACTACTGAAGGCACTAACTACTGATAGGGACAGTTAGCAAATGAAAGATATTAATAGAGAACAAACACTGTATTTACCTTAATAGTCATAATATATATAGCAGTTCATGACAAATTACAAAACTCCGCCATCTCTCTCCCCACATCCACCACTGCTGGCGGCTCACCTCCAACTGCGCAACGCTACGCGCTGTTCACAGCCAGCTGCCTAACACTACAATGGCGAGTATTACAACAATGCAAAGCAGCCACAGACTGCACACAGCACAGCCAGTGATTTTCATACAGAGGTGGCGTTACCAATAAAAAAAACCTAAACAGCCTACTTACAAGTTAAGGTTTGGTTACTGATATTGGCGAAAATTTCGGTAATTCATGACTCTTCATGGCAAATCAGCAATATGATAAGATTAGATTAGATTAGATTAGATTAATCTTTGTTCAATAGATCATGAATACGACATTTTGTAATGATGTGGAACGTGTCATTTTAATGAAAGGTTTATTTTTATATTTCTCTCTCTCTCTCTCTCTCCTCACATTTATCACGTACACACACACGAACTTTCTTTTTTTATTTTTGTTTGTTGTGCTCGACTATCGGCCCGGCAGGAAAACGTCCATGAATGAGTTTCTTAGTTTTGAGCACACTTACGAAAGAAATATAAAAACAACTATGAGACTTACTGATTTATGATGCATAGTTTGCAGTCAGTTCTAGGTATTATTAGTAACTATGCTCCAGTCCCTAACCATAGTTAGAGAAATTCGAATCAGACGCATTACGTATTCCAGGCCGTGGCAGCAGCGTCTTTGGGACGCCAGCTATGGTCACTTCCCAGCTCACTGTAGGAACACATCGGGTCATCTTATTCCTGCTGGTACTGTAACTGAGATTTGGCAACAAGGCAAGATATGTTTGGCAACTCTGTGATCTACGAGTTACTTCCTGGTGTGCATAGAATTAAGCCTCAAAATTCACTTGATTTTTCCTGTCATTTCCATTGAATAATCTGAGTTATTATCGCTTGAGGTGTAACAAAAGGTTGTAAATTTACTGTTTTTAGTCAAGGAAATCGCAACTAATCTCGTCCTTTAAATAGCGGTTTATGAGTTCTAACCACTATTGACGCCGTAAGAGGAAGCGAAGAAACATACCTGGTTGTTAGCTCTGTGGTAACGTGCTGACCTATGAAAAAGCGTCTGATATGGCTCATGGTTCCTGTCTCGCTGCCTGTAACGTTCTTTATCCCTTCTGTAAAGGCGCTACAAGCAATCAGATCAAACATCGATAAGGAAATTGCAAGGAAATACTCTTGGCTCATAGTGCAATGGTGAAAAACTTACAATGCTGCACAACAGGTAACGCCTCTTTCCGCTGCTCACAAGCAAATTTTGGGTTCCTAGGAATACATAACTTTAATTATGAAATGCCACATTTGCATACCTCTGGAGTATGACACAGCATACTAATGAAACACAGACACAATCGATATCTAAGTGAGTAGTACTTTACCTATTCGTGCCGATAGAGCAATTTTATTAAAACAGACATTTGTCGTAAAGTTATCGTGGGTAGTTTTATTTCATTTCTTATAAAACAGTGCTCAATTTTCTTAAGGTTTCTTTTAGTGTTGTTAAAACAATAGTAAACATGAGAGAGAAATTAATCATCAACGATATATGCGATTTCTCTGATGTTATCTGTAACAGTCTGACAATGCACATGCAGTTTATTAATTACATGCACGTAGAAAGCTTGTTCTGAATTAAAGTTGTCAAACAAGATTTGAAGGAGAATGAAATACCACTACCACACGCCAGCTAATGTAGAAAAAACTTTTCTGACGTATTTTGGCACGATGCGCTCTCCCCATACATAATACATGAGTTCTGTGATGCAACTGCTGCCTGGCCTGAAAAGAACAAAATGTCACAGAAGTTAGCCCTTTTTCCACACGCGATTATTTTGGATTGAGAAGTGAAGGGTATTATGTACAAAGTTCCATTAGATTGATAACTTCAGCAGACAGCAGAACTGCGTTTTAAAAAATGTAGCAGTGAATGTACTCGAGCTCTCGAAATCTTATCTACGGTACATGACGCTTACCATTATGCCACTAGCTGACAAATAGCTACAGAATTTCCAGAAGTGCCGGCAGGAGTGGCCGACCGGTTCTAGGGGCTTCAGTTTGGAACCGTGTGACCGCTACGTTCACAGGTTCGAATCCTGCCTCGGGCATGGATGTGTGTGATATCCTTAGGTTAGTTAGGTTTAAGTAGTTACAAGTTCTAGGGGACTGATGACCTCAGATCTTTAGTCCCATAGTGCTCAGAGCCATTTGAAGCATTTTTCCTCCAGAAGTCAACAACAGTTCCTCCAGAACTTCTGCATTCCACAGTGCTGTGAGATAATGCATATGGCCGGATCTAGACTTCTGAGACACAGACTGTTACAACTTTTCTTTTGCACTGAACGACGTTTTCAACGTTCTGTGTAGGTGGCAGTTACGTGATTTTATTTCGGTGATTGCAATATAGAGTCGAATGTATGCACTGGGTATCTGAAGCAGCTAGTTCATGGCGATTTGGTCAACCAAGTAAATGAATGTAGTGAACATGCTGCAAACCAGTACAGGGAGCCTGTGTGTCATAATTCTCATCCAGTGTGGCGCAATGGCGTTATGACAGAAAAATGAGTCGTAGGGAAGAGGATTTAGTAGTCTGTTGGGTTCATGATAGTTTCATATACTTATGGTCTGGGTTCGATTCTAAATTCTGCTGATGATTTTTGGTAGGGAGAGACAGATTCTATTCTCTTGTGGCTACACCAAGTGAAGAAGGTACAATGGCATTGTAATCTGAAATTCACATTAAACATGATATTCTTTCTCTACCAAGTAGACGTTAGATTGAACCACAATAAATTCAGGATTGGCGACATGTAGAAACCCTAGCACCAGTAACCTTTCTTATACTAGTTATTTATTTATAATGACGAAACAAATCCTATGTAGGATTACAGGACACTTATTCCATCTTTTATTTGAGCTTCTATATCTTGATAAAATTGGTTCTGAACTGGAAATGCAACTCTGACCACCCTTAACGAGGAGATTCATCCATTCGTGACAATACACGTCGACAACAATTTGTTGTTTGTTCAAAACTGCAGATTCTTCAACATCTGCACATATTGCGCATGAATGGGTTCGAATTCTGGCCCGGCACTTACGTTTTCATTATGTATTATCAAGCTCTAGCATGAGAACACCTATCTGCTGATGGATAATAATTATGATTTTTGATGTATATTCATTCGTTGTTAACACTAACGATATCTGACGTTTTTGGCTCCCAGTGAGACACTGAACTATTTGCGAGATCACTGTAAGTTCAAGGATGTTATTCCGAGCTGCTGGTGGAGAAAAATATGGTAGCTGACGTCACTTCGTGTGTAGGCAACAACGATATGTGTGGGGTTCGATTCCCATTCAGCACTGAAATCTTCGTTATATTATTTCTAATTCAAACATGCTCACATATCGCTTCTGGTGTAACAAACCCATATTTAACGTTCGTTTCCTCTAGAATATAATAGTGATAGGTACCGGGTTGGAGTCCTGGGGAGAAAAAAATTAATGTTTCCTCCCGTCATTTCAGTTAAAACATGTTGCTACTGCCGAGAAAATCCGATATTGTGGTTCGATAACAATCCGATTAGGTTCTGGGTCCGAATACGTGTCCAACACAAAGCTTTACCTCACAGCATTTCAAGTAAGTTACTTGTGAAGAAACAGCATTTAACATCTCTCGTAGTTCGTTAACAGGGACAATAGACGCTGGGTAGGAATTCGGGTCCGTTAAAAATGTTTACGTTATGTAATTTAAAGTTGATATTTGCTAACTGATACTGTCTAAAATCGAGGTATATCACTCTCTGTATGCCTAGTCAGGAACGACTGTTAGTTACCATCACGAAATCTTTGCTTAGACTGCATGACCTGGGTTTGAATCCATATGCAGAACGAGATGGTTCGTTGTGTAATTTGAAATTCATACATATTCCCAACTAGATGCTCGTGAATAACTTAAATTTTTAATGTCGTTTTGTGTTAAATAATAAGTACGGTATGTCACTTTGAAGAGGAAATCATGAATACGACAAACGTACTATGTGCATTACCTATCTGACGTAATAATGAGAGTGGAAACATTTCAGGTATGTCATTTATTGTAATAAATGTGAGCTTACAAACCTTAAGGACAGTCTTACCTGTGATAAGGTGTTCCCTGATATTTGTAGTATTGTGGTATTAGTTTACATCTTGAGTTATTTCGATACAGAGCAGTGTTTTCTAGTGGTGACTTGTTGGAACCATTTTCAATTGTCAAACGACTGTACCGAGGAGCGATTAGAGGACCTCCTAGACAGCTTCGTTATGTGGGTGGCATTCGAATCAGGCGAAATGCAATTCTGGTCGTTCGGATACTTTTGAGTATGACTGTACAAGAGACAAGAGGTAAAAGGAGTAGACGATCAGGAACGAAGTCATCGGATTAAAAAGGATGTATTCTTTCGCCCTACAGTTCAATCTCTACATCTAATAAATATTGTTGGAAATAAAAGAAAGGTTCAGGAGTGGAATTAAAATTAAAGACGAAAGGATATAAATGATAAGGTTCGCTGATGACATTGCTATCTTGAGTGAAAATGAAGAAGAAATACATGATCTGCTGAATGGAATGCTCAATCTAACGAGCACAGAATACGGATTGAGGGTAAACCGAAGGAAGACGAAAGTAATGAGTAGTGGCACAAATGAGACGAGCGAGAAACTTAACTTCAGGATTAATGGTCACGAAGTAGATAGAGTTAAGGAGTTCTGCTGCTTAGGCAATAAAATAACCAATGATGGACGGAGCGAGAAGAACATAAAAAGCAGACTAGCAATAGCAAAAAGGGTATTCCCCGCCAAGAGGAGTCTAGTAGTATCAAACATAGGCCTTAATTTGAGAGCGAAATTTCTGAGGATGTACGTCTGGAGTACAGCATTATAAGGTAGTGAAACATGGACTATTGGAAAACCAGAACAGAAGAGAATCTAAGCATTTGTGATATCGTGCTACAGACGAATCCTGAAAATTTGGTGGACTGATAAGGTAAGGAATTAGGAGTTTCTGCGCCAAATCGGAGAGGAAAGTAATAGGAGGAAAAGCCTGATAAGGAGAAGGGGCTGCATGATAGGAGATCTGTTAAGACGTGAAGGAATGACTTCCATGGTACTGAAGGGATCTGTATTGGGGAAAAACTGTAGAGGAAGACAGGGACTGGAATATTTCCAGCAAATAATTGAGGACGTACATTGTAAGTTCTACTCTGAGATGAAGAGGTTGGCACAGGAGAGAAATTCGTGGCGTGCCTCATCATACCACTCAGAGGATTGATTAAAATAAAGAAATTCTTGAATATTGATTGATCATTATCTGTAATCTAGCGTTTGTAACGAAGCGTGGATTTGATAAATTTATGGCACCTAGGTTATGGTCCTCGTGCTTCTAAATTTGAACGTAAATTGTCTTTCCCATGTTTTGATATTTATCTGATACAACTTTTTTCTGTGTGACTTATTGTTAGCTTATTTTGCTGCACTGTATTAACTCCCCTTGATGATGAAACGTAAAACTAATCTGCTTTCGCAGAGTCTAATTTTGCTGTTCAGTTGACCAAATTTTAACAAAATTTTGATAATAAAATAGTAAGTCAGTCACTTTCGAATTAGTTTAACCAACTGGATTAGACACTGAAGAGCCAAAGAAACTGGTACACCGGCCTAATATCCTGTAGGGCCCTCTTGAACATGCAAGAAGTGCCGCATAACGTCGTGGCATGGACTCGACTAAGGGCTGTAGTAGTGCTGGATGGAACTGAGACAACGTCTCCTTCAGGACTGTCGATAAGTCCGTGAGAGCACGAGGGGATCAATGTCCCTTCTGAACGGTACGTTGCAAGCCATCCCAATATGGTCAATAATGTTCATGTGTGGATACTTTGGGGCCAGAAAAGTGTTCATGGAGACACTCCGTAGCAAGTTTGGACGTGTGGGATGTCGCATTGTCCTGCTGGAATTTCCCAAGTCCGTCGAAATGCACATGGACATGAATGGATTCAGGTGATTAGACATGATTCTTACACACGTGTCATCTGTCAACGTCATATTTAGCCTTATCAGGGATCACATAAGACTCCAGCTGCACACGTCCCACAACATTATAGAGCCTCCACCAGCTTGAACAGTCCCCTGTTGACATGTTGAGTTCATGGATTCCTGAGGTTGTATCCATACCCGTGAACGTCGATGGCTCGATACAATTTGAAACGAGACTCATCCGACCATGCATATATATATCCAATCGTGAACAGTCCAGTGTCGCTGGCGTCGGGCCCAGGCCAGGAGTAAAGCTTTGTGTCGTCCCCTGATCAAGGGAAACGAGGGGCCTTGGGCTCAGAAAGCCCATATCAATGACATATTTTTTAATGGTTCGCACGCTGACACATGACGAACCAGCATTGAAATCTGTAGCAATTTGCGGAAGGGTTGCACTCCAGTCCTCGTTGGTCCCTTTCTAGCAGGATCTTCTCCCGGCAGCAGCAATGTCGGAGATTTGATGTTTTACTGGATTCCTGTTATTCACGGTACACTCGTGAAATGGTCGTACGGGAAAATCCCCACTTCATGGCTACCACGGAGATGCTGTGTCCCATCGCTCGTGCGCCGACTATAAGAACTCGCTCACACTTACTTAAATTTTGATAACGTGTCATTGTAGTAGCAGTAACCAACTTAGCAACTTCGCCAGATTCTTGTTCTCTTACCTAAGCATTGCCGGCAGAAGCACCGTATTCTGCTTGTTTATATATCTCTGTATTTGAATGCGCATGCCTATACCAATTTCTTTGGCGCTTCAGTGGATTAACGCCATGGGAGGAAACCTGCAGAAGGGAGTTGGTATTCTAGCGCACCACGGTGTATTGGGCCATTACGGTGAAGTGGTGGAGTGGCGGTTTGTGGAAGCAGTGATGCTGATCAGGGTGGCTAGGAAAATTACGCTGTGAGATGTAACGTCTCTTATTCGGTCTTGAGCTATAATGCTGAAGTGCAGCGACGCCCCCGAATATGCCCTCTCCAGGCGTCTGTTCTACCGGCAGTGCCGTTGATGTCGGAAGGTCGCTGCGGTGACATGGCCCTTTCACGTCCGCGTCTTATGTTGGGGACACTGTTTACTACACTTGGCTGCGTGTGCCTTAATTTGCACTATGTGGCCCTTAGTGACCGGTTTCCGCGGCGCGGAAGTCCTCTGAATTCTGGTAGGCGTCCACAATCACCGGATTAGAAGTGGGCCATGTTGTGGAACGGTGGCGGCACCACGGCCGTCGTTCCGAACCGTTGCCCTTTATGGAAGGAGTTTGGCTGCTGCCGTGGAGCCTGTAGTCTCAAGAACCAAGAAACGTTTCGGCGGCGGCTGCCGGCTTGCCCATGACGTAATGAAAACTTGCATGGACCTGAACTCATGGTGGTAGCGGCCAGAATGCGTATACCTGTGCTAGAACCAGAGGCTTGTTTTGGTGAATAATAGAAAGCTTTTTCTGCAGAATCATGCGTCCAAGTACGTTCAGAACAATGCGTTTGTATCTCAGTAGTGTGGAAATAATCATCAGGCCAGTTCGTAGTTGTGTAGCCTTTGCGCAATATCACTAGGATTGCGCGGTTCGGCCAGGCTGCCTTCTGATGCACAAAAACGTTCGCTTCTGAAATTTAATAGCAGCGCCTCCGTGCCTACCTGCTTCCTTGCGATACACCTGCAACGGTGCTGCTTCTCACGCAGTAGCGTCCAAAATTAGCGACGGCGTTACATATACCACTCCTCTTTGATAGACCCTGACCCCAGATCTGAACCCGTGATCAATCTGCGACAGAAGACTTCACATACGTACTTACAATATAGATTATTTTCAGTTTTCCACTTCCATTTCGAACATTCTGCGTGGTGTCTGTTTGTTCTAAGTTGTGTCTCCCTACCACTTTCGCGCAACGACACTCTGAGCGTGTTTTTTAGGGAATTGACTAGTTTGAACCTGGGACCTGTTGCTGGTAAGGAGACGCCAGACCACACATGACATGTAGAGTTCAGAAGAGTTCAGTCAGACTAGCGATGATATAATCAAATACGTAATGATTTCAGCGTCAGCTCCACTGCACTCACTGTGAAAGAATCTTAATACTAACTAAATTTAGTGGAAGGGGTTTCAAGGCTTCCCTATTTTTAGCTAGCTGGTAAAATAACGTCGGAAAAGCAGTTGAGTTTACCATTGGAAATTTTATTCTACTCACAAAACATTGTTTATAAATTGCACTATTGATAAAAGGTAATATTTCAATACAGGATGGTAAAAACCAACTGTGTTCAACAAAAATGTGAACGAATATTCCCTGAATGGGTTTCCAATTTCTATAATCGATCGAAGGATGACCTATGCCATATCACATCTATAATCTGGGTTTAAGTTAAGTTTCACAAAAGAGAAAACTATCAAAATGGTCTGTTTCACGGTGGGAAGGTATGACATGCATTTAGGCGTTCTTGTGTTAGTCTGTGGTATTCCATTTGCTCACTCGTTGATCGTATTACTTTGGTTAATTTAATGTCCGGATTTATTTGGAAATATGTGACATACTGGATCATGTCTGGGTTTTCATGGAAGCTGTAGGATTTGCCTGACGCCTTACACATTGAGCTATAAAGTGCCACACATCCTCTTCAATTCTTAGGCCACTGGTTCGTCCATCAAGCCTTACGCTACTATATAAATCGTTTGTTCTCGTTTGAGTTGCTTCGTAAGTATTAATCACGCCAATACACTACTCAACTATTTACATGTACATCCACGCATTGCGCCTTTTCAGCGTCTTTTACTGCAAGCAACAATGCTCGTTTTAACGTGATTCAAGTTTCCTTGTCTTTCTTGCCTTTCGAATCACAGTTAACTGTACACTACAATATAACACTCCTTTTACAATAGCCGCGATGGGTAACAGTGCCGTATGAGGCCCCTTGCCACGGTTCGAGCGGCTCCCCACGTCGGAGGTTCGAGTCCTCCCTCGGGGCCCGACGGAGTGGCCGTGCGATTCTAGGCGCTACAGTGTGGAGCCGGGCGGCTGCTACGATCGCAGGTTCGAATCCTGCCTCGGGCATGGATTTGTGTGATATCCTTAGGTTAGGTTAAATTTGTTCTAAGTTCTAGGCGACTGATGACTTCAGAAGTTAAGTCGCAAAGTGCTCAGGGCCATTTGAACCATTTGAACCTCCCTCGGGCGTGGGTGTGCGTGTTGTCCTTAGCGTAAGTAAGATTAAATTAGATTAAGTATTCTGCCTTGGGGTAGCGTCTCTGATTGATAACCAAAAGTCTTCGGTCCCGAGTTCGAATCCCGCCCCTACTTAAAATTTGATTAATAATCAGCATTGGCGGAAGAAGACTTCAGGCATGAAAAGTCACCCTTATTCTGCCAACGGTCTTGTCAAAAATGGCGGAGAAGCGGGCAGAGGTTCAGGGCACTCTCTTGCCCTAGGGGTGGGAAAATGTTACTGACGGCGGAAGAATCAACAAAGGTCAACGCCATGAGGATGCAGAAGGCAATGGAATCCATTGCATTAAAGACACGTAACGTGTATCCACAGGACATATAGCCTATAATTTAAGAAGTGGTATGATGATATCTCCTTTAGCAAACAAATTCCCCATTCGGATCTCCGGGAAGGGCTGCCAAGGAGGAGGTTACCATGCGAAAAAGATTGAATAATCTACGAAATAATAACATTCTACGACTGGGGAGTTGAATTTCAGAAGCTAGAACGTGGTAGGGAAACTATACAATCTGAAAAGGGAAATGAAAAGACTGAATCTCGATATAGTATGGTTCAGTGAAGTGAAGTGAAAAGAAGAAAAGGATATCTGGTCAGGTGAGTATAGGGTAATAACAACACAGCAGAAAATGGTACAACGGGAGTAGGATTCGTTATCAATAGGAAGGTAGGGCAGATAGTGTGTTACTGTGAACAGTTCAGTGATAGGGTTGTTCTCATCAGAATCGACAGCAAATCAATACCGACAACGATAGTTCCGGTATACATGCCGACGTAGCAAGCTTAAGATGAAGAGATAGAGAAAGTGTACGAGGATATTGAAAGGGCAATACATTATGTAAAGGAAGATGAAAGTCTAATAGCCATATGAGACTGGAATGCAGTCATAGGAGAAGGAGTAGAAGAAGAGCTTACAGAAGAATATGGGCTAGGGACATGGAATGAGAGAGGAGAAAGATTTATTCAGTTCTGTAATAAACTTCAGCTAGAGGAGGTATACTTGGAAAAGGCCAGGTGATAAGGGAAGATTTCAGTTAGATTACATCATGGTCAGACACAGATTCCGAATTCAGATACTGGATTGTAAAGTGATCCCAGGAGCAGATATAGACTCCGATCAGAATACAGTAATGATGAAGAGTTGGCTGAAGTCAAGACATTAATCAGGAAGAATCAATAATTAATGAAATGGAGTAAGGAAGTACTAAAGAATGACGAGTTACGCTTGAAGTTCTCTAAGGCTATAGATACATCAATATCGAATACCTCAGTAGGCAGCACGGTTGAAGAGGAATGTAAATCCGTAAAAATAGCGATAACAGAAGTTGGGAAGCAAAATATAAGTACAAAGAAGGTAACTCCGAAGAAACCATGGGTAACAGAAGAAATGCCTCTATTGATAGATGAAACGAGGAAGTACAAGAATGTTCCGGAGGATCAGGAATACAGACATACAAGTCGCTGAGGAATGAAATACAGAGGAAGTGCAGGGAAGCTAAGAGGAAATGGCTGCATGAAAATGTGAAGAAATTGGAAAAGAAATTATTGTAGGTAGGGCTGACTCAGCATATAGGAATGTCAAGACAGTCTTCGGTGACATTAAAAGCAAGGGTAATAACATTAAGAAGGCAAAGGGAACTTAATTTTTAAATGCAGACGAGAGTGCAGATAGGTGGAAAGAATACATTGTAAGCCTCTACGAGGGGAAAGATTTGTCTGATGTGATAGAAGAATAAACAGGAGTCGATTTATAAGAGTAGGGGACCCAGTATTAGAATTTAAAAGAGCTTTGGAGAAATTAAGGTCAAATAAGGCAGAAGGGATAGATAATATTCCGTCAGAATTTCTGAAATCATTGGGGGACTTGGCAACAAACCGCCTATTCACATTTGATGTGTAAAATGTATGAGTCTCACTACATACCATCTGACATTCGGAAATACATCATCCACATATCTCCGAAGACGCAAGAGCTGACAAGTGCGAGATTTATCGCACAATCAGCTTAACAGCTCACGCATCCAAGTTGTTGACAAGAATAATATGCAGAAGAATGGAACAGAATATTGAGGATGCGCTAGATAACGATCAGTTTGGCTTTAGAAGAGGCAATTCTAACGTTTTGGTTAATAATGGAAGCAAGACTAAAGAGAAATCAAGACACGTTCATAGGATTTGTCAACCTGGGGAAAGCGTTCGGCTATGTAAAATGGTGCAAGATGTTCGAAAATCTGAGAATATTAGGGATAAGCTCTAGGGAGAGTCGGGTCATATAAAATATGTACAACGGCTAGGAGGGAATAATAAGAGTCGCCGACCAAAAACGAAGATGTAGTATATCGCCCCTACTGTTAATCCGTACATCGAGGAAGCAATGATGGAAATAAAAGAAAGGTCCAAGAGTGGAATTAAAATTCAAGGTGAAAAGGTATCAATGATAAGATTCGCTGATGACAATGCTATCTTGAGTGAAAGTGACGAATTACAATATCTGCTAAATGGTATGTACAGTTTAATGAGTGCAGAGTACGGATTCAGAGTAAATCGAAGAAAGACGAAGATAATGAGAAGTAGTAGAAATGAAAACAACGAGAGTATTAATATCAGGATCGATGGTCACGAAGTAGAGGAAAAGGAATTCTGCTACCTAGGCACTAAAATACTAAAATAACGAGTGATGGACGAAGCAAGGAGGACGTCAAATGCTCACTAGCAATGGCAAAAATGACTTTCCTGGCCAAGACAAGTCTACTATTATCAAGTATCGGCCTTAATTTCAGGAAGATATTTCAGAGAATGTACATCTGGAGTACAGGATTATACGGTAGTGAAACATGGACTGTGGAAACCTGGGACAGAAGAGAATCGAAGCATTTGAGATGTGGTGCTATAGACGAATGTTGAAAATTAGATGGACTGATAAGGTAAGGAATGACGAGGTCCTACGCAGAATCGGAGAGGAAAGTAATATGTGGAAAACACTGATAAGGAGGAGGGACAGAATGTTGGACATCTGTTAAGACATGAGGGATAGACTTCCATTAACGAGAGGCAGCTGTAGAAGGCAAAAACTGTAGAGGAAGACAGAGATTGGAATGCATCCAGCAAATAATTGAGGACGTAGTTGCAAGTGATACTCAGGCATGAGGAGGTTAGCACAGTAGAGGAATTCGTGACGAGCCGCATCAAACCAGTCAAAAGACCCCCCCCCCCAAAAAAAAAGGAAAAAAAAAGAAAAAAAACCTAGCGCTTGATGACCTCAGCACTCTGGTCCCAAAGGAACTGAACCCTACCTATCTTGTCTAGTTTCTGGCACCCCTCCTACCTTCTCGTGTATGGATGGTCATCCGTCTAACGGGTATCTGACGTACTATAGAATCGTATTCACGAGCTGCCCTCTGCCTAAGGCAGGAGAAGGCTGCACAGAAAAGAGTTAACACAGTATAGTGACTGAGGCTATGACGGTTGTGGTCTCGATCGTGTGCTGGCCTCCTCTCGATATTGTTATGCATGCGAAAGCATTTGTTCAATTGAAACACGTCACTCTTGAGTGTTTGTTGGATGGACTAAGTTAAGATCCAACGTTTTATTCAGGTTGGTCGGCTTCCACGTCAGAAAGATAGATAATGGGTTCTCCAGCCAGTACAGCTGCGGCTGTTCAACTTAGCTTCCCCCGAAACAGAGACTGACAGATGAATGGTCTGCCCTCGTACGTCACAATCCGTCCCGTTAGTAATTATTCTTCTTCCGTCCAGTTCCAAACGTTTAGCTACCGCGTGCCCACCTTGCTCTTAGCATTTAGCTGCTAGAACGTCGATAACGTTAACATAGTAAACCCAATGTAGCTGCTTGCTAGAAATAGCATCTCGCCCCTAGGGAGTCACGTGTCTCGTCCTGCCCTTCTGCTTTACCTAAGTACAATTTCATCTTGCACGTGCTGGTACTCGTATGCACTACCTAGGTCGGGGAGATGGCTACTCTCTCCCAGTGAAAATGTGCAGGTTTGGTTAGGGACGTCACTTCGTGACTACCACCATATTCCGTGATCAGCATGGCCTCCAGTGTTTGGACCTGAATAAATTAGTTCAGGGTTCCCACTTTCACGGATTTGCATGTGCGGTGTACCATTTGCTCAGCTACCCATGTGTCGCATGTCAGGCTGCTTCCTGCAATACTTCTACCACTTACTTAGCAACTCATTAGTTACCGGATGAAGAAAGAAAAAATCTTGGTGCTCTCATTCTCTTATTCAAACTACCTACCCGAGCGTTTATAACTACCAGTTAACAATATTTTTCGTTGTCTTTACCTCCATTGCTAACCTTTGTGATGTATGTAATGCCTGTGAGTTGTTCAGCATCAGTTGTTCCAATCTGGTTCACAATATAGTGTGGCATTTCATGATGGCCTTATTCCTCGTTCCTATTTCACTCACTCTATCATACCATTCATTCGCAGTCACAAAAACCGTTGTCAGTAACCTGCCTCCTGCGTCTATCAGACTCGCTTAGGTGGCCATACTGTGCGTGACATTTCTATTGTATCTGCTGTATTTTCCGTGCAGTTGTTCGTATGTCTAGTGAAAGTTAGTGTACTCCCTTCCCATTTCCTCCAGCATGCCTTTTCCTTCGATCTCCAGCTCTAAGTCTATGAATACATCTTCTAAGATTGTCAACTCATTATGCATTTCTCAAGCGCTCAGGATTAGTTGCAGTACCAAATGATGGATTGTAAGTGCTACAGGTAAGATAAGGTAGAGTATTCAAAGTTTCTAGGTGTATGCCCTGATGATGGGTTGAAATGGAAAAAACACACTGAAGATCTGCTGAAACCTCTGAGTTCAGCTACTTATACTATTAGGGTCATTGAAAATTTTGGCGATATACATCTCAGTAAATTAGCTTATCACGCCTATTTTCATTATCTGCTTTCGTATGGCATTATATTCTGCGGTAACTCATCATTGAGTAAAAGAGTGTTCATTGCGGAAAAGCGTGTAATCAGAATAATTGCTGGAGCTCATCCAAGATCATCCGGCAGACACTTTTGTAAAGAGCTAAAGATCTTCACTGTAGCCTCACAATATATACACTCCTGGAAATGGAAAAAAGAACACATTGACACCGGTGTGTCAGACCCACCATACTTGCTCCGGACACTGCGAGAGGGCTTTACAAGCAATGATCACACGCACGGCACAGCGGACACACCAGGAACCGCGGTGTTGGCCGTCGAATGGCGCTAGCTGCGCAGCATTTGTGCACCGCCGCCGTCAGTGTCAGCCAGTTTGCCGTGGCATACGGAGATCCATCGCAGTCTTTAACACTGGTAGCATGCCGCGACAGCGTGGACGTGAACCGTATGTGCAGTTGACGGACTTTGAGCGAGGGCGTATAGTGGGCATGCGGGAGGCCGGGTGGACGTACTGCCGAATTGCTCAACACGTGGGGCGTGAGGTCTCCACAGTACATCGATGTTGTCGCCAGTGGTCGGCGGAAGGTGCACGTGCCCGTCGACCTGGGACCGGACCGCAGCGACGCACGGATGCACGCCAAGACCGTAGGATCCTACGCAGTGCCGTAGGGGACCGCACCGCCACTTCCCAGCAAATTAGGGACACTGTTGCTCCTGGGGTATCGGCGAGGACCATTCGCAACCGTCTCCATGAAGCTGGGCTACGGCCCCGCACACCGTTACGCCGTCTTCCGCTCACGCCCCAACATCGTGCAGCCCGCCTCCAGTGGTGTCGCGACAGGCGTGAATGGAGGGACGAATGGAGACGTGTCGTCTTCAGCGATGAGAGTCGCTTCTGCCTTGGTGCCAATGATGGTCGTATGCGTGTTTGGCGCCGTGCAGGTGAGCGCCACAATCAGGACTGCATACGACCGAGGCACACAGGGCCAACACCCGGCATCATGGTGTGGGGAGCGATCTCCTACACTGGCCGTACACCACTGGTGATCGTCGAGGGGACACTGAATTGTGCACGGTACATCCAAACCGTCATCGAACCCATCATTCTACCATTCCTAGACCGGCAAGGGAACTTGCTGTTCCAACAGGACAATGCACGTCCGCATGTATCCCGTGCCACCCAACGTGCTCTAGAAGGTGTAAGTCAACTACCCTGGCCAGCACGATCTCCGGATCTGTCCCCCATTGAGCATGTTTGGGACTGGATGAAGCGTCGTCTCACGCAGTCTGCACGTCCAGCACGAACGCTGGTCCAACTGAGGCGCCAGGTGGAAATGGCATGGCAAGCCGTTCCACAGGACTCCATCCAGCATCTCTACGATCGTCTCCATGGGAGAATAGCAGCCTGCATTGCTGCGAAAGGTGGATATACACTGTACTAGTGCCGACATTGTGCATGCTCTGTTGCCTGTGTCTATGTGCCTGTGGTTCTGTCAGTGTGATCATGTGATGTATCTGACCCCAGGATTGTGTCAATAAAGTTTCCCCTTCCTGGGACAATGAATTCACGGTGTTCTTATTTCAATTTCCAGGAGTGTATATTGACTCACGAAATTTGTTATTAGCAATCCGAACGAATTCAAAAGTAATAGCAGTGTACATAGCTACAACATTAGGAGAAAGAATAGTCTTCACTACTCAACGTTAAATCTAACTTTGGCTCACAAGGGGATAAATTATGCTTTGGTCACTTACCTAATAGCATCAAAAGTATGACAGATACGGATATAGTATTTAAAAGGAAATTAAAAGATTTTCGTAATGGCAACTCCTTCTACTCGTCAGATGAATTTTTGGATACAGCAGGTAGGTAATTTTCTCAAGCCCCACAAAAAAACAAAAATACTAAAATAATATTAAGTGTCATGTAATATTTTGTGTAATTTAATATCTTGTATAGACACCTTTGTTAACCTGACACGTTCCACATCATTACGAAGTGTCGTATTCATGATCTATGGAACAAGTACTAATCTATCGTACATCATTTGCCATGGAAAAAGTACTCCTGTTTCCAGTGGTAGTACCCACAGCAACCCCGCTCCATTGCTACTGAACAGGGGCAATGCTGACACAAGGAGGACTCTACTAATCTTTTCTTCTACGCGCAGCAACCTGGAAACATCATTCTTCCTCCTCCCCCCCCCCCTTACAAAGGTCTACCGTCTAGTAAACCGAGCACTAAATACCTAGCTTACACACAGATGAACTTAGAAGTACAGGATGCTCTGCATAAAACTGGTAAGCCTGACCCCAGAGATTCAAGTAACTATGAATTAACTAAAACGAGTAGATTATAGTAGCGATGAAAACACATGTATTTAGCAGTTTAAAAGATATGCTCGAATAGGTAATCATGCTCATCCAGGCATCGCTAACTTAGTGTGATGGCATTACCAGCAAGACGCTACAATTCTTCAGGCGTGTTGTCGTTCATTTCTCTAGATAGTGCGTCGTGCGAGGACTTTCAGCACACAATCACCTCATTAGTGCGTCCAAAAAATAAAAATCACAAGGTGTTAAGTCCGGGGACCCTGGTGGGCGAGATGCCTATACTGACATGTCTGTCTTCAGGGAAGACGTTGGTGACGGCAGCCATACTTGGGATGTGAGTGGGTGCTACACTTTTTTGGGATGTTTCATACAACTTCTCTGAGTCAGTTAATTGTTCGTAGAACTAATCAAAGACCTGTAGGTATCTGGCTCTTTTTAAGGTGTAATTGAACCGGATGCTGGACCTCACACAGCAAACACCTGCCTTCTCTAACTACGCAGGTACTTCATGCATAATATGTAGGTTTCCCTTCGTTCAGTATCTACAGTTCTGGAAAATCACATAAGCTGACAAATCAAACCACATGTTATTTGACATTAATAAGACCAAGGGGATTAAGTAACCGTTAGCTTTTGATATTAACAACCAGCTACAATGCCGTTGGTGTGGTCTTCAGCCCAAAGACTGGTTTGATGCGTCTCTCCATATCACTCTGTCCTGTGCAAGCCTCTCCAAATATCTACTACAACCTACATCCTTCTGAATCTGCTTAGTGTATTCATCTTTTGGTCTCCCTCTGCGATTTTTACCCTCCACACTGCCCTCCAGTACTAAATTGGTTATCCCTTGATGCCTCATAACATGTCCTACTAACCGACCCCTGCTTCTAGTCACATTGTACCACAAATTTTTCTCCCCAATTCTATTCAGTAACTCCTTGTTAGTTACATGATCTACTCATCTAAACTTCAGCATTATTCTGTAGCACCACATTTCAAAATCTTCTATTCTCTTCTTCTCGAAACTGCTTTTCGTCCATGTTTCACTTCCATACCTGTCTACACTCCATACAGATACTCTCGGAGCCGGCCGGGGTGGCCAAGCGGTTAAAGGCGCTACAGTCTGGAACCGCGCGACCGCTACGGTCGCAGGTTCGAATCCTGCCTCGGGCATGGATGTGTGTGATGTCCTTAGGTTAGTTACGTTTAAGTAGTTCTAAGTTCTAGGGGACTGATGACCTTAGAAGTTAAGTCCCATAGTGCTCAGAGCCATTTGAGCCATACTCTCGGAAAGGGCGTCCTGACACTTAAATCTATATTTGGTATAAAAAATTATTTCTTCTTCAGAAATGCTTTTCGCGCCATTACTAATCAGCATTTTATATCCTCACCATACGGGCATCATCAGTTACTTTTCTTCCCCAACAGCAGAATTCATCGACTACTTTAAGTGTCTCGTTTCATATTCTAATTTCTTCATCATCATCTGATTTAACTCACCAACATTCCATTATCCTCGTTTTACTTTTGTTAATATTCATCTTATATCCTCCTTTCAAGACACAGTCCATCGCGTTAGCTGCTCTTGTAAGTACTTTGCTGTCTCTGATAGACTTACAATGTTATCATCAAACCCCAAAGCTTTTATTTCTTAATTCGTATTCCAGATTTTTTTTTTGTTTCCTTTACTGCTCAGTATACAGAAAGAATAACATTCGGGAATGGGCTACAAACTTGTCTCTCTCCCTTCTCAACCACTGCTTTCGTTTCGTGCCCCTCAACTCTTATAACTGCCTCCTGCTTTCTGTTCAAATTGTAAATAGCCTTTCGCTCTTGTGTTTTACCACTGCCACCTTCAGAATTTGAAAGAGAGTATTCGAGCCAACATTATCAAAAGCCTTCTTTAAGTCTTCAGAGTCCACACCTGGCCCTGGAAATGTCCTGCAATTTATCATTATATAATCAATCTGAAAACTTCTGGTGTCAGCAGGAGTATTCCACTTATACCTTCTTTCATGATTCTTACTGCAAGTGTTAGCTAAGATTAAATTATGCTCAATGCAGTATTCTACCAGGCGGCTTGCTCTTGCATTCCTATGCCCCCAGTCCATATTCACTTTCTACTTTTCCTTCTCTTCTTTTTCCTGCCCTCGAATTGCAGTCCGCCATGACTGTTAAATTTTAGTCTTCCTTAACTACCTGAATTATTTCTTTTATCTCATCACAGGTTTTCTCAATCTCCTCATCTGCGGAGCTATCTGGCATATAAACTTGTACCACTGCTGTGGGTGTGGGCTTCGTGTCGGTCTTAGCTATAATAATGCGTCCCTATGTTGTTCATAGTACCTTATCCGCATTTCTATTTTTAATTCATTATTAAATCTACTCCTGCATTACCCCTAATGCTTTTGTTTTTAGAACCCTTTATTCATCTGACCAGAAGTCCTGCTCCTCCTGCCAACGAACTTCACTAATTTCCACTATATCTAAATTTAATCTACCCATTCCCCTTTTTAAATTTTCTAACCTACCTGCACGACTAGGGGATCCGATAGTTCACGCTCCGATACATAGAACGCCAGTCTTGTTTCTCTTGATAACGACGTCCTCTTGAGCAGTCCCCGCCCGGATATCCGAATGGGGGACTATTTTTGTGGTGTCACCGCCAGACACCACACTTGCTAGGTGGTAGCTTAAATCGGCCGCGGTCCATTAGTACATGTCGGACCCGCGTGTCGCCACTGGCAGTGATCGCAGAGCGAGCGCCACCACACGGCAGGTCTCGAGAGACGTACGAGCACTCGCCCCAGTTGTACGACGACGCTGTTAGCGACTACACTGTCGAAGCCTTTCTCTCATTTGCCGAGAGACAGTTAGAATAGCCTTCAGCTAAGTCCATGGCTACGACCTAGCAAGGCGCCATTAGTTACTTCATGAATCTAAAGAGTCTCACTTGTATCATCAAGAATGCTGTATACCAAAGGACGATATAAAAGTTAAGTGTTCTAGTAGCTACGTTATTTTCTTCATCACATTCATCACGTATCCTGTTCCAGACTTCGCGCCAGTCGGCGTGTGTGTAGTGTGCCCTTTCGGCTACCCGTCACTGTGGACTGGCTGCCTTGTCAGTCCACTACAATTTTAAATCCGGAATATTTCACCCAAGAGGAGGCCATCATCTTTTAACCATGTAGTAGAGGTGTATGCTCTCTGGAAGAATTACAGTTGTGGTTTCCCCTTGCTTTCAGCAGTTCGCAGTACCAGTAAGGTCTTTTTTGTTGATGTTACAAGACCAGATCAGTCAATTATCAAAGCTGTCGTCGCTTCAACTACTAAAAAAGGCTGCTGTCAGTCTTCAGGTGTCACACGTTTCTCTGGCCTCTTGACAGATACCCCTCGTTGTGGCTGCACCTGCGATACGGCTATCTGTATCGCTGAGGCACGCAAGCCTTTCCAGCAACGGCAAGGTCCATGGTTCATGGAGTAGGCCATTTACAATAATGAGCTCATTTTCCTGATCCTAAAATATCAGCTCTTGCTCCACATTCATTCAATAGGCTCTTAATTTCGCATATTTTAGTACACAATGACAGGAAGTACGAGATACGCCAACCTGCAGTGATAACCTCCTTACTGACTTGTAATGTTCTTGCAAATTCTGTCTATACTTTCAGCCGTCCTCCGTGTCGGTCGCCTATTCCTCTGCACATTCTGAACGGCTCTTACAAAACTCCATTCCTTGTAAAGATCTTGAATAGTGCTTGTCTTGGGGAGTTTCCTGCCAGGATACTTCGCTTTAAACATTTCCTTGCATTCCTTGATGGAACTTGCCTTTATGTAACACTCCACAGTATCAATTCGCTGTTCTATTGCCTACTGCCCCATGTCTATAACAACTCATCAATATGAGACTTACACAAAATGGCTCTGAACACTATGGGACTTAACAGCTGAGATCATCAGTCCCCTAGAACTTAGAACTAATTAAACCTAACTAATCTAAGGACATCACACACATCCATGCCCGAGGCAGGATTCAAACCTGCAACCGTAGTTGCGTGAGTCCAAAACTGGAGCTTGACATTTACCAGCCATATTGTTTCAGGTATCTGACATCGGCCCTGATATCGAGTTTCAAATTTCTCGGTTCCCTTTCAGAATGTAAAGTTTCGACAACATTACCCTCTGACCGACTTCAAACTGTGGTAATCTACTTAAACGATTCCCCAATCGCTCCTGGTGTTCCAGTTCACTGGTGTTTGTTCCCTAACGCATTCCCAAATTTCCCTTTTAACAAAATCCTTGATGGGCTCCACACCCACCACCACATCTATTCTTTGCCTTACTTTGTCAAACGGCGATGGCTTGAAGCTCTCGTGAACTACTTGATACGCTCGTGAACTACTTGATACGATGGTGTAACTGCAACAGATTGGATTTCTGAATTACATTCAGTTGCAGTGAAAGATAAATACACGTCCCAGTTGTTATTCTGTGAGTTCACATACCGTGTCAACATCCTTCCCACCAGTAGCCTGAAGGTACAACGAACTTCTCCTTAGCTATCTAATCTTAAGCAAATTACGAAGGTGCTTTAACAAATTCGACATAATGTTTGTACATCGATCTGTAATCACATTTTCTGGCACTTCACCCACCTGTTGACCAATGCTTGCTCTACGTTTGCTGTCAGTGGTTTAGGGATTGCTACCACTTTGTGTCCCAGTGGTTGTATCACTGACACTTTTTGGCTAAGCCATCTATGATCCTGTTTTTCATACCAGGTTTGCGTACTACATCATACTCAAACTCGCTTAACTTCAATGCTTATCTAGTCAGGCTGCTAGAAGGATCCTTAAGTCCCAACAACGCTTTAAGAACTGCACGATTAGTTACCATCCTTAAGCCCCAACAACCTCTTAAGAGCTGCATGGTTAGCTACCATTTTAAATATCTTCCCATACCAATAACTTCATAAATCATTCCATATATCACACTGAGCATCTCTTTTTCTGTTGTCCAGTAGCTTTTCTCTGCTCTGTTCAACTGCCTAGAGGCCTACCCTATCAGATGCTTATATGAGCATAGCCTATAACATGATTGGAAGCGTCAGTTGACAAGACAAATTCTTTCTCATAATCCAGAAAAATTAAAGCTGGAATTCATGTCAACACACTCTCGAATGTGTCTTGCCATTCCTTTATCAATTCTAATTGAACTTCCATTTTTGACAGTCCTGCCATGTATGCAGACCTTTTTATGAATTTCCTGTAATGAGAGAGACTGTAGTTGGTTGGCATTACCAGGAATCAGATATTCCCGTACTACCTGTATCAAGCTTAGATACATCTTAAATGGTTCACATGCCCTAAGTACGTAACTTCTTCCAATGCAAAGAGACATTTTTCCATCCTTCGTGTTAAATCTGCTGCTCATAATCCTCTAAAAACCTCTCTTAACGACGAGTATGCTTTGTCATATCCTTCGTGAAAACAATAGTATATAATGCAGCTAGCTACAAGATGTACTGGCGAGTTTTCAGTCCCATCAGCACCACATCCAGCAAAAGGTGAAACGTTGCCAGAGCATTCTTTAACCCAAACGGCATTCTGCAATACTAAAAACGGCCCCATGGGACTGACAATACTGATTTCTTAGGGTCTTCCATGAATCAGGTGGTACCCAATCCTCTAAGATCTGAGCTAGAGAAGTATTTGGAGTGCCCCAAATTGTCGACAGATTCGGTGAAGTTTAAGACTTTATATACATTGGTCATAGTTTCTCTGTATAGATGACTGTAGTCGCAACAGAATCTGTTTCTTTTAATTCCCTCTGGTGACTTCTTTGGTATAAATATCAAAGCTGCCCATCATGGACTACTGTTTTTCCTTATTATCGCATCTGATAGTTGTTGATCAATCACTTTTTATAATACTGATTTAAAATATTGTAGTATATGGCAAGATCTACTACAATGCAGCACTCATATCCTGTAGGGACATGATTCTGTGTTATAGTTGTTACTGGTAGAAAACTGTGGGAAAAAATTTCCAATTTGTATTCACCTCTAAGAGGCTTCATCTTCCCAAGCAGTGCAGTTTTATTGGTGGATTGCTCATGACGCTGGTACACACTGGCTAAGTCCGTACCCACATAATATGGGACTTCCAAATTACCAACCAAAGTTACAATGAAATGAATACCCCTAGCTGCTTACAGGCATTGATATAAGTCAACGGTGAGAGTTGAAAATGTGTGCCCCGACCGGGATTCGAACCTGGGATCTCCTGCTTACATTGCAGATGCTCAATCCATCTGAGCCACCGAGGACACAGAGGACAGTACGACTGCAGGCACCTATCTCTGGCACGCCTCCAGTGGGACGCACATTCCTAACTTATTGTCCCGCACTATATTCATAGTGCCCCTGCCCATTATACACATTACTCGCGGCTTTTTGCCGATTCCCGTCAGAGTTCCGGCACTGTTTGTGCATCTGCACAGAAGAAGATGGTCAAATGGACGGTGAGCCCTTAACTATATACATATAAAGATGTCCGAAAGAACAGACACCACCAAAATTCCTTTCGTTACTTCTAATACTCCACTACCCCAATTAACGAAATTCAGGGTCACTACTTTCACCTCCAATTCTCCTGTATGTGCACAATGCTTCTCTTTACAAAGCAACGCGATGTTTCTAATAAATCATTCCTGTCAGTGCTTTTACCAAGCACAGTGCATTATGCATCAACAAGCCATTCCAGCCCTCATTTTCCCAGAGAATCTTCTCAATTCGTTGCATTATAGTAACGTGTGAATTAATTCTTAGTGTTGTTAACTGCTGTACAACGAGTTCAAGCATTAAGATTGATGCACTTTGTCTGTGTACTTTACTGGCTACTGTCTTCCCTAGTCGGAATGTTATCCCTCTAAGTCACCTAAGGCCAATTTTTGTGTGCTTTGGTATCAGAACGTTTAGTCTTAAGATCATACAATAACCGTTAATTACCAGAGGCATGCTCTCTATATACTGTGCAAAATACTGTCCGCCAAACTGACAATCTACCATTGCTGAACACAAGTCTACACATCACTGTTTCCAACTACACGTTAGTTATAGCATGGATGGTTTAATCGCCTCTTTGTCCAGTAATAACTTAGGCATTCTAATATTCCCTATTGCCACTGAACTACATTCAACCTTTGCATCAGTATCAACTATATCTAAATTTAGCAGGAAGTCCATGTGGCGGGAGTGAGCTTCCGTTTTGCATTTACCATCATCTCATTCATTTCCTGTTTCATTATAATGTTTCGTAGTGTCCTGTCACATCCTATCCACCACACAGAGGTTGGTGATATTGTCTCTGCACATTTCCTGTCCTCCCACATCTATAACACTTCACGTTAACAGAGAATACTCCTTTCATATCGCGCATACCTGGTACTACATGAATTTCTTCAAACTCCATGGCTAATGTGACTGTAGATTATAAATCAGTCAGGCTATGTGTTTTTACTCTTCTAGACATATCAGACGGCAAGGCTCTTAAAATTAATGCATTCAGTTGCGCTTGATGGAGTAGGACTGTTTCTGGCTCGTTATTCTCCGCTAATTCATATGTCAGCACATTCACTTTAAATGTTGCGTCAGCGAAATACTTTATCGACTCGTTATGCTTCTTTGGCATACTACTCAACTGCGTGCGATAAAACCTCGCTCAGTTTTCTTTCAGTTCATCAAATGTTTGCAAGCCTCTTAGTTCCTGTGTAGATCTGACATTCGCCCTGGCCTCTTCTACTAACTCTAGCTTTGTCACCGGCAATAGTTGATCTTGGTACCACATCCCAAAAATAGCTGCTAACTGCAGGCCATTCGTAAAGGACGTTACACTATTAACCGACTTCCCAGGCAAGTGTGTGATGATATTGGCTGTGGCTGTGGCTAGTAAAGGAGTAGGTTGCTCGGCTAATTCCATCCCTTGTCCCCTAACTGCAAGCCTATTGCCGTAGTCTACATTATCTGCTCCCAACTTCGTCATTTCATAGACCAAGGCTTGAACTGCTACGCGAGTACTGATACACTGGGTTTGACGTTATCTTAGTGGACGCAAGAAAATGAAATACCAAGTGGAGATATCGGATTTCCGACACGCTCCCTCTCTGAGTTTAGTATAGGTGTGATAGCAGCGGAGGTAGCTAGATATCATGATGGAGCTCCAGTGATAGAAATAATAGTAGAACAAAGCAATAACTACCATTGTTAGTGAAAAATTAATCATAATAACAAAATTAAAGACAGGACAAGAAAATTAGACCATACCTGTAGTAAATATTTGTAATTATGTACCATGAAAAAAATCTAGCTTTCATTCTTATGATACTGAAAAGAGAATTATATTAAAAGTGTCGTGGACAACTGCTTGCCTGTCTTTAATATGCTAACAGAATTCCACTCAGTGTTTATGTGCGCAATTTTAGGAGGTTAGTGTAATGTAATCAGGCCCCATACATAACACGAAATCTGTCATAGCTGTGGGTATCGATTGCTTCATGTGTAAAAACATAGAAACTTTGTACAAAGACTGATGCTTATACCTAGTGAACTACCGTTCCAATTCATAGCAATTTAACATATGCCACAGATATAAATACGCAAATATTAACAGAAGTCTTATTTTAGTTGTTGTAAGTGACAGAAAGTTTTAGAGAGTGAAGTATAAAGAAGGTATATCATATGTTTAACTGATAAAGGATGATTTCAAAATACACAGGATTTAAAGTGAGATGTTGTAAATTATATGTACTTTGGCTCTGAGCACTATAGGACTTAACATCTGTGGTCATCAGTCCCCTAGAACTTAGAGCTACTTAAACCTAACTAACCTAAGGACATGACACACATCCATGCCCGAGGCAGGATTCGAACCTGCGACCGTAGCAGTCGCGCAGTTCCGGACAGAGCGCCTTAACCGCGAGACCACCGCGGCCGGCGTATGTACTTTGTGTTTGCCAGTGGAAATACCACAGGTTCTTCATACAGCTAGAGCTCACGGAAAAAAAATCACACTGGAGAACAACAAAAATTTCTTGCAAATTAACTTGCTAACGTTTATCGAATGTCACTCAAAAGTGAGAAACATCGGTGCAGTGAGTACATCACAACAGCTGTCAGTGACTGACAGAACGTGTTACGGTGCGCAATATCGATATGACAAGCCGTTCTGCTGGAATGTCAGTAGTCACTGCACCTCAATCTGCCAAGCGATATTTGTATAGATTCAACATGCCTGTTCTGATACATTGTAATTGTTCTTAATTTTTCATGCGAAACGACGTAGTTTTTTAGCTCATACGTGTATTCTGGTTGTACCTTACTTGCACATACTGGCTAGGTATGTCGAAAATGTGTTTGTACCCAGGTACAAGTATGTGTTAGTTACGTAAAAATTTTGATTTCTGATTGCCCTACCGTGTAATTTTGACGCATTTTGCCCATGATTAATTACAGGATGCCTTTATCTTACTTTTTAGGGTTTTCAAGGTAGTTACCGTAGACTGAAATCCGTTATAAGTTGTACGTGAGTGTCGTCTGTTACTGAAATACCGGCATAAATTAATATATTCAATTAGAACTGGATATTAGAGACGAGTATCTGTCATTTAGGATAGAGTCGATGGCCTTATTTGTGGTTCAAATGGTTCAAATGGCTCCGAGCACTATGGGACTTAACATCGGTGGTCATCAGTCCCCTAGAACTTAGAACTACTTAAACCTAACTAACCTAAGGACATCACACACATCCATGCCCGTGGCAGGATTCGAACCTGCGACCGTAGCGGTCACGCGGTTCCAGACTGAAGCGCCCAGAACCGCACGGCCACACCGGCCGGCCCTTATTTGTGTCTTTACCATATTGAAACATAGTAAACATAGTTTTAGAAGCAGTTACTTCGTTTTGCTAGTGAACCTAGACCTGAAATGTAGAAGGGACATACAGCAGTTTGACAGTCGACAAGGGCATCAATAGTTTTATAAAAAGAAACCACACTGCCGCATCACTGTGTGGAATATTTACCTCAAAAAAGGTTCAAGTGGCTCTGAGCACTATGGGACTCAACTGCTGAGGTCATCTGTCCCCTATAACTTAGAACTACTTAAACCTAACTAAATTATGGACATCACACACATCCATGCCCGAGGCAGGATTCGAACCTGCGACCGTAGCGGTTTCGCGGTACCAGACTGTAGCACCTAGAACCACTCGGCAACCCCGGCCGGTATATTTACCTCGCTCCATATGCAGATGAAGGGAGGAAACAAGTCGTTAATATTGGAAGGAACTTCTCTCCGCTCTCCAACGTACAGTGACTTCCAAGGTACGCCTGCAGATGTAAATCTTGTGAAGGAAGTAGTGCACTACATTATAGCACAACAGTGGGTTTTAGCATTAAAGACGCATTCAGACGATTTATTTTGCCGCCATCCGGTTTCAACCCGTGATGGGCGGCAAAATAAATAATGCGATTGTGACTGTCATTTTGAATAATTCATTACAAGTAAATTAATCGATGTTATCTCCACAGAACTATGTTGTCTAAAACTTTGGCAGTATGAGTTCACTTATCAGCATGATCTCATCTGGACAGGATGCATTCGCTGATTCGATCAGAGTTTGTCCATTGTCCCTTCTCCTAAGGAAATCTGACAAACAACTGCCGTAACTGAGAGGCATTAAATGTTCAAGCTGCTCCCCATTTGTAGTACAAGATTAAGATCTGGGAATCTTGCTGGCCCCAGGAGTATCCCAACATCATGCAGAGACTGCAGTGAGACACGTTCCGCGTGGGTACGAGCGTTACACATTGGAGAATGGAGCTACTATACTTCTGTATAGAGAGAAAATATGAGAACACAGGATGTCCGTGACGCACGGTTGCGCCATTAGAAATTCCTCAGCCACTACCAGCCATGACGAAGTAATGTCGGATAACACCACTATACCTCTTAAGACCTACGTATAATGCGACATCTCCATAGGTCGCCATCATACTAGCCAATGATAGTCATCTGGTGTAATGAAGATCCGTGAATCACAGGAGAACGCAGTGCGACGCCACTTGTCTGCAGTCCATGCTTCCCAGTTCATGGCACAATTCCAAATGCATCCGTGTCTGTTGTGGTGTCAATGGCAAACTACACAGGGGACAAAAATTCCCTTTTACTGATGCAGCTATTCTCCGAGCAACGGTGGAGGACGACACAGATTGTTGGAAATTACTTGGTCTCTAATGACAGGCACAGACGTGAGAGTTTTAATATGCAACTAGTGCATACTAAGGAGGCCCTCCACTATGGTGGTCCAACTCAGTCGACTGCAATGTTGATGATTAGCATACCTGCCTTCTTGTTTACATCCGTGAGAGATTGCAGGGCACTCTCACTTTTGATACAGTGTCATGCTGCTTAATATTCCTAGGGCAGATGACCTTTATTATTTGCTTGCTACATTTGATACGGTATGACATCATTCATACGATGAAATGGTTGACAGTAGCTTACGCTCTTGCTTGTGTGCTCTAGTGAAGGAATAGCAGTAAGCTTTAACTGCTTTCAAAGGAAGAGGGTGCTGGGTTAATTTACTGCAGTAAAAACTCACGTCGGCTGACGGCCTAGGAGAGCGTTTCCTTCCCGTGGAAACTGGGTGAAAACGTTTGCGGACTGCCACGTCCCTCGGTCTCATTGTCAAACACATTGGGTGGCGTCCAGGTAGGCTAAAAAGCGATGCAAAGTCGGTGCAGCTATGAGCAGAGCTTTGTACAAACTAATGACCGGCAAAAAAGCGGAGGAAGGGCCCTTGTTAGGTAGGAAGCCGATGAGATGGATGTGAGTTTCTGCGAATTTACATGGGACAGGGCAGTGGCGCCGAGGCGTCCAGACTCTGCTGCGAAACATATTTGTGAAGGCACGAGGCTTTTAGCGAGTTTATGGCCGTTGTTTGGGAAGTTAGAAATGGACTCAACCAGAGAGGTAACGATCTTTTTATGGAGGGCTGTGGTTCCATTCAGGTCATGTGTTTAGAAAAGACATGGCGTAAACGTGTGGGAAAGAGGTCGCAAAGCCGAATCTTTTTCATTTTCTCCCAATGAATTTTTAAAGCCACTGGTTGGCCAAATCTGTGTATGCAGAGCAGGGGGCAGTCTCCCAGCTTCAGTCTCAACTTTCAGCTACTGATTGGTTTGTGCTAAAGTGGTTGTAGTCAAATTCAAATGGTTCAAATGGCTGTAAGCAGTATGGGTCTTAACATCTGAGGTTATCAGTCCCGTCCGCAGCTCGTGGTCGTGCGGTAGCGTTCTCGCTTCCCACGCCCGGGTTCCCGGGTTCGATTCCCGGCGGGGTCAGGGATTTTCTCTGCCTCGTGATGACTGGGTGTTGTGTGATGTCCTTAGGTTAGTTAGGTTTAAGTAGTTCTAAGTTCAAGGGGACTGATGACCATAGATGTTAAGTCCCAAAGTGCTCAGAGCCATTTGAACCATTTGTCATCAGTCCCCTAGATTTAGAACTACTTAAATGTAACTAACCTAATGACATCACTCACATACATCCATGCCCGAGGCAGGATTCGAACCTGCGACCGTAGCAGCAGCGCGGTTCCGGACTTAAGCGCCTAGAACCGCTCGGCCACAGCGGCCGGCTGGGCGTAGTCAAAGCATGTAAATGTGATATGCTACCGAGCTGGCGCGGAAAGCTGAGAGAAAGAGAAGAACTCACTCTTGTAGTGGCGCTTCGCTACTAAAGAATGGCATGTCTGTGCCTAGACTGTGAGACTTGTGTTCTTTGATAGTGTGACACTTAGAGACTGTGCCAGTCACCATCTGAA
Organism: Schistocerca nitens; assembly: GCF_023898315.1. NCBI lineage: Eukaryota > Metazoa > Arthropoda > Insecta > Orthoptera > Acrididae > Schistocerca > Schistocerca nitens. The sequence continues at coordinate 669,054,400 of NC_064617.1, read as the reverse complement.
CCGTCAGAGGTACTGCTTATTGCATCACGCACGCCATGAATGACACGTACTTATTTGTTTTCAGCCGGCCATCTAAACGTTTGACATATTCCGTCACGCATAGTCATGTCACGGAGTCAATTTGGTTTGGCCGACCAGCAAATTGATCCATCTGCACACTGGAATCCACCGGGGTTTCAGAGGCTCATGGGGAAATAACTGCGTTCCGAATCGGTCGATAGCAAGACCGCGTATTTGCATTTTTTCCACGCAAGCACCGTTCATAACAGATTGTCGCTGCCCATGGCTGCCGCGCGGGATTAGTCGAGCAGTCTAAGGCGCTGCAATCATGGACTGTGCGGCTGGTCCCGCCGGAGGTTCGAGTCCTCCCTCGGGCATGGGTGTGTGTTTGTCCTTAGGATAATTTAGGTTAAGTAGTGTGTAAGCTTAGGGACTGATGACCTTAGTAGTTAAGTCCCATAAGATTTCACACACATTTGATTTTTGTCCATGGCCCCAGCATCGTGGTGTGATGCCCTGACCTGCATATGTGTAAAGTATTCGAAATGAGTAGTAGTATTCGCTGTTATGGCGTAGGGTTCCAATATATGCTTTCAGCACCCTGTTCTTAAAACCATATTGTTCTTTATGGAATAGTAGAATATAGATCTTTGATTGTAGCATAGTTTCTGGGTCATTCCACAGATTCACATTTATGAGGTCAGACAAAGCGATTAGTTCCGTTTAGCGTGGTGTGTTGATCCCCAGCTGATCACTTTGTTCACCACAGACCACATATTATTGAAAGCGTTTGTAAAATAAAAAATGTCTGTGTGCCATTTCTTTAGCAAAACAAATTTGTTGGTAGGTCTTATGGGACCAAACTGCAGAGGTCATTGGCCCCTAAGCTTACGCACTAACTAATCTAACTTAAAGTAACCTACGCTAAGAACAACACACACACCCATATCCGCGGGAGGAATCGAACCTCCGATGGGGGGAGCTGTGCGGACTGTGGCAAGAAGCCTCAGACCACGCGGATAACCCACACCCTTCCTGTCTTCCCTTCATGTCGTTAATACACGGCTTTCCTGGTTGGTGGACACTGCTATCAGTTCTGGCAGTTGCCCTTTGGCCTCAATGTATCGTCCGTGGCATTCATGAGGGGACAGAACGGGATTTGGACGGAAAGGCTGAAGAACGACATCATGTGCTACGCTGTCGTCGTAAATCGCAATTGGGATGAATACAACAAGGTCCTTGGAGAACTGCTAGGAGCACTAAGGCAACATGATGTCACAATTAATCCGGAAAAATATTGTTTTCTCAGGCACGTGATTTCGGCAGAAGGGATTGCACCTAATCCGGAAAAACTAGAAACAATAGCCTAATGCCCGAGACCACAGACCAGAAAAGAGCACAGACGGTTCCTGGCAGTCATAAAATTTTATAACAAGTTTCTTAGAACGAAGGACAATGGCGCACCATGACTTTGTTCCTTAAAAGGCAAGACGTTACCGTGGATATGGGATGAGGCAGCGCATCATGAATTCTATTCGCTTAAACAGGCCCTTGGCGAGGAACCTGTCCCAGTTCAGCCTGACCTAACAGCGGATTATTGCATGACGACAGATGCAGCGTAAACCGGTCTTGGCGTGGTAATATTCCAACAAATTAAGGAGGAGGGGACATTAATAAACAAGAACCTAACATTTGGGAGCCGGGCCCTTACAAGATTCTATCTGCGGGGAGCCGCTTTCGAGAACTTCATGACTGTTCATTCTGGGATATAGGAAGAGAGCAAGATAAAGATCTGGAATTGAAGCAGCTGAAAGAACGTTGGAAGAATCGCCAGGAAGTTGAATTACGAATGTAAGGAAGGGGATCTTATGGCACCGACGAAACACAACCAACACGTTATGGAGCCTTTCTATACCAGACGAGTTAGTTAATAAGTTAATCTGGTACACCCACTTCAGTTATTGTCACTTCGGACCATGAACATGCTTCCTTAAATTGAAGGATCTGTGTCATTTTAAACAAATGGGAAGACGCATAAGGAAGTTTCTATCCGTATGCAAGGCCTGTCAGAAGGCCAAACCATCAACCAGCCAATGAAGGCATCCCTCCATCCAATCGTTCCAAACAAACTGCGACACATTGCGGCCGCGGACTTAATGGTTCCGCTCCCGGTCACTAGGCGTGGTTTCTGATACATTTTAGTAGTCGTTGAATTAACATCGAAGTTTCCTACATTTATTCCGTTACGAAAAGCCAAGGCAATCACTGTTTTCAAAGCGTTGACGAAAGATATCCTAGCTCAAGTAGGCAGGGTGGACGCAATTATTACAGATAACGAGGCTCACTTCAGATCAAAACGGTGGAAGGACACTCTGGAGAGATATAGGATGGTACCCATGTACATACCGGGAAATCATCCAAGTTCAAACCGCGCCGCACGATGGATGAAGGATCTGAGGAAGCTGTGTCGTATCTACTGCCATCGACAGCACAGCACATGGGACGTGATGTTGAGGGATTTCCAGAATGTCATGAATGAACTTCCACATTCTTCAACTCTCTTGGCACCGATAATTATGTTGGAGAACAGAGACCCACCAAACAAAGTACGTGAGCTAGTGGAACTTCCCCGGGAGAAACAGATTCCACACTGAGAGATAATTGGGATGGCGCTGGAAAGGATTTGGAAAGCTGGAAGGAGAAGGAAAGAGCGAGAAGATAAGAAGGCCCGGGTCCGTGAATTTCGAGTTGGACAGAAGCTTCTCGTCAAATCGTTTACGCTCTCCAACAAATAGAAGTAACAGTGCCAGAAATTCTTAAAATTGTGTAATGGACCTCCTCGGAAACACCGTATCGTCCATGAAGATGCATACGGGCTGGAGTTCCTGAGATTTCAACAATCGGCAGGAGTGCATCACATATCGCAAATTAAACCCTTCATTAAATGAAGTTGGATGTCACGATAGCAGCAATTACAGCAGAATAGGGAGAAGAGAAGAAATTAGAAGGGGATACAGATGGTGGTAATTTCTTATTCTGAACAAGCCACAGATAGTTTAATGGTCGGTGACAGCCGAACATGAGCATAGTAGCATAAGTTTTGTTCATTTATAATAGCGTCAAAGACAACAATAATTTCATTAGATTCTGTTTGTGATTCACTACGGTAATTAGCATAGGAACTTCTACAATTATTGCTAGTCGTAAGAGATAGGCATCATTAGAATTTCACTGTACAAGTATTTCTTTGTCACAGGTATCATATGGTTCAAATGGCTCTGAGCACTATGGTACTTAGCATCTGAGGTCATCAGTCCCCTGGAACTTCGAACTACTTAAACCTAACTAACCTAGGGACATCACACATATCCATGCCCGTGGCAGGATTTGAACCTGTGACCGTAGCGGTCGCGCAGTTCCAGACTGAAGTGCTTAGAACCGCTCGGCCACACCGGCCGGAATGTATCAAGTTTATAGATGTACAGACAATCACCTGAGAGTTGACTAATTACACTTGTTGAGAGTATAAATGTTCCGATTTCACAAGGGAAACTTCGTTGTTTATATGAGTCCCATTTCTCGTTAGGTAATAAGTCCTCATAGTAGTTTTGCAGTTTGCACGGTACGACAGAATGAGGTGTCACAACAACGATAGAATTTTATGTCTTCGAGTCCGAAAACAAGTGCACGAGTATTGGGGACGGAATTCTGCAACAGTCATGTTAGACTCAGCTCTCACAATAGTACCTCGCATACACGTCGAATTTGTTCGAATTTACAGTATGGCCAGGGATGAAAATAGCAGATATGAAAGCTGCGAATAATCTAGCGGTTAGAAAAAAAATTCTTTTTGTGCTGGTCTGGTGGGGCATGAGCTTTATATAACAGGGTCATTTCCAAGTGGCGGTTGGCGCAGCGGAAAGACTACAGCCTGCTAATTTCAGGGTCGTAGGTCGAGTCCTTTGCGGAACCATCTTTTTAATTTCCAGTTTTTGCTTTACTTACACACCAAGTAAACTGATACAACATTCATTTAGTGCCTTTGTTACTATTTTCATAAAAGTCATGGGAACGGCAAAAGATAATTTCGGACTGCAAATAAATTTTCAGAAATATTTTGTAAGGCACCCGCGATAACTTTGTATAGAGATACGTTCGTTATTTTACAGTTGATGTTATAGAAGTCCCGGAAGCAGTTATTTTCTCAGCGTCTTGTAATTTTTAAACACCGCATTTTTGCAGTTATCGTTGTGTCAAAATTTCTGTAGAAAAACAAACTTAGTTTATATTCGCAAAGGAAAGTTCTCACTCATCGCACAGTATGGCAGCAATCCACGCGTAACGCATCTTATCACCAAATACAGGCGACGTTAGCTGATGATGTACTATGACACAATCACCTTGGGATGTGATTTCTTTTACTTTTTAGACACGATAAGAGCAGTTTTACTGCATTTTGTTCAAATCCCTTAACACACGATAAAAATTAGATATCACAGAGTACATTTGGGTTGAGTCAAGACAATAGCAATCCATCTTCATCTTGAAAATTTCGTCGTATAGCTGTGAATTTGTCTTCCTCACGGGTCAATTAACAGAAGAAATTCGTTCTCCTGACTAGAGGACATCTTCACATCAGTCAAAAAGATTTAGTATGAAGCTGACTTTGATAGATTTTCATGAGTTAACGACGCGTACTCATCTTTTTTTTTTTTTTTTTTTTTTTTTTTTGGTCCTCTGTCCAGGTGAGCTGTTGCTCTCTTGTAAACATAGGTAGACTGCTGACATCAATTTCCCGAAATGATTTGCGTACGAATTGGTTTACGTTGCTCATATCCTGTCGTTTCACGAATACTACGCCCCTCTATGATCCGTGTTCTGCTTATAAGTCGATTAATATTGGTAATCTGGGAAGACAACTCACGAACGTAAATTATTTAATGAAGGATAAGAACAGTCGACCGGCTGCACAAACTTTATTGCATTGACCTAGTTTCGATAACGACTAAGGATAACTTCATCAGAATGAGTTACAGTAACATTGGTTCACATTGCAAGGAGAAATAATAAAATCCTCTGAGCTGAAGTGCTGAAGTCAAATAAGTAAAAATTATACTGCACTTCCTTATTCGACTCGATCACTGAAGCTCACATGGTTTCATTATCTCTCCATTCAACGTGAACGTATTCTGATCAAGACACCGTTAGTCGATGTCGAAACCAGGCCAATGCAGTAAAACTGTGCAACCGATTGGTTGCTCGTATACTACATTAAAACGTAAAACACGACAGCTGACTGTCAGCCATGTTCAGAATTGTAGGTGAGGTTGGAAAGAGTACTTTGATTGACGCTCAACACATCAGAATTTTCGACCTACCTATTTCATCGGACACTTTAATTAGAATCCCTTGTTTCGTGGCCGCTGTAAGTACAATCCGTTCTTTGAAACTTATTTTCAATCCCCAGTTGTCTCTTCCTGCCATTTCAAAACATATACCAAAATATTAATAAACAGGATGTATTGGTCACACTGCTAAATACACTGCTAAATACACCGAGGCGACAAAACACATGTGATACATTCTAATATCGCGTCGGAATTTCTATCGCTCGGCGTAGTGCTGCAACTCGATATGGCAAGTACTCTACAAGTCGGTGGAAGTATCCTGCAGAAGTATCGAGTCATTCTGCCTCTATAATCGTCCATAATTGAGAAAATGTGGCCAGTGCAGGGTTTTGTACACGAACTACCCTCTAGATTATATCCCACACGATCTGGGAGGCTAAATCATTCGTTCGCCACAATGTTTTTAAAACCAATCGCGAACAGTAGTAGCCCGGTGACATGGAGCATTGACATCCGTAAGGGTCCCATCGTTGAATGGTTGCAAATGATCTCCAAGTAGCCGAACATAACCATTTCCAATAATCGGTTCATTTGGACCAGGAAATCCTGCTGCCATAGCCCAAACGTCAAATTTCGTCGGTCCTAACGGATACGTTCGTCGTACGTATCAAATAGATTTCTACGCAGAGTTGCTTTTCGGTCAGCACTGACAACTCTACGAAAATACCGCTGCTCGATCAATTAAGGCCGTGTCCACTGCGTTGTCCGGGGTGAGAAATAATTATTGAAATTTGGTACTTTCGGCACAGTCTTGACACTATAGATATCGGAATATTGAATTACCTAACGATTTCCGACGTGGAATGTCCAGATTGTACACCGATTAGGTTCCTTTCAGATTACGCTGATGCAATAGCTCCCTACTTAGCAATCATATACAACCGCTCGCTCACCGATAGATCTGTACCTACAGATTGGAAAATTGCGCACGTCGCACCAGTGTTTAAGAAGGGTAGTAGGAGTAATCCATCGAACTACAGACCTATATCATTGACGTCGGTTTGCAGTAGGGTTTTGGAGCATATACTGTATTCAAACATTATGAATCACCTCGAAGTGAACGATCTATTGACACGTAATCAGCATGGTTTCAGAAAACATCGTTTTTGTGCAACGCTGCTTGCTCTTCATTCGCACAAAGTAATGGCCACTATCGGCAGAGGATCTCAAGTTCATTCCGTATTTGTAGATTTCCGGAAAGCTTTTGACACCGTTCCTCACAACCGACTTCTAAGGAAGCTGCGGGCCTATGGGGTATCGTCTTAGCTGTGCGACTGGGTTCGTGATTTCCTGTCAGGTAGGTCGCAGTTCGTAGTAATAGACGGCAAATCATCGAGAAAAACTGAAGTGATATCAAGTGTTCCCCAGGGAAGCGTCCTGGGACCTCTGCTGTTCCTGATCTATATAAATGACCTGGGTGACAATCTGAGCAGTTGTCTTAGGTTGTTCGCAGATGATGCTGTAATTTATCGTCTAGTAAGGTCACCCGAAGACCAGTATCAGTTGCAAAGCGATTTAGAAAAGATTGCTGTATCGTGTGGCAGGTGGCAGTTGACGCTAAATAACGGAAAGTGTGAGGTGGTCCACATGAGTTCCAAAAGAAATCCGTTGGAATTCGATTACTCGATAAATAGTACAATTCTCAAGGCTGTCAATTCAACTAAGTACCTGGGTGTAAAAATTACGAACAACTTCAGTTGGAAAGACCATATAGATAATACTGTGGGGAAGGCGAGCCAAAGGTTGCGTTTTATTGGTAGGACACTTAGAAGATACAAGTCCACTAAAGAGACAGCTTACACTACACTCGTTCGTCCTCTGTTAGAATATTGCTGCGCTGTGTGGGATCCTTACCATGTGGGATTGACGGAGGACATCGAAAGAGTGCAAAAAAGGGCAGCTCGTTTTGTATTATCACGTAATAGGGGAGAGAGTGTGGCAGATGTGATACGAGAGTTGGGATGGAAGTCATTAAAGCAAAGACGTTTTTCGTCGCGGCGAAATCTATTTATGAAATTTCAGTCACCAACTTTCTCTTCCGAATGTGAAAATATTTTGTTGAGCCCAACCTACATAGGTAGGAATGATCATCAAAATAAAATAAGAGAAATCAGAGCCCGAACAGAAAGGTTTAGGTGTTCGTTTTTACCGCGCGCTGTTCGGGAGTGGAACGGTAGGGAGATAGTATGATTGTGGTTCGATAAACCCTCTGCCAAGCACTTAAATGTGAATTTTAGAGTAATCATGTAGATGTAGGTGTAGCGTCGAACTCCAGCTACCATTCCACGTTCATAGTCTATTTCCCTCCTGCGACGAAGCACAAATGAGTTTTCCGCCACTGCACTGCCCTTTTATACCTCGTGTACACCATTCTGGTCTGTATACGTGCACAGTGCTATGCCATGACGTTTGTGACCTCAACGCCCAGAGAAGTCCAGTCCAGAGCTGCTTAGGACTTGCTCGTCTGCAACCTGTGCTCGTCGCTTCCGGTCCATGTCTCAGTTTTAAATAAGACACACCATCCCCATCCCTCTTAATTTTCATCTTCTGCGGGAGCTACATTGAAAGTAGACAATACTGTCGTTATTACCCAGAGGAAGGTATCACAGTCGGCCTCGTGAACTTTAAAATTGTGAAACACCTTACTGAGTTACCGAGCAGATAAAATCATGTCACACGGATCGGTCTGTGCTCAAAACGGTCCGAAATATTGAGAAGACCACGTTCAGTCCTTAACTACACGTTGTAAGTGACCGCCACGTGGGAGCTGGAGGAGTTTCGTGAAGTCGCACACAGTTTACGGGGCCTGCCGCCTACAGCAGTGGCGCTGCAGGCACCCCCCGCGCAGCCTGTCTGGGATTTACGGTACCGGCAGCGGCTGAGGCACCGTTTCCGCAGGTCGTAGCCGCCGTGCCCACACCCTTAGCGAGGTGTTTTAGTGCGGCGATTGTCCGCAGTAAATAATGCGTTTTATACGTTCGCGTCGTGTAATTTATCCTTCTTAAGGCCAGCAATCTGGCGCTTATGCCAAGGCAGCTGGCACTACTCCCGTCTCCCCGGCGTGCAAAAACCCATTATGCTAGCCGCCCCTTTCCGCCGGCCGCCTAGCGCGGCCGAGACATGTGCCTATTACGCCGACCGAGACGCCCTTTTCATTCTGGCAGTCTTTCACGAAAATAGCGGCGTGCATAAGCAGCCGCGTCTCGCCTGAAAATATGCGGTTTAAGGAAATGTATGTAGCGGTAAGAGCACTACACTTGTCATTTGCGTAGGAAAGTTTTCCTGTACCATATCCCACAGAAAAATGACGGAATAATTGTGAACTACCATATTATGGACTGCAGAACATCTACTACACTACTGGCCATTAAAATTGCTACACCACGAAGATTACGAGCTAGAGACGCGAAATTTAACGGACAGGAAGAAGATGCTGTGATATGCCAATGATTAGCTTTTCAGAGCATTCACACAAGGTTGGCGCCGGTGGCGACGCCTACAACCTGCTGACATGAGCAAAGATTCCAGCCGATTTCTCATACACAAACTGCAGTTTACCGGCGTTGCCTGGTGAAACGTTGTTTTGATGCCTCGTGTAAGGAGGAGAAATGCGTACCATCACGTTTTCGACCTTGATAAAGGTCGGATTGTAGCCTATCGGGAATGCGGTTTATCGTATCGTGACACTGCTGCTCGGGTTGGTCGAAATCCAATGACTGTTAGCAGTCTATGGAATCGGTGGGTTCAGGAGGGTAGTGCGGAACGCCGTGCTGGATCCCAAAGGCCTTGTATCACCATCAGTCGAGATGACAGGCATCTTATCCGCATGTCTGTAACGGATCGTGCAGCGACGTCTCGATCCCTGAGTCAACAGATGAGGACGTTTGCAAGACAACATCCATCTGCACGCACAGTTCGACGACGTTTGCAGCAGCATGGACTATCAGCTCGGAGACCATGGCTGTGGTTACCCTTGACGCTGCATCACAGACAGGAGCACCTGCGATGGTATACTCATCGACGAACCTGGGCACACGAATGGCAAAACTTCATTTTTTTCGGATGAATCCAGGTTCTGTTTACAGCATTATGGTGCTCGCATCCGTGTTTGGTGACATCGCGGTGAACGCACATTGGAAGCATGTATTCGTCATCGCCATACTGGCGTATCACCCGGCGTGATGGTATGGGGTGCCATTAGTTACACGTCCCGGTCACCTCTTGCTCGCACTGACGGCACTTTGAACATTGGACGTTACATATCAGATGTGTTACGACCCGTGGCTCTACCCTTCATTCGATCCCTGTGAAACCTTACATTTCAGCAGGATAATGCACGCCCGCGTGTTGCAGGTCCTGTACGGGCCTTTCTGGATACAGAAAATGTTCGACTGCTGCCCTGGCCAGCACATTCTCCAGATATCTCACTCACCAATTGAAAACGTCTGGGCAATCGTGGCCGAGCAACTGGCTCGACACAATACACCAGTCACTACTCGTGATGAAATGGTTCAAATGGCTCTGAGCACTATGGGACTCAACTGCTGTGGTCATTAGTCCCCTAGAACTTAGAACTACTTAAACCTAACTAACCTAAGGACATCACAAACATCCATGCCCGAGGCAGGATTCGAACCTGCGACCGTAGCAGTCGCACGGTTCCGGACTGCGCGCCTAGAACCGCGAGACCACCGCGGCCGGCCTCGTGATGAACTGTGGTATCGTGTTGAAGCTGCAGGGGCAGCCGTACCTGTACACGTAATCCAAGATCTGTTTGACTCAATGCCCAGGCGTATCAAGGCCGTTATTACGTTCAGAGGTGGTTGTTCCGGGTACTGATTTCTCAGGATCTATGCACCCAAATTGCGTGAAAATGAAATCACATGTCAATTCTAGTATAATATAATTTTCCAATGAATACCCGCTTATCATCTGCATTTCTTCTTGGTGTAGCAGTTTTAATAGCCAGTAGTGTATTTTCAAAGTGTCTCAGAACTGTTCATCGGATTTAACGAAGCTATCCCTGCAATTTTCAATTATTCGTATTGAAACGGCTCCTGTTTCGTTTTTTTCCATTGCTTCGAGTAAGTTGGTATATGGGCTGGAATCGAAAAATGCTTGTACCAGTCGATTAATGGTGCACGTTGTGCATTTATCTTCAGGCGACCACCCGACTGGCTGACACTGATGTCTCGCGGAGTTCTTTAGAGCAGCGGTCAGCGAAGTTTTTTTTCCAGGAAAACGTGAAAGTGCTGTTTCGCTCCTTTAACACTCGGTGTGGGATCTCCGAGATGTGCAGAAACAGATTTACACGGCGCCGCATACAGCTTTAGTTGGTGAGACCACACGCTGCTCTTGTGCGTAGGGAACTCACTGCTGTGCCACTACTAGTTATTTCCTTTTCTGTTCCACTCGCAAATAGGGCGAGGGAGAAACAACTGCCTAAAAGCTTCTCTGCAAGCCCTAATTCCTCGCATCTTATCTTAGTGGCCCTCACGCGAAATGTACGTCGGCGGCAGTAGAATCGTACTGCAGTTGTTGTCAGAATCTGATACCCCAAATTTTCCGCAATAGAAACTCGCCACATGAGTGTCGTCTTTCCTACAGGATTTCCATTTGAGTTCACCAAGCATATTCGTAATACCTGAGTGGTGATCGAACCTACCGGTAACAAATGTAGCAGCATGCGTCTGCATTTCTTTCTGGGGTTTCTAAACACTCATCTACATGTCCATCCATACTCCGCAAGCCACCTGACGATGTGTGGCGGAGGTACCTTGAGTACCTCTATCGGTTTTCCATTCTATTCCAGTCTCGTATTGTTCGTGGTAAGAAAGATTGTCGGTATGCATCTGTGTGGGCTCTAATCTCTCTGATTTTATCCCCGTCGTCTCTTTGCGAGATATACGTAGGAGAGAACGATATATTGCTTGATTCCTCGGTGAAGGTATGTTCTCGAAACTTCAACAAAAACCCGTACCGAGCCACTGAGCGTCTGGAGTTTACCTATCATCTCCGTAACGCTTTCGCGATTTCTAAATGATCCTGTAACGAAGCGCGCTGCTCTCCGTTGGATCTTCTCTATCTCTTCTATCAACCCTATCTGGTACGCATCACACACCGGTGAGCAGTATTCAAGCAGTGGGCTAACAAGTGTACTGTAACTTACTTCCTTTCATTTCGGATTTCATTTCCTTAGGATTCTTCCAATTAATCTCAGTCTGGCATCCGCATTACCGACGATTAATTTTGTATATTCATTCCGTTTTAAATCGCTCCTAATGCGTACTCCCAGATAATTTATGGAATTAACTACTTCCAGTTGCTGACCTGCTATATTGTAGCTAAATGATAAAGAATCTTTTTTTCTATGTATTCGCAGCACATTTCACTTGTCTACATTGAGATTCAATTGCCTTTCCCTGCACCATGCGTCAATTCGTTGCAGATCCTCCTGGATATCAGTACAATTTTCCATTGTTACAACCTCTCGATATATCACAGCATCATCCGCAAAAAGCCTCAGTGAACTTCCAATGTTATCCACAAGGTCATTTATGTATATTGCGAATAGCAACGGTCCTACGACCCCTGAGGCACACATGAAATCACTCTTTCTTCGGAAGATTTCTCTCCATTGAAAATGACATGCTGCGTTCTGTTATCTAGGAACTCTTCAATCCAATCACACAACTGGTCTGATAGTCCATATGCTCTTACTTTGTTCATTAAACGAATGTGGGAAACTGTATCAAACGCCTTGCGGAAGTCAGGAAACACGGCATCTACCTGGGAACCCGTGTCTATGGCCCTCTGAGTCTCGTGCACGAATAGCGCGAGATGGGTTTCAAACGTTCATCTTTTACGAAACCCATGCTCATTCCTACAGAGTAGATTTCTAGTCTCCAGAAAAGTCATTATACTCAAACATAATACGTGTATCTTCAAAAGATACTGGTATTTCCGTGCCCGCTTGCTCTTATGTTTCCTGAATGTTATAAGTTGCTACCTCTCAATATCTACTCTGGTACTGGACTTGTAACTTATCCTAGTGAAGTTCTTTACACTGTCAATTAGCGAGTGCATCTTGTATGTCAGTTCCATGTGTAAAATTGTCCCTACTAAATGTAGGAAAACAGATGTGAATTAGTTTATCCTACTTTTGTTCCCTTCTCCATCACGTACTACCTAACGCAACCTTCGTTAGCCCACCGCAGACGGTATTATCCTTATGATACTTCAACACTGAACTTTCCTTAGCAGGTCTGTTGCGCCTCTTACTGTAAGGCAGATCACTTGATCACCTGCAGTTTTCAGCCTAGAAAGGTAAGTCGATGAGCAGTGCATCCAGCGAACTTGCGCAGCGCATTTCTTTTACTCATCTCTGCCGGCCGGAGTGGCCGAGCGGTTAAAGGCGCTACAGTCTGGAACCGCACGACCGCTACGGTCGCAGGTTCGAATCCTGCCTCGGGCATGGATGTGTGTGATGTCCTTAGGTTAGTTAGGTTGAAGTAGTTCTAAGTTCTAGGGGACTTATGACCACAGCAGTCGAGTCCCATAGTGCTCAGAGCCATTTGAACCATTTTTTTACTCATCTCTCCAGAAGCTGATTTACTGTGCTTTTCCTGCGTTAGTGGCGTAGCCTGTTTTGCTTGTTTTCCACTATGATCATGCAGGTTTGCATGTTATAAAGTGTGCATTCAGGTGTATAAAAATGTATGATTCCTATACAAAAAAAAAAAAAAAAAAATGGCTCTGAGCACTATGCGACTTAACTTCTGAGGTCATCAGTCGCCTAGAACTTAGAACTAATTAAACCTAACTAACCTAAGGACATCACACACATCCATGCCCGAAGCAGGATTCGAACCTGCTACAGAAGCGGTCGCTCGGCTCCAGACTGTAGTGCCTAGAACCGCACGGCCACTCCAGCCGGCTGATTCCTATACATTAAAGTTGTCAGTTACTTACTGAATGCTTTCAGAGCCTAATCATTCATATCTGCCAAATTTCTTGCTACTTATTCTTGTACGATATTCTCGTCAAAATTGCATTCGAATAATATTATGAAAAGGGACTGATTGCTGCTAACCATGTCGAGAATAAGATGAGTTTCCGACTGGCGCATACATTTCACGGTTCGGTTAAGAAATGTAAGCATTCTGCCGCTCAAGTCCCTCTGCCTGTGGAGCTCATGATCTTCTCTTACTTCCCTGCCCTACGCCATTCTTAGGAAATGGATTGACGTTCCACTTATCTTTGATTACCAATACAGTTAGGGATAGCTCCCAGAGTGGAAAATTTGTAACACCTGTTGTAAAACGGAAGTGTGTCATATATTTGACCCGTAAGTCTGTCTGTGTATGTCTGCTTGCGCCAACATAGCTCCCAAACGAAAAGACCAATTTTAATTTAGTGTTTTTATCTGAAATTGGTCTAATGTGAGTGTTTTGTAGCTTTGTTACATGAAAGACTATTCAGTCTTTTACATATCATCAGTTACATGAAGCGAAATTGTTTTTCACTTGCGCACACTCTTGGTATAAGCTAATGCATATGAGCTACATTCAGTTACGTAGTATCATATTGCAGAGCTCAGAAATATGTAAATAAAGGTATGCGAGAAAATATGTTTATCTGTTAACGTTGACCACACTTACGATTTTTGTCTTTTTAAGTCGCCTGTTTCAGGATTACAAAGCAACAAAAGGTGATTGAGACTCAGCTGCAAAACATGAACATATGCTCTCACACACTTTTTGCAGTTCTTTTAGAAGTCTGTAATTCAGTGCTCAGCTAAGTGGTTTTATTCTTATATGGAGAGCGTTGAATAAGTAATGCTACACATTTTTTTCTGGAAACAGAGTCGTTTTTTTGAGTATTCTAATGAGCAGTGTTAGTCCAGACTCTTTTTGCTACAAAACCATGTTTTTCAGCATAATCTTCGTTCAATGCGACTGCCTTCCGACACTTTACTACGAAGGCCTGTATGCTCGCTCTGTACCACTCTAATGGTCGACTTCGGAGTCAACATTTCGCTGCATCAATAACCCTCCCACCATCCACGTACTGCTTCCCGCGGAGTGCATCATTCAGTGAGCCAGACGCATCAAAGCCGGAAGGAGCGAGATCTGGGCTGTAGTGTGGTTGTGTGGTTGACAAAGAACAGTCCAATGAGTTTTGTTCATCCCACTGGCGTGAGCAGACTTGTGGGGCCTCGCGTTTTCTTGGGGAACGAGAAGCTGGTTTGCATTTTTATGGCGACGCACACGCTGAGTCGTTCCTTCAATTTCCTGAGGGTAGCACAATGCATTTGCACCGTGAGAGAGGATATCATACAGAATAACCCCTTCAGAGTCCCAGAAGAGCGTCGCCATGACTTTACTGGCTGAGAGTGCCTCTTTGAACTTTTTCTTTGGAGTGGAGGATGAGTTGCGCCACTCCCTGGCTTGCCGATTTGTTTCGGGTTCGAGGCTATGAACTCATGTTTCATCGCCTGTGACGATGTTCGACAAAAAATTGTCACGATCAGCCCCGTATTTAGGAACTAATTCCACATAGATGCTGCTTTGTTCCTCTTTATGGCCTTACGTTAGGCGGCGAGGAACACAGTGGGCAAACACCTTTGAGTACACAAACTGGTGGACGATTGTATCAGAACTACCATCAGATACAGCCACTGTGCAGTGAGGTGTTTGTTTGTGATCCGTCAGTCATTTCTAATAAGTGGCCGAAGTTCCAACATTGCAGGAGCTACAGCTGTTCGCGGCCTGCCGGCACGTGGAAGATCAGATTGGTTTACGCGTCCTTACTGCGATTATGGCAGACGCTTCGCCCAACGACTCACCGTTCTTTTGTTAACTTCCAGCTGTCGATAAGCATTCTACTAGCGCCTATATCTGTGATGTTCTGGTTTATCGCCAAAAGAAACTCAGTGACAGCTCCCTGCTCGGAACGAACCTCCGTTGTAGATGCCGTTTTCGAGGCTACCTACAGCGTCGTCATCCGTCGGAACTTCATGAAAGTATAGCGGCTGAAGAAGGAATATTCCATAACGTCCCACAAGACATTCTGCATTTCTTCAACCGAAACAGGCCGAGAAAAAAAAAATGTGTTGCATTACTTACTGAACGGCCGCCGAAGTTCCAGCAGCGTATTGCACATCTCCTTACTGGCAGCCCACTATCCTCCGACTTGATTTACAGTTACTGACACTTGTTATTTCGTATGTTACCTAAAGTACCGACATACACACTAAAACATAGACCAAGAATGTATACTGGCAAGGCAACAAGCTGCCATTTCCCCGTTCTAAATGTAATTCATGATATAATGATACAAACTGCCAACAGATGACATTACGATCTTGTTCTGCACTGATGATGGCATTCCGATTAATTGACAACCACGCCAGCAGTGACGTCTGGGCACCTAACAAGCGGGGTAGTTTTGTAGGGCGGGCAGCCACAGCCAAACTTCGACATTTTTTCAAAGAAAATTCCGCACTGGCTGTATGAGTGACTTTTATGAAATCTGCGACCGGTTTCGCACCACTTATCGGTGCATCCTCAGGCAATATACGCTATTTATATAATAGTAAAGCCACTCCCCACCATTCACGTCCAATATACGGTCATCTAGTGAAAGCGGTAGTTAAAATTTAAAGCCGGCCTTGTGGCCGAGCGGTTCTAGGCGCTTCAGTGTGGAACCGCGCGACCGCTACTGTCGCAGGTTCGAATCCTGCCTCGGGCATGGATGTGTGTGATGTCCTTAGGTTAGTTAGGTTTAAGTAGTTCTTAGTTCCAGGGGACTGATGACTTCAGATGTTAAGTCCCATAGTGCTAAGAGCCATTTTTTTTTTAATTTAAAAATCTTTTTTTTTAATTTTTAAATAATGGGAGCGGTAATGTCCGTGCACGTTGACAGGAGCCACGCGACAGGGGACCAAATAGCGTATATTGCCTCAGGATGCACCGATAAGTGCTGCGAAACCGGTCGCAGATTCAATAAAAATCATTCATACAGCCAGTGCGGAATTTTTTTTGAAAAAAAAAAAGAAAAGGCGGGGTAGTGTTTCCATGGCAGTCGCACACCTACAATCGCTGTGTACACAATTACAGACGGTGCAGTATGGCACAGAGAAGACGCCTACACACTCTCCGTTGTGGAGGGCCATAGGAAGAATGGTAGCGAGAGAGTCGCAAACTGATGTGGTCCGATAGCTTAATGTGACTCGTTCTGTGGTTTCTCGGATGAGAAGACAGTTTATAGAGACCGAAAGTGTAGTTCGGAGACAGGGCTGACCACGTAGGACATCAGAGAACAAGGATCGTTTTTTGGCTGTAAGGGAATGACGGTACCAGTTTAATACTGAACTGTAAGTGGCATCTGAGTTAGCAGCATCACCAGGATGTGTTATACCGAGGTAAAAGTGTACAGAAGGCTTCAGCAGAGTGGCCTTTATTGTTGGAGACCTGCTGTCTGTTTCCTCTGGAGCGTCTTTACATAAGGGAACGCTAGAGTGGTGCTGTCAATATGCCTCCTGGACGGCTGAAAGGTGGGCCAATGTTCTTTTCACACAGGAGTCCCGATTTGGTCTGGAGAGTAGTTCTCGACCGATTCGCATCTCGAGGGCACATGGAACATGGTTTCCGGTCACAAACATTGTGGAAGGAGACCGATATCGAGGAGGATCCCTAATGGTTTGGGCAGCGATTATGGTTACCGCTTGATCACCTCCTCACGAAATTGTACGGTGAATCAGGAAGATTTAACTGCTGTCATTTACCGTAAGGAGATATAATACACGACGTACCAATATCAATTGCCACGAAGGACTTCAGCAAGCAGAACTTTTATGTTAGGAAGTAGTTTCACATTTTATTCGTACGCTCCAGTTTCTGAAGCATTAGATCGAAATGTAGTAGAACGAAATTTTTGTATAAATTTGGAATCGTCATAGCCGTGCATATTATTTGTGTGATGACCGTGTTTCTTCTCTTTCCTCGTTCTAACAAACAATCCTCTCATCATTAATTCTGTAACTATTCTTCCCATTGTCAAAACTTATTCTACGGTTAACTTCACTAAAACTACCAGAATCCCTGGTTTTGTTATACCGCGATTATTCCCCGGTCAGGCGTTATTACGTGTAAGTACAACGCATTTACCGCGGTATTCCAAGAACAGAACTTAAGCGGCTGCTAACCAGGGACTGTACAGCTGGCCTTTAGTAGTGTAGCTATCTGGCAAACATTTTCTGTCAAAATTTCACTTTCATGGACACACCGAGATAATCACTTAACCTGTTATTCCTGTTAGTCGTTTATTTCCACTCTGGTAGTTTGAATCTATGGATTTCGCTAATAATTACAACACTGATCATTCGCACGCCCCATTAACGGCATAAACAAACAGGGATTGGCATTCACCCGTCTATCCGGGTCAGTTCGTACAGCCCTGACTGCGGGAAATCTTTTTACTTCTACATCAGACGGGGATTCCCCTGACACAGACATCACGTATAGTATGTACGCATTCAAAAATCATCTTATCGTTAACTCCGAAATAAACGTAGATTGTATTCATAACTTTGGAGTCAACATTTCGCTGCATCAATAACCCTCCCACCATCCAGCGTTTCAAAATAATACAAATCTAGATCAACGTGCCAAGACTTTGTGGAACAAGGTTTCTTCCTTCAAGAATATGAATTTGGCACCCCCTGAAATTGCCGTCTGGTGCAGATACTCCGGATTGCAGCCCCCACCCCCATCCCCTCCCCATTCCCCGCCTCTCCACTCCCATCCCCAACACCCCACCCGCTAGATCCGGGAGTATCAAACGCTGGAGAACAAGGTAAAGAATTAGTATCGATCGATACAGATGTAACGAAAACTTCACGTCATTGTTTGTTTTTCTCATCGTGATTATTTTCTTATTTACAAACTGGAGCCTACCAGAAAGGGAATTAGCATTTGAGTTGAGGTACAATGTAGAAGATGTCACAGGTGCAACGGAATATTTTTCATCGCAGTCTAATCACAGCCATCGTATAGTACACTGAATTGGTTCTGAGCACTATGGAACTTAACATCTGAGGTCATCAGTCCCCCAGAACTTAGAACTACTTAAACCTAGCTAACCTAAGGACATCACACACATCCATGCCCGAGGCAGGATTCGAACCTGCGACCGTAGCGGTCGCGCGGTTCCAGACTGAAGCGCCTATAACAGTACACTGAATTCAGTGATTTATTGGTATTGCTCTGGCTGCGCAGTGCTTCGGCGACTTGAGAACACAGAAGAGGTGGTTGTAGGAGAGTTTCCTTCCTTACACGAAGAGCTAAAATTTTTCCTGAAAAATTTTATTCCCATTGCACAATGACTAATAATGCGTTTGAGCAGGTTCAGAACCTTGAAGATAAACTTTAAATACAGAACATATTTTATTTGGAGTACAACTACCGAAGCAAACTTGTGTGTAAGGTAAGATGAATTAGTCCACATTCATTCACCTGAATAAGAACCTGGTAATCAACTCACTGCCTTCAGTTAATTAAAGGCAGGGTGTTGTATTTTAAGTTTTGCAAACTTTTGCTGCTGAAGAGAAAGGGAGTTAACTGCTCACCTGAGACTCGTCAGGAGCTAATAAGTGTCGCCTTCTTGGGTGATGTCTTGGTGTGCCTTCAGCAGAGCTAATTTGTCTTTTACGAGCTGTAAAATATTCTTTTTCAGTGTCTTTCCCACTAGACTTTTTACTTTTTTCTTAATGGTGCTGTTACTCACTACTGGCGTTTAGGTTGTCAGGTAGTGGAAGGACCTGAACAAATAACGGGTGAACACAATTCGTATGAAGATTTTTACTAACACCTGTCAGCAAAAGTAAATTTATTAATCATGCCAACAGGATTTGACACATTAAGCCAAAACTTAATTTCAAGTCAATTAATTAAGAGAATTTGAATTGATTAAGAGAATTTGAAATATTTACAGCACATTTTAATAAGGGAAGGAAGATAATATTTCAGCATTTGAAGTTACGTAACACTCTCTTCAAAGGTTATGAGGGAAGAGTCTTCAAACAGGTAGTACACGAACATTTACTGAGTGTGTTTGACTGAAATACAACAAATGGGTAAGGTGTACCTAAAAAGGGATTCATTGAAAGCGAACAAAAACAGTTAAAGCTCATATACATGGAACCACGACACGTCGGGTAATGTGGTCCGGATGAACGGACCCGAAATTACTTAGGGCAGGCCCGATACGTAGCTCATCGCACTCTTTTTCTAAGCAACCAATGGAAACTTGCCCCAAGGCACAAACATACCACGATAGATTTAAGTAAAAGGAGTTAAAACATAGGTCATCGGATTACAGACTGGCACTGCGGACATAACAGTTGTGAAAAGTTGCTAAAAGATAATAAAGTTACTGGGCACGGGAACCCCCCCCCCCCCCCCTCACTTACACCCGATAGTGAAGAATTTCAATGGCCAACCGAGATTCTGATTCAAATCTTAAATGTCGCGCGGGATTGGAAAATTAAGTGGAAGGAAGACGCGAACGGCTGGCGTATGAACCTCACCTATATAAAGAGAAACATGGCTTGGAAGTAAAAAACACCGAAATATATGCAACGAGATTTTCCCCGGTAAGCCGCATAAGCTTGCTGGCTCCAAATACCTAAAAAAGCGACTTCGCGTTTTAGTACACAACCTAACAGACAAAAAAAAATACTTTGGTCGTCCTAAGTAATGATTCACTAAACATTAAACCAGTTTACAAAACCACAATAATTTAAAACACGCCATGATATAACAACTTTACGATAATTACCAATTGGAAGCTATAATGTTTTGATAGGAGCGACACGCTCCTCAAATTGTCTGACCAGACGCAGGATAGCTCACCGAGCACACAAATCCGCTGTGTGATGACAGACAGTAGAAAACTTGGAACAACCAGAAGATGTGTGGATGACAACGGCTCACCGCTCGCCTCCAGACCTGGTCGGCCAAAGGAATGATGTGTCTACTACTGTTTCCGGTACAGGTCCCTCGCGTCCAGAAAATGCTCATGCAGACCAGCTCGGCAGTCACATAGTCGGCAGAATTTAATCCGTTGCCCCATGGAACTGCGCTGCCGTGCCGCTTCACACACAGCCTCTACCCGGTAAACAGTCCCACCGGCACTCACGGCAAACGGGCCACTCCTTCTTCATGCCAAAGATTGGATCGTGGCAGTAGCTATCGATAGCGCAACGGTTGAGATGCTGTACTGGGCAGTGGCAGTTGTTCATCGACTGGAGCTAATGACGATTTCGCAGAATAATCTTCATCTTGTGTCACAAACAGATTGGAAGGAGAATATGCTTGAGGTGGTTAAATTTGGCCCGCGGGTTCCGTATCCACTGACAAAGAACTGTGCATATCGCTTGGAATTAATATATTTCATTAAGAAATTCATGTGGTAAATCTAAGACCAAGTGGAACTGCGTTTCGCAGAACTTTTCCCTGGATTGATCTCATTTTGTCATGTTTTCTAAGCTCCTATCTGCAACTCTCTCTTAAGTTTTTCCATTTCGATATCACCGTTTTTACGAAAAAATTAACGAAAGAGTGTAACAAAATATGGTACATTTGTTACCTATTGCTACAGAAGTCGAAAATGGCGGACCACGTAAATGTCTACTTTACTAACAAAAATGTAAAATAACTGTGCAGGTCACCATGATCGATTACTGTATTTAACAAGTTATCTTTTCTGGTATCTGTCTACTGGATTATTCTACCACTGACTTGCGTCATCATTCTGGACGGAGGTATAGATCTTATCATTGGTGGTGGAGCATAAAGGGTGAGCCATCTAACATTACCACTGGAAACACCTTCCAAACCACAACAAACACTGAAAAACCAATTCCGCAGACCGAAAGTGAGGAGATGGGCTGGTATAATTTGTTAATACCAACCACTGAGAAATGGCCGGAAGTATGATTTTCAACACATACTTTTTCTTAATGGAAACCTGTTATTATTTTTAGCACACCTGCAAATAGAAAAAAATACTTAATAGATGCCGTTTCTTACATTGTAAAACGTTTGTTACATCCAGAGTAATTTTTCACTGTATCTGATGCTTGAGTAACTCCTCAACAGTCAATCGTATGTATCGGAGAATTAATTATGGATACACAAATGGTTCAAATGGCTCTGAGCGCTATGGGACTTAACTTCTGTGGTCATCAGACCCCTAGAACTTAGAACTACTTAAACCTAACTAACCTAAGGACATCACACACATCAATGCCCGAGGCAGGATTCGAACCTGCGACCGTAGCAGTCGCGCGGTTCCGGACTGAGCGCCTTAACCGAGAGACCACCGCGGCCGGCAATTAGGGATACAAAAAGAACGTAACGTAGTTACAGAAGACACATAAATGGCATGCTACGTCGACAAGCTAATATTTTTATTAGTCTTTTTATCTGCAGAATACTGTACGACAATGATTTGTTACAAGAAAATGTACATCACCATAAGAATGTAATTAAACTTATAAATCTGTTTTTTTTTTCAGTTACAGAAACTAAAAGAGTGTGCCTGACTTTTCAGGCCAATAAATGTTCAAAGTGATGCGCATTATTGGCTTCACACATTTACAGTCAACTGCGTAATGAATGTTTTATACGACGCAGTAATCCTGGTGTAATGTTGCCACAGGTTGCCTCAATACGATGTTCCATATCCTCTGGGGTTGTAGGCACATCACAGTACACGTTCTCCTGTAACGTGTTTTTTGGTGTGACGTCACGTGTGCTGGACTGCTGTTGAAGTTGCTCGTCAATATTTTATAAAGTTTTAGTCTTCAGTTGCTTATTTTAAAGTCTGTATTAATATTTGCCTAAAAGAAACTTATTACTGGATTTTCGTTAATATCAGTCTTTCTTCCTGTGTTACTGACTTGAGTGGTCTGTTACTCGTGAGTGTGCTTAGGTCGTTCGTCCAAGCCTCACGCCTCAGTAATGTGTTTACATTTTTCGGCGTGCAGTTGCAGCTGTAGCCGTTATTTGTGAACTGTTATACAGTTATTAAATTTAATAGTTTTCAGCGGTGTTTCGTGCTGTTTGTAGCGAAATAACGATTTAATAAACTTTTGGTAACGTTCGCTTACTGTTTCTTAGAGCTGCGTTGAAGTCGTTAAATAAATTTCATGCATTAGTTTTCAGCTGAACTTTCTTATCGTTTCTAGTAAAATATTTCACTGAAATATTCATTTAGTGTTTTAACGTCGTTGAGTTTTCCAGCGGCCGCTTGAATTTTTGGTTTTAGCTAATAATTTTGAGAACTTTTGTAGGGTTTGGTATTAGCTGTGGTGTAGTAATATCAATACAGGTAGTTGCTTTGTTAGCAGACGGAGAATTTCGAGACTGCCATTGTTACCATAAATAGTTCTACTGGCGTAAGAGAACTTAGATAACGTAGATATTATAGTTTTTTTTAGTAACAGTCAAATTTTACTATGACTGAGATGTGTGGGCTCTGTCGTAGGTTTGTGAGTAGTGGGTTATGGTGTGGGGTTTGTTCAAAGTATTTTCATTGGGAGAGAGCAGTGGGGGGGAGCCAGCGGGCATTCTAGTGAAATCCTCTACTGTCAATGCTGAATCTGTAGTAGAAATAAGTTGATAGAGGAGAAGAAGCATAAGATCTGTGCCCTTCAGGTGCAGTTACAATGCGCAAAGGAGGAACTAGGTAGGTTGAGGAGGGTGAAGCGTGGTGGGGAATGGGAACTGGCAATTGGCCAGAGCGCAGCTAGGAGGAGGAGGTATTCAGACAGTTTTCATTTGCGTATAAGCAATAATTGACCAAGTCAGAGTTGAGTGGAGAGGAGCCACTTGTAGCTGCAACTGTAGGAAACATGCAGCAGTCCTCAGCAATTAGGAGGCCTAGGTCAGATGCAAAGTTTAGCAGGACGAAGAAGGTTCGCAAGGTAGAGGTGTAGCCAGCAGTCGCAGGAAGTGCTGGGGAATGAATACCGGATCACCAGCATTGTGAGGCCTAGTGCAGGGCTGGCTCAGGGGACTGATAGCATAGGGAAGTTATGTAGGAATTTTACGAAGGAGGATCAGGTAGTGACAATGTGTGGAGCAGGCAACAGTCTTGATAGGGTCGAGGAATAGGATTTAGGTGGTGACCTGGTGAAGATAGCTACTCAAACTGGTGGCACTAATGTGCATTTCGTGTAACTATTTCAGCGTTATGATCGGCATCTTCTTAATGCGACTGTAGGGCACATAAAAATGGATCTGGAGTGGGCGCCGATGGCAGAGAGCATGGGTCAAAAAAATGGTTCAAATGGCTCTGAGCACTATGGGACTCAACTGCTGTGGTTATCAGTCCCCTAGAACTTAGAACTACTTAAACCTAACTAACCTAAGTACATCACACACATCCATGCCCGAGGCAGGATTCGAACCTGCGACCGTAGCAGTCCCACGGTTCCGGACTGCGCGCCTAGAACCGCGAGACCACCGCGGCCGGCAGCATGGGTCACATTTCTATCGTGCCAGTTGGGTCTATCAGCAGAACGAGTTTCACTAGGCATGGCCGGCACCTCAATAGGTACGAGAAGGGGACGCTGGCAAAGCTTACAGTTGACAGTGTACTGGGTGGTGGTGCGATCACTCATGGAAAAATTCCTGTAGTAGTTGGTGTTAGACCTGCCCCATTTTTTTACTGAAGTCAGCTGATAGGTATACCAGCTTAAAGGAAGTCCCTAAACTAAGAGCTCACCTTCAGAGGATGTCATGTTTCCAAGTAGAGACGGAATTAACACATTTCATCAAAATAGGTATTAGAGATAATGTTAGTGAAGTGCTTATATATGTTTACTCTGAAATTATTGGTATGTCAGACCACCACTTAAATAATGTGACAATTCAGAGGCTTCCTTAACCAGGATACAGATTAGCTGACTGTTCTTCAAGGAGTTCCTTGTGGGGTTGGGGTGTGGCTATGTACGTAAAAAAAAAAAAGAAAAAAAAAAGTCCTTTGAGTCCATAGACGAATTACGGCATTGCACTGAACAGATATTTGAATATAGAGCAGGGGAAATTGAATTTAGTGAACTAAACTTCTAATTTTTGTTGTGTGTATTGTCCCTAAGTCTGATTTCAGAGAATATCTGCTCAAGCTAGAGAGGGTTCTTGATTCACTTTGTAGGAAGTACCTAAATTAGTTACATGTGGTAACTTCAATATCAATTTTGTGTATGATGTTGCAAGAAAAAGGATGTTGGTAGATCTCCTAAATTCATATGATCTGATGCTGACTGTGTTTTTTTCCAACTAGGGTGCAGGGGAACAGTAGCACAGCCACAGACAATATTTTTAATCATTCTTCATCATTAGAAGGGAATCCTGTTAGTAAAAGGGTGAATGGCCTTTCAGATCATGATGCACAAATTTTAACACTAAAAGGCTTTTGTACTCAAACAGATGCCACATGTAATTACAAACAATGTAGGAATGTTAATCCCACAGCAACAGAGAGTTTACTAAACCTTGTCAAGGCACAAGAGTGGCAGGATGTTTATCGTGCCGATAACATAGATGATAAATATAATGCTTTCTTTCACGCATTTATTGTGCTCTTTGAAAGTTTCTTTCCATTAGAACGTTCTAAATGGTGTACTAGCAGTATTAGGCAGCCCAGGTGGCTGACTAGTGGGATAAGGATATCATATACAACAATGCTACAAGTAGTCACAAACGAGCTACAGTAGCCCATTGCAAACAGTATTGTAAGGTGTTTAAAAATGTTTTTAGGAAGCCAAATAGTATGTGGCATTCTAATAGAATAGCTAATTCACACGATAAAAATAAAACCATACGGTCAGGTGTGAAGGAAGTGTCTGGTCAGCAGCACAAGGTCGACGATATGAAGTCAGTTCGTAGTAAAAATATTTCTCTTTCTGATAAGTGAAATATATGTACTGTATTTAACAGTCAACTTAGCATTGCTGGTGAATTAAATAAAAATTTAGTTTCTACAGGGAATCATAACTTTCTTGGTAAATGCCTTTCCGAGACTGATGTCTGAAATGCTCCTCTGTGATACAGACAAGGGAAATACTGAGTCAATAATTAAATGACTGAAGAATAAGGACTCTCATCGTTATTATGGAGTGCCTTGCAGAATATTAAAGTACTGTGCTGCACATGTTAGCCCTGTATTTAGCCATATTTGTAATTTTTCCTTTAGTACTGGTCGGGATCCTGAAAGATTAAAGTACTCAGTAGTAAAGCCGCTTCATAAAAAGGGAGAAGGGGATAATGTAGACAATTTTACACCTATTTTTTGCAATCAGAGTTTGCTAAAGTTATTGAAAAGGTGATTTTATATCACACGATTTGCTATCAAATGTACAGCTGGGCTATAGAAGTCGTTTAACAACTGAAAATGAAATATTCTCTTTCCACTGTGAGTATATAAATGATATGCCTTCTGGTATTAAGGGTAACTAAAATACTTCTATTTGCTGATGACACTAGCTTGTTAGTAAAGGATGTTGTGTGCAACACTGGCTCGGTTTCAAATACTTTCAAATGATGCAGTTCATGACATAACTTCATGGCTTGTAGAAAATAAACTAGCGCTAAATCTCAGTAAGACTCAGTTTTTACAGTTTCTAACACACAATTCAACAAAACCTGACGTTTTAATTTCACAGAATGAGCATATGATTAGAGAAACTGAACAGTTCGAATTTCTAGGTGTCCAGATAGATAGTAAACTGTCGTGGAAAACCCACGTTCAGGATCGTGTTCAAAGAATTAATACTGCAATTTTTACTATTCGAATGGTATCAGAAGCGAGTGATCGTTCGACACGAAAATTAGTCTACTTTGTTTATTTTCATTCACTTATGTCACATGGTATTATATTTTGGGGTAACTCTTCCCATTCTAAATGGATATTTTTAGCTCAGAAACGGGCGGTTCGGGCAGTAAGTGGTGTGAGATCATAAACCTCTTGTAGACCCCTGCTCACGAGTCTGGGTATTTTGACATTGGCCTCTCCATACATATTCTTGTTAACAGCATTAGCTTATTCCAAAGAATAAGCAGCTTTCACTCAGTCAATACTCGGCAGAATTCAAACCTGCATTTGGATCGGACTTCCTTAACTCTTCTGCAGAAAGGTGTGCGGTATACTGCTGAATCCATTTTAAATAAGCTACCACTCGAAGTGGTCTCCAATTACTCCGCACCATGCATTTACATTCCACGGTCGCTGTCGCTCTACCCGTCGAAGCCAGCGAGGATTTCCACGGACCAGTAAAGCATATTTAGTAAATTCACTGCACCGTGTTTTGTGAAACCTGCTTCATTGGTAAACAGGTAGAACTGGAACGCATTCTCTGTTAATGCCCATTGACGGAAATTCTTTCGATTATTAAAGACATCTCGCTGCAATTACTGATGCAGCGACACAGGATACGGGTGAAATTTGTGACGACAAAGTATGCGCATTACACTATTTGAATCACTGCATTGCCTCTAGGGATGTCACGTGAACTCGTGTGTGGGTTCACAGCAACAGCAGTTAACACACCAGCCGCAACTTATTCTCCTGTGATGGGTTTGTTACGGACCCGTTTGCGTGTTACGACCGTACCTGTAGCATACAATTCTTTGTAGATGTTTCCAAATGTGCGGCGCGTTGGACGATCTATGTCCGGGTACCTTTGTGCGTACAACTTGCAGGCTGCAGCTGCATTTCGTCTACACTCGCCACAGACGAGTATCATCTCTGCCTTTTCAGAGTTAGAATAAACCACTTTCACAGTTCTTACAACACCGTACACGCTGTTGTACTTGGGACCTTCTCACGCTCCTGCTGTGCGTACTTCTGTTCTTACTTACGTACAGTAAACTATCACAGACGTCCGGTAACACAGTGTACTACAGTGATTCTGAGTATAAGGACTGATTCAGCAAGCGCTACATGAAGACACCGAGACAGCTAAACTCGTAAACATCGTAGTCATCGTAAACATAGCCCCACAGATCTTATTTGTTACGTCTGAGGTTTCAAGCGTCAACTTTACGTTACAAATTACTCCGGGTGTACTTAACATTATACAATGTAACAAACGGCATTACTTAATTTTTATATTTTCAGTTCTAAAAATAACAGGGTTCCATTAAAAAATCATGTGTTGTAAGTCATACTTCCGAGCATTTGTCAGTGGTTTGTATTAACCATTTCCACTAGCCCCACTCCTCACTTTCGGTCTGTGGAATTGGTTCTTCAGTGTTTGTTGTGGTTTGGGACATGTTTCCAGTGGTAATTTCAGGTGACTCAACCTTTGTTTGAACGCCCATATGGAATTCAGTTGCTCCTGTTCTTCCATCGGTGCCAACTATTTATCGTTTTAAAGAAGTTGTCAGTGAAAGGCATCAGAATGGCGTTTCCAAACCACCTATGATGTACAGATACAAAGTAATGTCCTAAATACTGCACACCAGCTGCGCTGCGTTTAAAGTTGCGTAGCGGTCAGAAAAGCTGGCTGGAATACTGCGGGTTGCTAGTTCAAGCCCAGCCATCATAATTGTTGCACAGGGTGGTCAGAAACAGTCTGGAAAGCTTGAGTGTTGTAGGATAGACTGTACCGAAAAATAATTGTTAAGAAAAATATTCGATACGTTGTGCCATTTCCGAGTTAATCAGCACCGAGTCTAGCCTATCAGGTCTTTTCGCACGCAAATTCTAGCAGCCCACCAGAAACGGTGTCGTTAAACGTGATCTTCGTTTGATTTCCTAAAACCGACCAAGAGAGCGATACAGAAATTGGATGTTGGATGGTAGTAAGGATCGAACCCGAGCCAAAGGATGAGCCGTCTCATGCGCGATGGGAATAACTGATTGTATCGGGATGATCGCTTGAACTTGAGAGGAACGGCCTGATTGGCTAATGTCACGCGCGGGATTAGCCGAGCGGTCTAATGCGTGCAGTCATGGACTGTGCGGCTGGTCCCGGCGGAGGTTCGAGTCCTCCCTCGGGCATGGGTGTGTGTGTGTGTTTGTCCTTAGGATAATTGAGTCCCATAAGATTTAACACACATTTGAACATTTTTGGCTAACGTCAACGCTAATTAAGTCGGAAACAAAGCATCGTACAGTATCTTTTTCTTAACAACAATTTCTCAGCACCACCTACCCTACATCTTTATAAGATTTCAGACTGTTTCTGACCACCCTATAAAGTATTAAACATTTCTGTCAGGTTCTGGAAGTTCATTACGTTTGAAATATCTGTACATTCTGTAATATTCGATGTTTCTACAAACAACAGCACACCAATTTTAGGTGTTCCTTCTCATTCATTTGTACGTTGGTGTTCGTAGTGAACATGCTTTCAGTGTTAAGTTTATAGTACTTCATTGGATTTGATTGTGGTTACGAAGTGACAATATTTTGACAGTATTTTTAAAGTAACAAGCAATATTATACTGTCGTAATCCAAGCAGTTACTGATGACAACGGCTAAATTGTTGATATCTAATTCAAGCAATCTTACGGATTTTTGTGCAAAGTGTGTTGAATAACAAACTTACAGGTGGGGAATTGTTACCTCCGCACCAACAAATGTTCAAGAAGTGAGTGATGAAACAATAATTGCAATTTTCTAGGGTGAAGCTTAGCCCGTCTTACATAATCTGATGAGACATCTGGTTCCCATTCCATGCATCCCGGAGCAAGCCAAGGAGCTGAATGCACGTTTGGTGCGATGAAGAACAAATGAAACTACTGAATGAAGAAATGGAAACATTCATCTATGATCCACATACACACTGTAAAGGTGCGTTTACACTGTGCACTTTGCCGTTAATCGACGATCGACATGCGGCTGTAGCTTCCCTCACACGAAAGCAGAACTACGCGTGTGATAGTGGCACTAGAAATGGTTATTGTTAATTTTCAGCGGCCATTGGTGAAAAATCGCACGTGATTGGCTCATCAGCTGCGACGCCATTTTTCTGCCGAGAGCCACTCTCGACTGATATGTTCGCAATGCTTCTTGGAGTTCGATTATTGTTGTGGGGACTTCTGAAGACCTGTCAAATCCTTCTTAGCTGTTGACCGCACAAACTGTCCGACGTTTCGGCCACTATTGCAAGCGGTTTTCCTCAGGTCTCTGCTGAACAGACTGCTGAATGAGAGAGACTTTAGATCTTCTATACTAGCGGGGGAAGCAGTTAATGTAATTTGTTTGCGTACTTGAGGATAGGAGGAGGGGTGGTAGGCACTCCTTGTCATTCGTGGATAAGGACATGCCTCATTGGTGTTTACATTACTTCTTGCCATTGGGTGGAAACAGGATAAATAGAAACGGGCGGTAGGTGTGACGTAGGGCCTCCATTTCGCCTGTCTCATCTTCTCCCATCGTCATCCACAACGAATGTGACACCACACTGCGCTCGCTGATAATTCCCTACTCTCATCAGATCTACTTAGTCACACAGTTCCCACACTTCGTGGTGGGAATGGGACATTGTGCACAAAGGACTGAAAAATATTTTCAGTTAGACGGCCGAACCTGCCCTACGGAGTCTCCCATTCAGTAATGCCACACGACAAAGGAATAGGTTTAGTATTCCACCGATTGGGCATGCAGTTCCAACACCGCCTTAATGCTTAGCAGCGGGGAAAGCTTACCCATCGTACCGTGAGAGGCTGTGAATGTTGATTTTCTGGGATGTGGTTCACATTATGAAAATGAGCATTTTATCTTTTGCATTTCGAAAGCGTCTGCCTTCCAAAATAATCTGGCGATACTTTCCGCCACACTGGGTTTATCACTATTCAGAGTTAGAACTATATCCTGTTCGTCTTTTTCCAACAATTGATAAGTTTGTATGGCTAAATCTAATCATATCGCTCCCACGTTAGTTTGTAGGAATCTGGAATAAACTCACAAACAAACATGTCTTAGGTACTGAATTCATTTTTGTGGAGCAAACGCACAAAATATGGACACAGTCTGAAAACTTCAAATAATAACATGGTAACATTCTAAAATAGTAATAACACTCATTGTTAGAGGCTGTTCAAAACATCTTTTTTGTACATTTACGAATGAGTTATGAACATCAGAAATAATCCTGATAGATACTGTAAATACAGCTTGTCCTTAATGTAGAATGAACTTACCGATTTCCCAATAACAAGTAAACGGAAAATTCAAAACATTATCTACTTAAAAACAAAACTTTACAATTAAGTGCCTAAGGAGATTGTTAAAGCAAAATTGCTTAACACCGTGACTAGAAGAAGCTTTTAATTTGTACATTCCACAGGTAAAGTGAAGCATTACATACAGAACAAATATTTCAGCCAAGCAAATAGAAAATTGCAAACCACAAACTGGTAATCAAAAAGAAAAACATTATGGTCCTGATGTCAATGACACTGTGTCGATAGTGGATGCTGTGACTGGTGTGTGTGTGTTTTCAATGTTCGGCATTGAAAAATTGAATGTACAGAACTGTTTAGATTATTGCATAATTTCTGTGTAATTATGTTTAAACAAACGCTATTGTTCACTAGGAACGAACCGTATGAAGCTGGTGGCCTTGTATTCTTGTGTATGGAGGATATAATCTCCATCCTGCCACACTGAATATTTTCCGTGATTTCCTCAATTACTTTGTACCATGAGACCAAGTGTAATAATCTAGTAAGACAAGTCATTTTATTGAAACAAAACAAAACAAGACCGAGAACAGTAAGCGTCCGTCAGCTGTAACATCAGAATCGATAAGACAATAAAACAAAAAGTACACTCACACATCTTCTAGAAAAGGACAAAGATCATAATACAAATAGCTGTTCTGAGAGCGCAGATCACGCTTCTATTGTAGAGTATCGATAACTTATATACTCTTTTTCACCGGAGGATATGCTATAAAACGCTCGAGGTGATCGCAAGCTCTCTCCGACCTTTCCCTTCTATACCTGCTCCTATTGTATTTCTTGAACAGAGTACTCGCTAAATTTTATTGCAGAACTCCATTAGTCTTAATTCTGCTGCATTCTTTCTACCAGGCACATACTAACCAGTATCCCTTTGTTCTACTCCTTCCCCTGCAACCGCACTTTAGTCCCCCAAGACTATTAGATTTTCATCTTCCTTTACGTACTGTTCCAGTTCAATATCCTCATACACGGCTTGCGATGTAGGCATGTATCTTCTTTGAACTATTGTGGTCGATGTTGATTTGCGGTCGATTCTGACGAAAACAACGCTATCACTGAATTGTTCACGCTACTCTCTGTTCTGCCTTCCTGTTCATAACGAATGCTATACAATTTTCTGCTGCTTTTGACATGAGCCTGTACTCATCCGACAACAAATCGTTGTATTCTTTCCATTTCGTTTCACTTCACTGACCACCACTATATCTAGATTGGGCCTTAACAATTTCCATTTGAGATTTTATAGCTTCCTTACCAAATTCAAACGTCTGATATTCCACACCAAGGCTCGTAGAACGTTGTCCTTTCTTTCTATCGTGATCACACCACCCTTGGCAGTCCCCTTCCAGAGATCCGAATGGGGGACTACGCCTGAAATTTATACCAATAGAGAGATGACTATGACACTATTTCCGTTATAGGCCACACGTACTGTGAATACACATTACGCGCCATTAATACAGTGGTTTCCATTGCCTTCTGCAGGTTTCCATTGCCTTCTGCATCCTCCTGCCGTTAATCATTAACTTTACCTAGTTTATGGGAAGTTTCCAACCAAAAGGCTCTGAATGTCTGTTCGTTCCTCAGTCCTCTTAAAAGGCCATTGGCAGAATCAGGGTGACTGCTTAAGCCGGATGTCTTCGGCCGCCATTGCTGATGAAGTTAGCACGAGTTAAATACAAGTAGTGAAAAGATATTTACAACTTGTACGGAAATCATTACACAATTAGAAACTTTTTTGAATGTTGCTGCCGCCATTTGAGTAATAATATTTATTTTATTGTTACACACGATTTAGATTTCGACCTTCGACTTTAGGCCATTTTACAATAGTGCGGCTCATACCCGCTTATTTGTCAGCATTTTAACGTATCAGCTGCACTTTTGGATGCAGAAATTAAAGCCTGCAATATATTTAGGAGTCGTAGAGATGTTCTCACTTTTACTAATGTTAGATCTGACGTATATGACCAGATACGCTTTTTCGACCAGTTCTTGTATTTCATGCCAATCTGATGTCTTCTGGCATACAAATAAGTTTTTTTTTTTTACTTGAAAATGACATAAGACCGAAATGTGGAGCGATTAAAGCAATAAAATAAAAACTGTTGGTCATATTGTGGCAGCATCGTTCTAAAAATTTGCCGTGACCGTGGCTCCAGCCGAAATAAAAATTAAGAATTATAAAAGTCGAAGGGCATCTATGGAAAGCTCTAGTTCTGAACGGAGTTAGACAGATTTACAGCTTCTCCCCAACTTTCCTCAACATGAACACTGAGCAAGGTGCAAACGAGATCAAGGAGAAATATGAAAGGGTTTAACGTCTAGGGAGAAGAAATAAAAACATTCCTATTTGGATATGACACTGTAAATATATCAGAGACGCAAAGGACTTGAATCAGGTGTTGAATGGAGTGGATACTGTCTTGAAAACGGATTATAAGGTAAAAATCAGCAAAATTAAAAAGAAGTTAATGGAATTAAATTAAACTAAGTTATGGTGATACAAAACTATTATAAGTTGAAACACAAAAAGTAGTCAATGAATTTAGGACAGCGAAATAACTGACGATAGTCGAGACAGAAAGAACACGAAATACAGAATGGCAACAGCAAGAAAATACTTTCTAAGAAACAGAAATTTGTTAATATCGAATATAAATTCCTTAGGAAGTATTACCTGAATTTATTTATAGGCACCGTAACCTTGTTCGAATATGAAATGTGGAAGAAAAGCAGTTTAGACAAGATAAGTCTATGATCTTTTTAAATGTGGTACTACAGGAGAATTTTTTCAAATATAACTAATGAGTAAATACTGAATAGAATTGCAGAATAAAGATGTTTGTGGCACAATTTGAGTATATGGAGGATCGATGGATGTGACACAACCTGAGACATCTAGGAATCGTCACTTTGGTAACGGGAGAAAGTTTCGGGCTTAGAAATTGTAGAAGGAGACGAGATTGAATACAGTAATGAGGTTCAACTGGATTTATTTTTCAGTAGTTACTTAGTCATGAAGAGTCTATCGCGGGATACACTGGGGTGGAGAGCTTCATCCGACCAGTATTCGGAGTGTAAAAGGCCGAAACAACAACAATTAGCTGAAAATACTAAACCTAGATGTTACTGAAAACTGGAAATTTAACAGTGCTGCAGATTTGTCTTACTTAAAAAAAAAAGAAAGGAAGTATAAGAAAATTAGAAGTGAATATAGAATACAATATGTCGTCCACATGCTGCCACTGATTGAATCAGGGAATAAATGCACTGCTCCGCCATTTCCAATGGTAGAGCACGTCTTTTTTGGGGTTCCGCACATTAGTGCGTAAAACGGAGCCATGACAGGATCGCTTTGTTTTTGTTTATGTATGTCCATCCTCGTGACTGATGGTCTGCGGGACTTCGGTCGTTCATTTAGGTAAAAATATGAAACACTTCCAGCCGTCGTTTTCAAGTAATTTTATTATATTGCAACCAGTTTCGATGACTCTATAAAACATCTTCAGTCATTAACTGACGCTGAGGGGGGGGGGGGGGGGTGAACAATAGTGTACACGATCCAATCAGCGGCAAACATCTGTGATCTGTCTTCCATAGCATACTCTAACAGCGATGTTGTGTTGGAGACCCCGCCTCAGCATCAGCTGAGTGAAGATGGTGTACTGAGTCACCGAAACTGGTAGCAATATATTAAAATAACATCAAAACTGCGGCTGCAAATGTTTCATCTTATTACAGATTGCTTTGTTGTCCGTCTGTCTGTCTGAAGGAAAGTGTAAGCGTATCAATTTGAAATGTGTGTCACATACTAGGGTCGCTGACGCGTTCGTCGTGCGAGATATTTGAGCCTCAAAATCAATGCAACGGAAAGACGTGGCCATTTATGTCGCACATTCTGATATTCGCTAGCTGCTTCATCAGAACCTATTGGGTACTTCCCGTTGACCAAGAAAGATAAAATTTGGCAAGAGGCAAGGTTTCAAAGTACAAGTAAAGGAAAAAATTCGAAAACTGTAAATCTGTAATTATATCACGCGAAATGAAATAAAATTTGTCAATCTTTAACGGACTGTCTGCCTGTCTGTCTTTTTTAGACCCCTTTTATCACAGAAAACGATTGAATTATCAATTCGAAATTTATATCACATGCTAAGGCCTATAGTCCCTTGGTGGTGTACAAAATGTAGAGTTTTAAGTAAATGCACTTAAAGTATACGGTCATTTATATCACATATTTTGTTACTCGCAAACTCACTCGTCAAAAGCTACACGTTAGTTCGCAATGACCTGGAATCATGAAACTTGACGAAAGGCAATATTTCACAGTCCAGGTAAGGTAAAGAAGTTTTATAACTACGAGTTCGGTGTGGGGTGGCGGTGGGGTGAGTGGACTGCTGTTGTGGAGTTACGGTGGGGACGAAGCCTCTCCGTCGTTTCTGGGTCCCCAGGTCCATACAATACAATGCAATACCATACTATACAAGGGAAAAAAAAGCCGATAATTGTGAAACCGTAATTATATCACATATGACACATCTGTTTGCTTTTAGAAATTACATCGCATTAATCATCAGTCAAAAGTACAATAGAAACATATTACTACACGCAAACACAAAATGTAAGTTGTAGCCACGTTTTAGTAAGTAAATAAAAAATAAGTAAACAAAAAATAAGTAAATTAAAAATAAGTAAATAAAAAATAAGAAAATAAAAAACATATTCAAACCGATTCCCCCTATTCACTGTTCTTATATTGTAACCTCCCCACAAAAAATTCCGTAACCTCCCAACAGTAAAATATAATTATTTATATCATTCACATTCAGCGTAACCTCCCAATAAACAAATTCTGTAACCTACCAATAATACAATGTGACTAACCTCCAGATAAAAGAATGTATCTCATAGATAACCTTTCAATAATTGACTGTGAATTTAAACTGGTGAATTTTGGACGTGAGCAGCTCTGTGTCATGGCCTTGAAAGATCATTCTGAATAAACTGAAAATTCTTACATCAATAAGGTCGCCGGATAACGCGTATATATCTGCTCCTATAAGAAATTTTTCTGGCACAGCCCTGTGCAATGCTCGCCGATAGATTTGTCATGTATAAAAAGAGACAACTGATTTTTCTTTACAATAATCAGGATGACCATGGATTGGAGAGATTAGTAAATTCTTTAAATTGAAATGAATGATTGTCAAATGTTACTTTTTGAGAAAGATTATTATTAAGAGATTTTTTTTTAAACATGGGACTTGATATAAGAATACTACGTATGCGCGAGGCTGCTTTTACCTTATACTACAACGTTCAGGCTCCGTCATCGCTCCACCACGACCGACCCAGCCTACACGATACACAAGACTGCTCGATAGCAACTACTTACTCCAACTGCTACACAGTTCCTACTGCATACAACATTGCTCTTTGGTCTGAGACTCTCTTACAGCTTACATATCGCAGGCAGCGCGAAAGCAATCCGTCGAAATTACATCTTCTCGAGTGCGCTAGCCACAAATTCCTTAATTTTGGACCTCTTACACAACTCTCCACTAGGGGGGCAAAAATTTGGCAACGATGTTGAGTCAATTGGACTTGCCATGAGCAACAAGTTTTTCTATAATGTATTTAGTTACTAAGTCTACAGTCACAGACTATATACATTATTGATATGTGTAGAACATATTATGAAATGAAATAGAGTGTAACATTGTTGCTTTAATTTGCTATGAAAGCGGGGCTGGTAGACAATAAAAGCGTGTTAAAAGCTGTGAGCTATCTGGGGAAGTTAACATTGCATTACTGAGCAAATGTTTCACCAGGTATCCAGTCTAGGTTACCAAATTCCCAACCAGACTAACATTAATTATAATCTTTTAATAGTCATACGACAACCAGTGATATATATATATATATATATATATATATATATATATATATATATATATAACAGAATTTAAATAAAAATAAATAAATCAGTTTGTATTTGGATATTCATTTTAACATTGATTATTGAAATTTCAGAATGTGCCTTATTTAGGATTGTGAGAATGTGAGATTGTAATCTTACGGAACACATCAAATATGGAGCCATGATTGGGTGAATGCATACAACACTGCATTCATAAAATAACACACGAAGAACGTTGAATGACATGCAAGAGGAAATTAACCACAAACAACCGATTCAGTTTTCACCCAAAGAAGTTACGTTCGTAGCACAATCCTGTCTGTCATGTAATTACCACAGACTGGTATACTAAATTCATGCTAACTCTGTGAAATCTTCCTGAAAAGAATAGCTGAGGGCTACTTTGATGATTACACCACATGCTTCACGTGGTCAACTTGGTTTACACAATGAGTGTAACTCAACAATAATTTTGATAATTAAAATAAATTAGATCGAAAAGCAATTTACAAAGAAAAAAACCTCGAACTGGTTATTATCGTCTTACTATCAACCTGATGCATCAAACAACTGTATAAGCACGTGGTACTGGTCTCACAAAGTACACCCCACGTGGGTTGAACATAAAGAAAAGTTGCTATATTGAAAAATATTGTCAAGACAAGACGTTATAATCTCACGCTCATTCGCATTTAAGATTGATGATCTTAGTTTAAGTTACTGATCAACACGTGGTTCCACTTTACTCACAAAGTAGTGACAAAGCAACTACCGGAATATATTCTGAACTTCACACTCGAATTACACTGTGTTGCAATTTAAGATAACATTAGATATTTTACAGGTAAACCTGAAATAAAGGTGAATAAATTTTCAGTTAGGCTGAACTTAAGAAATCCATTGTCCTACGGACTTAGCAGACACGCGCTTAGCTGGAGATCTTACCACCTCAGACGCTCGCCGCGGACAGACTGACCTGCGCTCCTACCGGGCGTGCTTCCCAAATACAAACGGAAGTGACCAGAGAGGCAGCTCCCTATACCAACATGACAAGGGACTGACAGGACCATACTAAGAATTGAAACCTCTCTGCTTTTAGAAAGTGTAGCTACCTGTTCCGACGTTGGTCCTACTGTTCTCTAGCAGACAGGCTTGTCTGCTACCATCCAACATGTAACTACAAATACATTTGCTCATTCATCCTCTCACACAGAAGGGAAGGGGGATAACAGTATCTTGTCATATACAGTATATAAAAGAAATCGGATGTAGGTTCTGTATGAGACTGTGTGACATGAATTAAATATTTGAATTACATATAAACTGTGCCTTAAAGTGTAGTAGTGTGACAGATCGTTCTTGTTTATGTATAGAAGTAACACGTTCCACTGCTCAGTCTCCTCCCAGATAGTCAGAAACACCACAGTAAATTTAGAAGAGGAATGTTTTCCGTAAATGACAACAGATTTAAGAAATCAACAGAGACCTTTCAAGAATGCACACGCACTGAGTATAGAACATATTAAGAAATGGCAAAATGATTACGCAATGAGTACAAAATATATTAACAAATGACATAAAGTGCACATGCACTGTATAAGTATTTAGCATTTTTACATGAACTGATCACATAAACAAATGAAATGAAGTGCACACGCACTGTATAAGTCTTCAGCATTTTTTACAAGAACTGAATAGATTAACAAAGGAAATAAAGTGCACACGCACTGTAAAAGTCTTCAGCATTTTACAAGAACTGGATACATTAAGAAAAGAAATAAAGTGCACATGCACTGTAAAAGTCTTTAGCATATTTAGGAGAGTTGATCATATTAACAAATGAAATGAAGTGCACACGCACTGTAAAAGTCTATCATTTTTACGAGAACTAGGAAAGGAATGGCAAGGATAGCATCATGGTTGTAGCACAGTAGGTTGCATGTAGCTGCACTGAAAGTCCATATCTTTCTACAAAAGCACAACACCAAGTGAGACAATCTGAGGTTCTCTTCCCTGAAGTATTTATCAATGTAGCCAAGACACTGAAATATTGCATTAATATTGTATGTTGTCCCTTTGGTAGTACATTAGGTACACCAAGCAGTAGGACCGTAATAACATCTCCATCGTTCAAGGTGGTGGGCAGCTTGATATGTTAACACCACATTCTTGTAGAATCCATACTCTTACAGCAACGTAGAATTAGTGCAAAAACCAAATATAGTGCTCCATGATCATGAGGATGGTCAGGACAAACGGATATTGCAGTAATTGCTAGTAATTAGGTCAGAAGGTGAAGGACACATTAAGTCTTATGCTAGTCATTATAGAATTACACAAGTGTATCAACCGATCTGAATAATTATTGGCCTTCATTGGCTATTTACACAGCATTTAACTAGTATGTATGGAGTATTACAGAATTTTATTCATAAGTCATCTCAATACAGTAATTATTGGCACTCATTGGCCAGTTACAAAGCATTTTATATGCATTATTCAGAAGTCATCATTCAAAACGAGTTAATTATTGGCATAGCATTTATGCATAAGTCATCTAATTATAGTAATCATTGGCATCATAAGTCATCTCATTACAGTTTACAGTAATCATTGGCATTGCATTTATGCATAAGTCATCCCGTTACAGTAATCATTGGCATCATAAGATATCTCAATAAAGTAATTATTACAGAACATTATTCATCAAGTCATCAAATTACAGTAATTATTGGCCTAGCATATTCATGGCTCATGTCATTACAGTAATTATTGGCATCATGTCACCTCATTACAGTTTACAGTAATCATTGGAATTGCATCTATGCATAAGTCATCTCGTTACTGTAATCATTGGCATCATAAGACATCTCATTACAGTAAATATTGGCATTCATTGGTCAGTGACCAGGCATTTATTATGTGTTATTCAGAAGTCATCATTCAAAACAGGAGTTATTGCTTGTGGCATCCAATTGTAGTGTTTATACATAATATCATGCAAGTGACAGAAGACATATTTAAAGTGTAACACACTGTAACTATTACTCAAGGTCTGTAGTCCAATAATACATAGATATAAGGGAATCAATACATCATAAGAAATTGCATTATATTTAGGACTAGAAATATATGTTAAACTGGTAGCATTATTTAGTTGTATTCTAGTAATAGTTGGGACTGGTAACAATTTTTTTGTGCTAGCAATGCATTGTGTTGGGATCGATAATTAATTGGTGGGGCATGAAAATATTTGCTTTTGACTTATTGCTGGAAATAAGGATTAATATGTCATTCGTCATGAGTCAGCTGTAGCAAGGTTACCAAGCAAGTATAGTATATGTGATCAGATTCGTAAATGATAGACACAACTGGGTAAAAAAATGCAAGTACTAGAAGAGGTTTCATAACTAAGTGCTTATAGCATATTAATATCATGAAAAGCTTCTCCTGGAGAAAATACAAAATGGATTACTGACACGAAAGAAAAAAATGTGTAAAAGGCTGAAAAGTAGTAAACTTCAAATTAACAGGTAATGAAACGTGTACCTAATATCTATGTACTCCAGCTGTCTTTCCCAAAACATTCAGTCATTATACTATGCGACATAAGACATACTGTCAAAAGGAACTGCAACAACTACTTAAATAACTACATAGCATCTCTTAACTAATAGAAAATATATAAACTTCATCATTATCCCCATCTGCCTAGAAAAACTTCATTATTCATATTACCATAACTTCGTATAACTATTCATCATCATTTATTATCATCTGCAAAAAATAGACACTTAATTATTCATGTTACCATTTACTTCATACAACTATTCATTATCATTCATTACTTCATATGGTATAGAGTTTCATACTTCTAGCATATTTCATCACCAAAATTAACATGTGTAGTTCTGTGACTCTTGAAGTTTTCCCGGCGTATCGAATATTCCACAAGATTTCGGGATTGCAGCCGGATCTCATCGACTTCTTTCCACGATATTTCGGCTGACAACCTTACAGCCATCTTCAGGCGAGTGTTTGACACTGGAGATTGCTAGTGCAAGTCACTCTATTTGTACGTAAAATTTCAGCAGGCGCGCATGCGCAAGTTACCGTAGCATGCGCGCCACCTGTCGATTCCAAGGCCCTCTACAATATTATTGCATCTATGGAGCGCAATAGAATGCGTGAAAAAAGTAAAACATGCACGCAGACGTGTCCAAAACAATAAAATGCAAAATTTCAATATTAAAATTACTTGTCGCTCGACGTGTCAGAAGCCATAAAAAGTTTTCTTTTGGTTGAAATTAAAGAAATCAACGGTTCCCAGGCCTTATTCAATAAAAAGCCGCCATCACGATTGATATTTTCCGCTAAACGTATTTCCACGGATTCCTTCACAACTGAATCCCAGAATGATCTCGATGGGGCCAAGATTTTCGTTGCCGAAAAATCCATAGTATGTCCTGTGGAAATACAATTTTCGGCTATGGCCGACTTACTGGGCTGTAAAAGGCGAGTGTGGCGCTCATGTTCAACGCAGCGGTAGTGTACTGTGCGTGTGGTTTGACCAATTTAGGCTTTCCCACACTCGCAAGGCATTTTATAAATTCCAGCCTTCCGTAATCCCAGATCATCCTTGGCTGAGCCCAGAAGAGCACGAGTCTTTGTAGGTGGTTGGAAGATTGCTTTCACACGATGTTTCTTTAAAATTCTGCCTACTTTCGATGAAATGTTCCCGACATATGGGAGAAATGCTCTGGACTTAAACACCTCCTCATCCTCTTGATCTTGTTGGCGGTCACGTTTTTTCCTCCTTAAAGCAGTACTGACCTGATGTGCAGAATATCCATTATGTTGAAATACCGATTTCAAGTGCTCTAATTCGTCTGCAAGGCTGTCTTTATCAGACACGACATGTGCCCTATGCACCAACGTTCGTCGATGAGATCCGGCTGCAATCCCGAAATCTTGTGGGATGTGTAGTTCTGTCTGACAGCCTGCAATAATCGCCTCTTATTCTGAAAGAAAAATAATTAGTCAAGACTGCTATCATACGATGTGTATAGTATATTCTAGTTAATGCTTGTTAATTCTGATTCATTTACTCTTCATGACAAGATATTGCATTTTCTTTCCTTCATTCTGATGGTAAAATTTCCAATTCATAGTAAACCACTGTGGTTGTTTAATTTATTTCTTTTACACGGTATTGCTTTCTGAAAATGATGAATAAGGATTAATATCTTGCATTTAAATCATATACTCATTAAATAAAAAGTTGTTTATAGTGATATACCTAGGCATACAGCATAGCATGACAGAAAACGTACTATGTCAAAAACATTGACAATTTTCAAGTGCAAAAGTGTACACACAGAATCATAATGTAGTAGCAAAAAATGTAGAATAGTCAAAATATTGAGATGTCATAAGGCAAAATGTCAAAGTGAACTGGTGTTTGTTATATCTTAAAGATTACATAGTGCATACAGACAAAAATTCTACTTTCGATAGGAAAACAATCATATATACACACAAAAATGGAAAATGTGCACGGTCTGACGTCTAACGACAAGAAAAGCGACCTGCTAACCTTACCTTGCCGGGAACTTGCCAAGAAAAAATATAATCAACATCAGTAAGTGGTCCTATAAATATCTGGAAATGGCATTACAGTGTGATAAATCATAAAGTATGTTCATTCAGTAAAGGGTTTAATATTGGATACATGGTAATTGCCTTTGCTTTTCCTGGTTCTCATAGTTTCGACGTGTACTACATTGGGGTGAGGAATGCTGCGAATTCTGTATGGACCTGCGTATAGAAGCTCAAATTTACTGCATCTACTCTTTCCTCTGTTGG
The DNA here is from genome assembly GCF_023898315.1 of Schistocerca nitens. Lineage (NCBI taxonomy): Eukaryota > Metazoa > Arthropoda > Insecta > Orthoptera > Acrididae > Schistocerca > Schistocerca nitens. Next base: position 669,011,938 of record NC_064617.1, on the reverse strand, counting down.
ATAAATATTGCGTACATACTAATATCTTCTGTCCTATGTGAAAGTCACGGCGTATACAAACCTGTTTTTGCTGTCTTCTCCGGCGCTCTGCGGCACGTTTGATGTTGTTGAGCGTAATGTTAATTATTTCATGGTGACGTAGTCGACGAGATGTAGGAGAGATACTAATTCTTTAATTTTGTTAGGTTGTTCAACATTTTTCAATATAACAGTCGGAGATAGCATAGTAGATTCATTTGGTATGGAGTTAATTACATCCTGGAATGAGAGTATGTGTGTATCCCAATCAATATGTTTTTTATGGCAGTATATTCTACATAGTTTACCAATTTCTTTCATCAGTCGTTCACAAGGGTTCGAAGAAGCGTGATACTTGTATATATAGATCGGAGAAATGTTTCTAGCTTGTAACATACGGGTCCATATTGCAGATCGAAATTGTGGTCCATTGTCGGAAATTACTTTCAATACATGCCCTACATGAAGTAGAAAATGCTTTACAAATGCATTCTAAACAGATTTAGCAGTAGCTTTGCGTAACTGAGTGAAGGTAACAAATTTCGAAGTGAGTGCAGCAGCGACAAAGATGTAACAAAAACTTCTATTAGATCTGGGAATCGCACCAAAAATGTCTACAGCGGCCATGTGTCTCAATTTAACGGTTACAATGGGATGTAAGGGAGGAATATGTATAGTCGTGTCTGATTTAGCTTTCTGGCAGATTTTACATGACGCTAAAGCTCGTCGAACACGTTTCTCCATCTTCGCAAAATAACAGTTCTGTCTCAGTATAAGAAAACGTTTTCTGGCTCCATAATGTGCGTAACTTAAATGAGTGTACCAAATTAATTTGTTAACAAGCTCGTCCGGAATACATAATAACCAGTTGTTGTTGTCAGGGTGAAAGCGGCGAAACAGAATATTATTGCGTACAGTATAATGGTTTCTAATGGTAACATTATTCTTATCTTGACAAAGGCGTTTAATTCCTTTCCACACGTTGTCTTTGCTCTGCTCTTGTGCTATGTCTCGTAATGAAGATGAAATGAAATTTTCAAATGCGACTTGTTGAATATACATGACGCTAGAATTTGCTTGGCAGAAGTTGGTTGCGATGTCTTGCTGATTGTTTCTGAGAGAACTGGATAGTGCATCTGCTACAATAATTTGTGTACCGTGAATGTGAACAACTGTAAAATAAAATTCCTGTAAATAAAGTTTCCATCTTCTTAACCTGTCGTGTGTAAATTTTGCGGAAAGCAAAAACTGTATAGCTCTATGATCTGTGTAAACGGTCGTATGTCTTCCATAAAGAAAATGCCTAAATCTCGTAAATGCCCATCAACACATAATGTTTCAAGTTCTGTGACAGAATAATTGCGTTCAGCAGGTGACAGAATGCGACTTGGAAAGGCGATATTTTTAATTACTGTGGTACCGTTTTCTTCAAATTCCTGAAAAATGTGTACGCCTAAAGCGGTGTTAGAACTGTTGGTGGCAATGGAAAAATTTCTAATAAGATCAGGGTGTGATAAAAGTGGTGCGTTCAACTAAGCTTGTTTTAGATTGACAAATTCAGACTGTGCTTGGCTATCCGACGACCAAATAGCGTTTTTACCCGTCAACTGGAACAATCTAGGGGTATCTAAAGCAGAGTAATGAATAAATTTACGGAAAAAGTTAATTTAACCCAAAAAGCTGCGTATTTGCTTCTTCGTCGTAGGAACAGTAATGTCACGTATGGCTTGAAGTTTTTCCGGGTCAGGCGTAATGCCTTCTCCTGAAATTACATGTCGAAGAAATTTTGTAGAAGTTTTCCCAAAGTGTTATTTGCTAAGATTAACTGTCAGTCCTTGTGCACGAAAAGTTTGCAACAGTTGTTCAAGAATCAAATTGTGTTCAGACCAGTTAGCTTCTGCAATAAGGATGTCGTCTACATATGTTATGATTCTGTCTTTAAGTTCTGTCGGAAGTATACTATTCAAACCGCGATAAATGCTGCTGAAGAAATTGTTAAACCGAACGGTAATTTGCAAAATTGATAACAGTCACCAAAACAGACAAATGCTGTGTACTTTCTGCAGTTCGGATGGAGCTGGATTTGACAAAATCCCGGTTTCAAATGTAACGTGGAATAAATAGCAGTACCATGAAACTTCTGTAAAAGTTCTTCTAGTGCCTGTGGGTGATCTGTTTCATTAATAATAATGTCGTTGACATGACGCGAATCAAGTACGAGGCGAAGTGATCCATCCTCTTTCTTAACAATATGGAGCGGGTTTATGTACGGACTAACTGCCGGTTCAATAATACCTTGGTCTAGCATAGCTTCTAATTCTTTCTTAACTTGCTCTCTGTGAATATATGGAATGGGATAATGTTTAGCTTTAAACGTGAAGTGCTGTTAAACTTGAAATTCATACATGAAGCCGGACATATTACCAGGGACGTTGTCAACAACTGGAGCTTGCTGTAAAAGAATATTGCGTAGCTGTGTACGTTCGTCTTCTGTATTTACACTGCTTTGTTTAACTTTATCAGAAATCATTTGCATAACGTCATAGTCGGCTTCGTCTGGTGTATTATAGTTGTGTACGTACATATCTGAGAACAATGTGGGATGACAGTCCGTTTTACGCGATGTAGAAAATACCTGTGTTCGGTTAATGCCTGTTCATCTGCAGATAAAGCGTGCTGAAATTCTAATGCCAGTTGTACATTCCCATCCTTTAACATTAAAGAGGAATTTTGAAAGTCAATAATTGCGTCATGTTGTACCATAAAATTCGTACCCAAAATAACGTCTGTTGAAAATAAGGGAACAATCCAAAAATTTGAGTGAAACGGATGACCTGCAATACAAAATCATAAGTGTGTCTGTAACTTTACATCTACTCCTTTACTAGATACTGCTCCTTTTACTTCAGTTCTGCCTAATGGTAACGAAGGATAAATATTCTCTTTGTTACATTCATTGAAGGTTTCTTCATTTACGACTAACATAAGTGATCCAGAAACGATTACTGCTGAAAATGTGGATGATCCAATCTTTACTTCAATGACAGGGTGGGAAATGTATTTTTGTATAACTGGTTTTTCATGTAAAAGTGTGTCTCGGATGTCGTCAAAAGTAATAACATTTTCGTGAACAAGATTCTGTGTGTCAAAAGTATTGCTTACGTTGCTAGAAGATGCAACCTGTACTATATTTAGTCAAATTCTTTCTGTCATGCTGTTATTTGCGGGAGGATGCTGTGGCATTTCAACTATTTGTACTGTTCTGTTATTTCTCCCTGACGTGTTAGGTTCGGGATGATATCGACTGTCTGGTTCGTTCATGATAATTTGTTGTTGCGGATGATTCTGCTTCTGGAAAGACCTACTGTTATTAAATGTGCGCTGAAATCTGTGCTCATTACTTTTACGTCTGTCATGATAGTCATTGCTATACGGCGCGTTGCGATAGGAATTGAAATGATGTGTTTTCTGTACGTACTGATTTCCTTGTTGCGGTGCGTTACTATTTGGTGGAGCCGACGCTATACGTGTAGGCGGCGAAACATTAAAGCTTGGTTGACCTTGCACATTACATTGTTAGTTAGGTATGGTAACCGACTGATTTTGTTGTTGTTGTAGGGAAAAACCTCTGTTGTTACCAAAATGTGTTTCCTGTTGCTGATAATTTTGACGATACTGATAATTAAAATTTTGTGTGTTATTTAAGTTCTGGTGGTTGTCATTCCTGGAGCGTCTATCACCTTTGCTATTAAAATAGCGTGGCTGGTCGTAATTACTGTATGCTAGTTGGCCTTGGTTATGATGTGAAAAATTTTTGTTTATGTAAGAATAGTCCGATTGCTGAACTTCCAAAAGCTGTAGCAGATCTCTAAATGCCGAAATATTTTCTTTCTGCTGTCCTGTTAAAATTGATACTCTTAACGGTCGTGGTAATTTAGAAATACATAACTGGATAAGTGCTGATTCACTGTATGGCTCACTTAAGTATTGGTTTTGTTGTACCATGCGTTAAAAAAATTGCGTGACAGTGGGAAAATTTGAGTTCTCATAATTCGGTAAGCTAATTAATTGATCCTTGATTCCGCGCTGTGTCGTTTTCGACCAATACGCTGACAGAAAAGCATTCTGAAATCCTTCTACCGAGTAGCATTGTCTCGCGATCGGTCTCATACGACTTGCCGGTTCGCCTTCCAAAAAACTGCAAATAAATTCAAGTTAGTGTGTTACGGGCCAAGTTGGTGGTAAAGCAAAACTAAATTGTTGTATCCAATCCAAGGGGTCAATTTGTGTTCTGTCATTCTTAAATACCTTAAATTTTCTCACTGATAAAAAATGCTTATAATCAAAATTATCGTCTCTGTATGTCTGAACAGGTTCAGGATTGTATGATAATCTGTTTGTCTGTGACTGTTCGGAATCTAAGTCACGTACTCTCTGTAAATTACCTAAATTATACTGGTTGTGTGAGGGAGAAATGTTCGGAATGTGGCGTATGCTGTGCCGTGTTAGAGGCTGAAACATTTTTAATCTCTGTCACTTCTTGCTGTAAAGACGACACTTTTCTACGCTATATATTATTGGACGAACTCATCTCACTGATTGTCTGCTGTAAATTTTGGAATTCGGGTGTCTGATTGAACGAAATTGTTGACGTATCGTCTGAATTAGTGTCATTGTTATTTTCGATAGCCTCAATACGACTGGCCAATTCATCAAATTTTTCAGTCAATGCTTTAACCTGATCATCATTTTTAGTGTCACAAGCATTAATTTGTTTTTGGATTTTACGAGTGGTTTTGTTTAATTTCTTAACGTCTGCTTTAATAGCATCGGGATCCTGTATTAATTCCAAATGCTCAATTCTGCTGGTCATTGTCCGAAAGTCTACTGTGTGAGTGTCTGCTTTTGTTTTAAGAGTGGAGATTTCATCATGCAATTCAGTGTTCTACTGTTTGATCGTATTAATTTCGTCTGATACTGTCGCAATGTTGGTGTCTACGTATGTTTTTGCTTTCGTAAATAACTTACGCTTATCTTCCTGTCTCTGTGCCGTAATTGTTTCCATGACTTGTTTATTTACTTTATTCTGTTTCTGTATAAATTTACGGTAACGCGTTTCACTGTTTTGTAGGTAGTGATTAAAACGTGCGTCAATTTGGCTGTTCTGTTGTTCGAATTTCTTGTCTACTATCGCATCAAGTGTGCGTGAAAGTTCCGCTGACATTAATTTAAACTCGTCGCGTAACTGTGTTGCGTTTTCTGAACATTGTTTAGCACCTGCACTAATTTCATCTCTAAGTAATTTTGTTGTGGCTGCATGTGTATTACATATTTCTTGTGCAACTGATCTAATTTCTTCACTACTATTGCTAGCACCAGCCTCAATTTCTTCACGTAACTGTTTTTTAGTTTCGTTACATTGCTCGGCAACGGCTGCAATCTGTTCAGTAAGCTGTTCAGTTGAGGTGTCAAGTTTTTCATTAATCTGTTTCAGATTTTCATTAAGTTGTTGTTTGAGATTTTCATTAATTTGTTATTTGAGATTTTCATTAACTTGTAGCAATAATGCATAACTCTATCCATGCCAAAATTAACTGCTGTATTCTCTGTGCTGTGTGATGGTGTATCTGCATGTGTCTCGTTTTGTGTAACCATTTGGTCATTGTCTGATTCACAAAATGGTTTGCCAATCGGATGTGCACTGTTGATCACTACATCGGAATCAAATAAATGTGACATATTTTGAGTACATTGTTCACGTTCGTTAGAAACAATTATCTGTTCGCTACGTAAATTTTGCAAGTCAGGCGTGTCAAACTGGACAGCGTTCATTGTAACGGAACGTGTCGCGTCATCAATTGTTACATTTACGGTGGACATAATTGAATTTGTTTGCTCATCATTAGGATCAAAATCATTATCTGTAATTAGGGGATTATCACTATTACACTGAGTGTCCCTAGTATTATCGGTCAAATTATTCGAGTCGGCTTTTTCACTCATTGCACATCGCGATGTACTGTTAGCAGTTTTTCGCGGCATTTTCTCAAGTCAACGATAAGCACAAAATCAAACAAAGACAAAGCAAAAATGGAACAAATACAGTGACAACCAAGAGCAATAAATTGCCGATGATCTGTGAAAGAAAGGGTGACAAATCAGTAAATGGGTTGCGCCAGATGCCAACTACATTTAACAATTGTGTAAGTAAGAGCTGATATATAACTTACTACTTCTCAGAAATCCACAAAGAAAATACGATCCTGGCCGGTTGTCGCCAAGTGTAACCTGCCCACAAAAAATTCCGTAAAATCCTAACAGTAAAAAATAATTATTTATATCATTCACATTCAGCGTAACCTCCCAATAAACAAATTCTGTAACCTACCAATAATACAATGTGACTAACCTCCAGATAAAGGAATGTGACTCATAGATAACCTTTCAGTAATTGACTGTGAATTTAAACTGGTTAATTTTGGACGTGAGCAGCGCTGCGTCATGCCCCTGAAAGATCATTCTGAGTAAATTGAAAATTCTTACATCAATAAGGTCGCCGTATAACGCGTATATATCTGCTCCTATAAGAAATGTTTCTGGCACAGCCATGTGCAATGCTCGCCGATAGATTTGTCATGTATAAAAACAGACAACTGATTTTTCTTTACAATAATAAGGATGACCATGGATTGGAGAAATTAGTAAATTCTTTAAATTGAAATGAATGATTGTCAAAAGTTATTTTTTATGAGAAAGATTACTATTAAGAGATTTTTTTAAAAACATGGGACTTGATATAACAATACTACATGTGCGCGAGGCTGCTTTTACCTTATACTACAACGCTCAGGCTCCGCCATCGCTCCACCACGACCGGCACAGCCAACACGATACACCAGATTGCTCGCTAGCAATCTTACTCCAACTACTACACAGTTCCTACTGCATACAACATTGCTCTTTGGTCTGAGATTCTGTTACAGCTTACATATCGCAGGCAGTGCGAGAGCAATCCATCGAAATTACATCTGCTCGAGTGCGCTAGCAACAAATTCCTTAGTCATGGACCTCTTACAATATGTCCCTGCTGGTCTCAGTAATTACTGTAAAGATTTTGATACTGTCTTGATGTTCCCAGGGCCGATATCTTGCCAGTATCGATATTCATAACATGCGAAATTCGTCTAGATGGATGAACTATTTATATACATAATTTAGTTTACGGAACGCTCACTGCTCAAGTCCTTTTCGTGATTGCGAGATTTTTTCTTTACGTATATGGCACTGTCAGCGTAGGATTTTTGTCAGTTAGCCAGGCTTCGCATTTGTTTACTGTAAAACACGCCATATTTGGAAAAGATGGCATTGTATCTTTCCCAGCAGTACGGTAGGCGTTCTGAAAACTATTAATGTGGAAACTCCGCATTATAATACTGCTTGTAGGTTAGAGTAAAAACTGAAACTGCATTTAATGGTAGTTTCGAATTTCAAGAAACATCGGTCTCACGAAACAATTGGCCCGGTAGGCCCGTCTTACTCAGAAACATGTATACACTGCCTGTGAACAGTGTAGATGGGACAGCTTATTTGTAAATTAGAAGGACTGTCAGCATTGGCCGTAATTTTGATGATTTATTAACAGCAAAATCGATTTTCTATCACATAATGATCATCTTCAGTGCTTTAGCGTACAAGTTACAAATTAAAGCTCGTAGGCACTGGTGTCTAGTTATTAGCATTAACAGAAGGTATGAAACGATTACAATATTGTGATCGTTTCATAGCTTCTGTTAATGCTAATAACTGGACACCAGTGCCTACGAGCTTTAATTTGTACGGTAAAGCCCTGAAGATGATCGTTATGTGAGAGAAAATCGATTTTGCTGTTAATAAATCATCACAACTACGGCCAATGGTGACATTCCTTCTACTTTTATTAATCCAATGGTCGTTGTGCACACAACACTCTATGGAGTCGCCTATCAACAGCTTATTTGACTGTCAGAATATATGGGCAGTAAATAACACAAAACTAGCGAATTTACTTCACGAGTGCACCCTGAGCTAGACCGAGTTACCAATTACAGATGCAAGATGGCCACGTATGTTTGATTAGCAGTGAAATTAGGTACAGCTGTTGGAAAAGACATTGCGTGACACAAAGCATGATCTACAGAGCCTCACTATCAGGTTTCTCATTAACCACGCATGTATAACAGGAGTTCCTTGTCTGGCCGGTACATGCGCTGTCCCGTAATTCGTGCAGTGCTGGTAACAGGATGTTCTTAGTGTTCTGTCCCTGTAACTGTACGTGATTTCCTAAATAATGAACCTATATCTGATACCCCTTTATAATGCATGTAGACTGATTTACTCCTGTGATTATGTGTAGCAGATTTACTTCGTTCTACAAGGACGGTAGATGACACTATTAAATAATCAGTAATTAATCAGCACTGTTGTTATCGTCATATAGTCGGACTGCTGCTCTAATGCGTCATCCTACACCTCTGGCCACTGTCTCGGGCTCAGCTTAAGACGTCCGTTCACACTGAAACGTCGCCTTTGAATTAATTATACATGACTGTCCTAAACTGACACACAATATTGTTTAGCGCAACGCAATCTGACTTTCAATAATCCCTACAAAAGAATGGCCCTGACTAACATTAACCTATACCTTTCACAAATCACTTACCTCACAAACATTTTCGTTACTCGAAGTACTGCAACACAGCGAGCGCCACTACTGCCAGCTAAATAAGAGATTCAAACTTCTGAAGGCACTAACTACTGATAGGCACAGTTAGCAAAGAAAGATTTTGATAGAGAACAAACAATGTATTTACCTCAATTAGTGTTCAAAAGCCATTATATATATATATATATCAGTTCATTGCATCCAGTCTTACAAATTTACTGTCCGTCCAAAACCGCGCCATCTCACTCCCCACATCCACCACTGCTCGCGGCTCACCTCCAACTGCGCACCGCTACGCGCTGTTAACAGCCAACCGCCCAACACTACAATGGCGAGTATTACAACAATGGAAAGCAGCCACAGACTGCACACAACACAGCCAGTGATTTTCATACAGAGCTCTACGTGGCGTTACCAATAAAAAAACCTAAACAGACTACTTACATAGCCCCCATGCTCCCCACAAAATATTTTACAAATTGTTTTGGGCAGTGCCCAATAATGATTTGATAAAATTTTTCATAATTACAATAACAAAGATATCAAATGCACACACTTATTGATACAATGTGGGTCAAAAGCTAAAATTTTCTCACAGTCCATAAAGACAGTCCTGATCATTCATCACAGTAAAATTGCAGTGTTTTTTTCACAAAGTCTCATTAGTAAAAGAAAATGCACATGGAAGTAGTGGATTTCCATGCAGTCTTGAAGAAGTAGTGTTGTTCTTCCAACGGAAAGACAGCGCTGACTCTTGACATGCAGCCAGGTAATGGGCCACAACAGAGCAAACAGAGCAAACCCACAGCAGAGTCAGTCGAAGTTTTGAAGAATATTGGTAGGTAGGTCATCACAGAGCAGACCCACTGTAGTCCTGGTAGAGAGTATGGTATTGGTGGGCCACCAGGGGTGCAGACCCACTGCAGTCCTTGTAGAAATAATTGTATTGGTGAGTCATCGAAGGTGCAGACCCACTTCACTCCTTGTAGAGACGGCCAACAGCCATCTGTTGCGACTGTGCAGGTGCACAATCACCATCGGAGAGTCTTGCGGACAATATAGGACGTCCATAAACCACCACTTGTGCACTCACAAAGTTTTTGGAATTTTCCTTAGACCCAGAAATGCTGTTATCCAGTCCCTTGCTGAATTATCAACAAACGTGCAAACACTAACAGTCCCAACTTCTCACATATTGTGCATTACTATGACCAACAGAAATGTGTGCAGTGAAATGAATGCTTACAAGTTACCTAATTTGATGAACTGGTGTCAATTACAATATTATAACATGAGAAAACAATAACAAAAGTACAAAATAAATCATTAAAGAACATAACAATACAGATAACATTAGTAGTAAAACAGGCTTTACAAAAGAATAGAAACAAACATATACATCAGTGTTACAAGAATTATGACATAAGTACATACATAAAAGATCAGAATAACTTTCGAAACATCAACATGAGCAGAAAAACAAAACAGAATAAATAATGTCTAAACATCTTTACGAAGAAAATAACATAGTATTTGAAAAATTCTACAACATAAATCTTAATAGCTAAACACATAAAGATAGGAAAAACACAAATATACAAGAGTACACAAACACAGAGCAGAATAAAACAGGGGGAAAGGACAGGGTTTCTTTTCAGTGCAACATTTGGTACTGCAATCCAACTCAAAACTTCATTTCATAGATCGTCCCTCTTACTTCAACATTTTCTCCAGCCAAAAAAAAAAGTCCTATCCAAGCATGCTTTCTGTATTATGTTCACATCCTCTTTCAAAAATAGTTTTTCTCCACTGTACACTACTTTTTTTTGGCCAAAAATTTTCTTATAGCTTCTCAATGCATTTCTTCCAATTCATCATAGTTAGTTTCTTATATAGTCTACCCTCTCTTAAGCTAACTTGTATCTACTGAGCTCAGATGCTAAACTAAGGGACGACGCAATGCAGCAGCACATAACAAATTAACACAAACAGCAATGGCAAAAATTCAAATTGGCAAAGCAAGCAGCAGTAAAATAAATTAGCAGAGCATTGGAATATTACAACTAATATAAGGCAATGTGCAGCAAAGAATTTAAAAAAATCGGTAGTAAAACTGGCTTAACAGAGTAATACAAAGTCAAATTCAGTAACATTATGCCTGGCAAACACTAGTAGCAAATGCAATAACTTATATCTAAACATGACAAAGCTCAAGCAGAAAAAATATTACAGAAAAAATGGCCATGTTTAATACCTATGTCACATCTTAACACTAGAGTGATGCATCATGAGAACTTACACTAGCAGACAAGTTACCAAATCGTAAAAAAAATTATTTATGCAATTCCTGTGAAGGGAAATATCTATTTATGTGCCCTCGTTTACTTGGAAGTAGATCATAAATTTCTTATTTACTGGATCTGTAGGCATAAAATAACTACATTAGTACATCTATTAAGTTTTATTTTAACCAATACTGATGCAGCTAGAAACTTGATATTAAACAAAATGAGCAAATATATATATAAAGCAATATATGAAACGTCATTCATTAGGCAAATGGCGTCTCCAAAGGCAAAAAAATTCTCACAACCAGAAAGACAGTAGATGTAAAATGTTTCTCATCATTTCATTAGGCATTTTAGTAAATATCATAAATTAAGATGTCCACAGTATAATCATATGTTTTCAAGATTGAGCGTGTCATATTTGCGATGTTTTCTACAAAGGAATGTCAATAGGAAGGATAATGGCATCTTCTTTTTGTTGCACCTAATGGCTTTCTTTCGTCAGACGAATACCTCTCAGCTGGGCGCCCAAAATGCATCACGTCAAGGTTACTTACCTTTCTTACTGAAATATTTACGACAGCAGTTTCCGCTACAGTGACAGTCTCATATAAAAAAATTGACAGGTTGAGAATTTGGTTACAAATGTGTAGAAACAAAATCATATTGATATAACTGTCCAAAAAATTTTCGTCGGTATTGTAATACACTCACTCATTTACATACATTTCATAACTCTTAAAGTACGATTCTTGGTTTCCAATGTCCTTTTCCACAAATCAGAGTCCCTAACCACTACTCATTAGTCCTTACCTTATTGTACATATACATATTCGTCTACACTTCTTCAGTATTTTATCATACGAAATACGTAGCATAATCAAATTCTTCATATACAGTATCATCATCTTATTGATCATAAACATATCTCAACAGCATTATACATATCGTCGACGTAATAATATCATAACATCTCAGTCAATTCTCAAAATCGTCATAGCTTCCTCCAATAATTTCAAAACCTAAAAAAAATTCTCTGCTCATTTCAGTAGTGTCATCTACCTCAAACGTACTTTAAAAATCATGATCCCATACCAAATGCGACATTCAAAGCTCTCATAGTATCACAATAGTTCCATCAAAAATGAACAGTTCACAAAGTACAGACAAAATACAATTTCATAAGTGTGAAATTATCGAACTGTGTAATTGCGTAAACATGTCACTGATGTAGTAAAAAAATGTTTGTTTCTCAGTTAAATGATCAGATAGCTGTGTAATTTGTGTATTAGAGATATATGGTACCGATGTGTAAGGTTGTATAAGCAAAGACCATATTAGCTAGGGCTCCTTGTGCTTGCCAAAAACATGGTACACAAAGTAAGTCCATACCCCCCTGAGGATTAATGTAATTATAACCTCTGGTGTTACAGATTACAGCAATGGAGTGAAATGAATCACGGAAAACTTTCTTTGTAATTCAAAAATCTTGAAAAATAAATGGTTTAAGTACAAAATTAATCACTCAAATGCGTGTCTTGTAGCGCTAAATGTGCGTCTTGCTGTAAGATAATTCTGTGGAAGTGTCATAGTTATCGTCCTCTGTAATCAAAGTTCTGCTGAAGTCAATGTACTTACCTCATCATAAACGAAAGTGAAATGCTTTGCGTATAGATATCGTTGTTATTACGTACCTTACCGTGATCAAGAAAGTACTATAATGTAACGTATTGTTGTGCTACAGAAAAGGCCGTCTCATTGTAGCTATACCACAAAAGTTACTACTAAAACATGTTTTACTTTCCAGAATAATACATAAAACTGTGCAGACATAAAACAGAAACACCGCAAAAGCAACATTGTAAATTGTCACTCATTAGTAGCGTCGTGATAAAATCGTGTAGCTGTCACATAAACTAACCACTGTGTCATCTGGTATCTCCCAGAAAGTACTTTAAATCCAGAATGTATTTTCAAGTAAACCAAAATGTTGCATTAAAATCTCATTAGCAGTATATGTTCTAAGTATGTAAGACTTATAGTCGTTACGTAATCGTGCAACTAACAAGCAAGAATGTACACACACAATAACACTGTGTCGTCTGTTCACTATAACAATGCATTTGTAAATACTATCTAAATATGTTCCCTAGGTTCTAGACTGGATAGTTAACTTCAAAACATTGTTGCATGTTAACAGTTTCTAAGTGTGACAAATTGTAATAGTAGCGTGAAGTGAAAAATTTAATTGGGAAGACTTAAGTTAAAAAGCAGATTATCTTTCTATAAACGGTGTTACATGCGAAATGTGATGCAAGCCTTTACTCTTCCTACAATGCAGACCTCCAGCTTCAACGGAATTATCATGTGGTATATGGTACATCGGTAAAGAATGCTCAAATTTTTCTCAAGGTTAGCGTCTATGTTACTTTTCTCTGAGCCAGCCGGCGCACGTGGCTGCCTGCGGTGCGAGTCATTGTCGGTCTCTTTGTTGGCGACCGTCGTTATTGGGATAAGGAAACCTAACTTCTACAAATTCACCTTGCCGAGAAGGCCTTGCCCTGTTTGAAGCTGGCCAGTTCTGATGGAATTCAGGTCTGACGCTTTGTCGGTAGTTTACATAGTTTCTTGTTTGTCGGTCATGTGGTGGAGAATTTCTCCCGGAATCGTAAATGCGTGGAGGACCGTTGCGTCTAAAGGTATTCTGTCTCCCTTGATAATAATTGTTTTTGTTCCCATATTGTCTGTTTCTATGGTAATCTCTGTCATATTCATTACTACGGAAATGCGATCTTTCTCTGTAACTATTATTACTCTGCCAGTGGTTGTCATATGCGTGGTGTCTGTTTTGGTCACGATTTGCGTTGTGAGAATAGACTTGTCGTGTCCAGTTATTGTTTCTGTCGTCACGGAATTGTGACGGATGTGACCTGTAGTGATTGTTTTCCTGTTTTCGCATCCACCGACTGTCTGTGTCAATTTCTAATTCTTGTGAGAGTCCCTGAAAAGATTCAATGTCGTCTTTGCAACGTCCTGCCAAAATAATATGTCGTAAATGTTCAGGTAATTTGATTAAGCAAATGCGGATGAGTTCTGAGGGGCTGTATGGGTTTGAAAGGTACTGATTCTTGTGCAACATGTCTTCAAAATATTTCATAATAATGGAAAATTCAGATTGTTCGAAATGTTTCATCATTATGATGCTATGTTTTACTCTGACTTGTGTAGCTTGAGACCAATATGCTGAGAGGAAGTCACTGTGACAATCGTGAACGACCGATCGCATTCTTACAGCTGGTTCATTCTCTAAGTAGCCACACATAAATTCTAATCTGTGTTCTAACGACCAGTTGGGAGGAAAACAATGAGAGAATTGATGGAGCCATGCTTGTGGATGAATGTCGTAGCCAGAATTCTTAAATGTTTTCAATTTACGTGTGGTAATGAACAGCTTATAGTCAAAATAATCATGTCGGCGAGTCGCATGTCGGTCATTGTTACGTCGTTTCGGCGGTTCCATCTCAAAATTCGGTGTACCTTGACGATTTCTTTCATAATTTCCGAAGTGCCCTGTGTTATTATTTTGTGGCTGTTTAGTATTTCTATGTCCCTCTTCCTGTATTGGAGCGCGAGTGTCCTCTGAAATACGTAATTCTTGTATTACCTGTATCAGCTGATCTTGTACTTCCCGGATTTCTCTTTGGTGTTGCGTATTAATTTGATTCTGATTTTGTTTGAATTTCCTAATTTGTTCGCACTCTCCTGTGTCATTAAAGACTACCGGTTTTGTGTCATTCAGATTATCATCTACCTTCGTTCATAAATTATTTAGCTGATCCGAAAGTTCAACTACTTTCTCTGATAATAAACTAATTTCCTCCATGTGTCTTTCTGAACTAATTTTCAGAGTATCTACTGTGTCCTTTAAGTTTTCCTGAGTTTTTGCAAGTTGCGTAACCGAATCGGTAGATGCAACTGAGTCAATTTTAGCTTGCAAGGTCTCATGATTTTCATGAACAATAGTTTGCAGTTCTTTTATGGCTGCTTCGTGATTCTGTAATGCATTTTCATGCCGCGAAAAAATAGGTTGAAAATGCTCACAAATTTGTGTTCTTACGTCATTACAAACTTTTTGACATTTCGATTCCATTTTGTGTAACTCAGCACTTAAATCTTCACGAGTTTGTTCAAGAGTTTGTTCCAATGAGTGTAACTTTTGAAGCTTTTGCTGTGTTTGTCTCTGATTTGGTTCCATTGGGTCTAACTGTTGCTGTGTTTGTCTCTGGTGTTGTTACATTGTGTCTACCTGTTGCTGTGTTTGTCTCTAGTGTTGTTTCATTGTGTCTAACTTTTGAAGATTTTGTTCCATTGTGTCTAGCTTTTGAAGCTTTTGTCCCATTTGTTGCATTTATTGTAATAACAATGCACTGGTGTCTGAAACATGTTCCTCAGTGTTACTCGGCAATGCATTTGAACCGCCAATATTCGCATTTTGAAAAGCAGAAAATGTGTCTTGACTTATTTGAGAAAACGGCGAGGACGCTAAACCTGAATGTACAGTATTTGCAAGATTGTGTCCTGTCATTTCGGATTCCTGAGGCAAGCTGTTGCCGACCGATCGATCGATAATGCTTCCCTGTTCACTAATTGTTTCACTGCCTACACCATTATTTGCAGCCCGCTCCATTTCCCTATGTACAATTACCAAATTACTACTTTGAACATTAGTTAATTCATTACACGGTGGCGCTAACACACTGCTTTCGTCTTCACTGTCATTTCTCAGTTTACTTTGGAACCTAGTATTGCGTTTTTCACACGCCATTATTGTCACAATATTTCACACGATAACACAGAAAAGCACAATTTGAAGAGCAAAAATAAGAGAACACATTAACATAGCACTGAAAATAATATCTAGTTATTTGCAGCTGCAAAGTATTTGGTGCAAATCTACATGCATGACTCAACTGTTTTACTGTACAACAATGAGAGACTACAACTACTAAGGAGATATTCTCTACAATTACGCGCTAGCAATAAACAAAAGCTACACTAATTACACAAACTACAAGAAAAAATCAGAAGATTCCAGTGAGGTATCCTCGGCTAAGGGTCGACATATGTAACGTCCCCTTTGAAATACTTATACATGACAGTCCTTAAACTGACACACAATATTTTTTAGCGCAACGCAATCTGACTTTCAATAATCCCTACAAAAGAATGGCCCTGACTAACAGTACCCTATACCTTTCACAAATTACTTACCTCACAAAAATCTTCGTTACTCGAACTACTACAATACAGCGAGCGCCACTACTGCAAGCTAAATAAAAGATTCATACTTCTGAAGGCACTAACTACTGATAGGCACAGTTAGCAAAGAAAGATTTTGATAGAAAACAAACAATGTATTTACCTCAATTAATGTTCAAAAGTCATTATATATATATATATATATATATATATATATATATATATATATATATATATATATATCAGTTCCTGGCATCCAGTCATACAAATTTACTGACTCTGTCCAAAACTCTGCCATCTCACTCCCCACATCCACCACTGCTGGCGGTTCACCTTTTAATGAAATTAAATTAAAAAAAAATGAAATGAAATGTGAATTGATTTTGCAAAATGTATGGGTGGGGGTGGGGGGTTGTAAATGTTACTTTTTAAATTGTTTTTTTTTTTGTTATTTGCTCTTTCTTTCAGTCAGTACGAACTTTGTTGTAGAACCCCTTATTTTCGTGCGTTAATAAAAATTCATTTAGACAGAATTAAGTACATATAAAATTACGTGAACTTAGTCAACCCTCTCATGCTGATAAATTCATATTAACTGATTAAGAATATTTAGTTGAGAATTAAATCTTTTACATATTTCGGCCTTGGCACACATTTTCTAAATGCAGTGTTTTTTTTTAATATTTACTGAATTCTTTCCCGGCGTTAGCTATGGAATACAAGGCTGTCTCTGTTAGCAGAAAATGGTTAAATATTTCCAAGCCGACGTTTAATTATCATTGATAAAACACATTTCACTATACGTTTAAGTTATTTGAAAGAACAAACAAATTGTTAAATTTCAATGTTAACTATCCGCCTATGAATGAACAAATGTGAAACTAGTAATAAATTCCGTCAGCCTCAGGATCGCTGTAAAAGAAAAACATTTTCTTAATTCACTGCTAATTTTTATCTGCTCCCGATTTACGGGTTTGGTTAAATTTTTCTTAGCGGAACAATTTTTTAAATGTGCCGCCGCTGCAAATCGTTCGGTAGCGGAACAGCCCAGCAACACCAACGATAATTGCTAAAAAATGCTGATAATTCTTTAAAGAAATATTATAGATGACATGGACAAGCTAATTTACATTAGTAATACACACTTTTGATAAATTATAATGTATTTAGACCGCAACAATAATTCAAATTACATTAGTTTGTAATTTCTCCTCTAATGGCGGCTAAATCTAAATACAGACAGATGAAGTCTACCTATTCATAAAATGCTACGTCACAGGTTCCTCTCTCCCTCTCAGCTCTCGAGGAAGAAGACAAAAAATGCACACTATTATTCCTATTTATACCACTGAACCGTTAATGTCCCGTTGCAATCTTACATCATTACTCCCCTCTGTGGCTGTATTTTACATTTTTCTTATCGCAGATATTGACATATTTCGTAATTACATTATGAGTATAGAAATATTACAATCATAAATACATCATGAATATTATTACAGAAAATATTACAATAATAACGAATGTCCTTTATACAAAATTAAATAATATTTTTTGTTAAATAATTACAGTATATAGAAATTGCTTGATAGCGGCGTATATAGTACAATTAAATTTTAGTTTATTAATAGTGTGTGTCCTGCCAGGGAAAGTTACAACCTTCAACTGCACAACGCTACGCGCTGTTAACAACCAACAGCCCAACACTACAATGGCAAGTATTACAACAATGCAATGCAGCCACAGACTGCACACAGCACAGCCAGTGATTTTCATACAGAGCGCTACGTGGCGTTACCAATAAAAAAACCTAAACAGCCTACTTACAACATCATCCTATACCAGTGGTCGACAAACTCATTAAACACAACCAAATCAACATCTAACGACTGAAATTTCTTTTCAAAGCAAACTTTTTAAACTTAAATTATAAAATAAGGTGCATTATTACCAACGTAAGAAAGGTAGCCCTTAGGCTGATCTTTGCCAAGAAACATGCTCCTTCTGACTGAGGAACGTTCGCTGAGGCCAACCCTTCCCATTTTTCCCAACCACGCTTGCCTTGCATAGATGCGGCTCGTTAATCCTCTCAAAAAAAAAATGTCCAAACTATCTCAAGAGTCCTTTCTTAATACTTCACATTATATTTTCTTTCCTCCATAACGCTCCCTATAATTAACTTAATAAAGTGAAGTTTTAAGTCTTAATTCAACTGAATGTAAAGTGAAAAGTAAAGTGAATAAATTCGATATCATACTTGGTAACAATGCTAGTTACTGATAAAATTAAATTGTGAGGTAGCCATAAAATTGAATCACGTCAATGACTGAAACATTCATGTGAATGCCGGCTGGGGTGGTCGAGCGGTTCTAGGCGCTACAGTCTGGAACCGCGCAACAGCTACGGTCGCAGGTTCGAATCCTACCTCGGGCATGGATGTGTGTTATGTCCTTAGGTTAGTTAGCTTTAAGTAGTTCTAGGTTCTAGGGGACTGATGACCTGAGAAGTTTAGTCCCATAGTGCTCAGAGCCATTTGAACCATTAATGTGAATAATGGCCTTCACTCTCGTCGGCAAGTCAAGTTTGTATGGTCTTTTTTATTTCAGTCACGGTATCAGGTTCTCACAATAAGACGACTTCTATTTACTCTTCATAAGATTCATGATTGAAAATGATTGTTCGCATATATGTTTAGACGCGAGTAAGGAAAGAACGGAAAACAGAAGCTTTCTGGTGGTTGTATGTGTCACGAATACTATTGCAGGTGGAAAAATCATTATGTCTTCCTTCCATTGGTATTTCAAAGCAGACGACATATGCTGTGAGCTAAGTCAACGTTTGGTTTTATTCGGTATTTTTATATCAGCACAGAGACGTTAAAATTTCGAACTTCACTATTCTTTGCTCCTTATATCCAGCAATTGCTTTTCAAAGTTATCGATGTTATAATTAAAGGGGAAAAAATTGTTTCCATTAGAGTAGCATTAAATTTCTTTAAAAAAAGAAAGTCTGCATTGCTGTTTCTAAATTCCTGAAACCCGTTGTGAAAACCTTCCCTCAAATTTAAAAGTGTTGTTCTGATGGGTAATGTTATGTAAAAGGAATGTACATGTAATGTACGCCCAGTTAAGGCAGTAATATTATGCGTAAACATAATATCGCAACATATTTCTTTTTGAGTGTCGTTTCAGAATAAGCTTACAAATTTCACATATTCAGCTAACCCGCCATCTTCCACGTAGATGTTACAAAACCTTTTTTGCTGACTTAAGCATCATTTTAAACCTTTCGTAAAATTTTACTGGCGTACATGTTCGAAGCCTGCACATATTATTTTATTTTTAAAGTAATTAGATGTTTCACGAAGTTTTACTCATTGGACTTCGTTTCCTTAAAGAATCGGGGGGTCTACTGATTTTTTTATATTGTGAGAGGTGGACCGCATTAACTTTTCTTCCAGATATTTTAAGTTGTGCGAGAAATTTTGTAGTAACTTTTCTTTCCGATTCTTAATATCTTGTAAAATTAACTACTGTTTACTAAATAATTTACACTAATATTTAAAAAAATAGGTAGACATGACTAGGAACGGGAGAAATTCGTGCTATTTGCGAAAGAGGATGCAGCGTTTCTTCTCACCTTCATTGTTGAACTTTGTTATGGCTGTACGTCTACTTGTATCTAGTTGGAGCGTCAGAAACACCTGTCCAATCATCCAGAGTATATTGCTTATCGTTTTATTCACTTCAGACAAACTGAGGTATGAAAATTTTGGAAATTTTTGGAAGGCTCCTATAGGACCAAACTGCTGAGGTCATTGGTCCCTAGGGTTACACACTACTTAAACTACCTTAAGTTAACTTACGCTAAGGGCAACACACACACACCCACGCCCGAGGGAGGACTCAGATGGATAATATACTGCATACGCTTACGTGCTACACTTGTCCTTGCTTTCCTCATGTGACATTCTTGTTCTGCTTCCATTACAAGCTTTTGTCAGCAGTGAACACAAACTATATACACATTTTTGGAGTATTGCCCACTGCTGAACATATGTCTTCTGTTTGTGACTCATTTGTGTATGTGTGTGTGTTTTTAAGCATGAGCATAATTAATTACCATTTAATGTTTTTAGCGAGGTTTAGTAGAACAGATTTGTTCGTGAGTACGTAAATTTTCCAACTGTATCAACTCATAACATTGTGGTCTTGTCATACTGTCAAACATCGGTTGTAAATCGGAGCCGCGTTAGAGTTGCTAAAACAGATTCCTATCATAAGTGACGGCCGTGTTATACAGAATTTGTGCCAGAAGCTACGGCTGCTGCGCTTAACAAAAAGTGAAAGCAGGGCGCACTAGTGGTAAAAAGTGTCAGGAATCACTACCGAATATATGGGTCAATACATTCTGGCGTCCTAGTCAAAGACCGTTGTTTTTAATGTAAGGTAATACGGGATTCCTCATTTCACTTGAAGGATAGTCACAGTCTCTGCTTGTAACAGTATCAGCTGTCAGTCTAATTTCAGTTGATTCTTCTAAGATACAATACCAGCTGCGAGAAGCCAGAGAAAATACACTAAAGTGACAAAGAAACTGGTACACCTGTTAAACATCGTGTAGGACCCCCGCAAGAGCGCACATGTGCCGCAACACGACGTGCCATGGACTCGACTAATGTCTGAAGTAGTGCTGGAGGGAACTGACACCATGAATCCGGCAGGGCTGTCCATAAATCCGTAAGAGTACGGGGGGGGGGGGGGTGGAGATCCCTTCTGAACATCACGTTGCAAGGCATCCCAGATATACTCAATAATGTTCATGTCTGCAGGGTGGCCAGCGGAAGTGTTTAAACTCAGAAGTGTATTCCTGGAGCCATCCTGTAGCAATTCTTGACGAGTTGGGTATCACATTGTCCTGCTGGTATTGCCCAAGTCCGTCGGAATGCACAATTTACATGAATGGATGCAGGTGATCAGAAAGGATGCTTACGTACGTGTCACCTGTCAGAGTCATCCCTAGAAGTATCAGGGGTCATATATCACTCCAGCTGCTCACACAGTCTCCACCAGCTTGAACAGTCCCCTGCTGACATGCAGGGTCCATGGATTCATGACGTTTTCTCCATACCCGTACACGTCCATCCGCTCGATACAATTGGAGACGAGACTCATCCGGCCAGGCAATATGTTTCCAGTCATCAACAGTCCAATGTCGGTGTTGAAGGGCCCAGGCGAGGCGTAGAGCTTTGTGTCGTGGAATCATCAAGGGTACATGAGCGGGCCTTCGGTTCCGAAAGCCCATATCGATGATGTTTCGTTGAATGGTTCGCAGGTTGACACTTGGTGATGGCCCAGCACTAAAATCTGCAGCAGTTTGCGAAACGGTGTCATTTGTGTCGCGGTGAACGACTCTGTTCAGTCGTCGTTTGTCCCGTTCTTGCAAGATCTTTCTCCGGCCGCAACGATGTCTGAAATTTGATGTTTTACCAGATTCCTGATAGTCACGGTACACTCATGAAATGGTCGTATGGTAAAATGCCCACTTCATCGCAACCTCGTACATGCTGCCCCCCATCGTTCGTGCGCCGACTACAACACCACGTTCAAACTCATTTTAATCTTGATAACCTGGCATTGTAGCAGCAGTAACCAATGTAACAGCAGCGCAAAGCACTTGGCTTATGTAGGCGTTGACACATCCCTATATTTGTATACGCGTGCCTATACCACTTTTTTTGGCGCTTCATTGTGTCTGTGTCTCATCTGGCGTCATTCTATGTCCCTCTGCTGCAGAGTTCTCCGCCACCACAGATTTGTCAGGATTTATACTCATTTTCGGGGATGCAGCTCAACACGTTAATAGCTCTGCTAAATGTCATGGGCAATTTATTCCCATAATTACAACAAGTTCTGTAAACACCACCCGTCCACAGTCCCAGTTCATCTTTATCCAATCCAACAGGAGCTCCTATCTTGGCTGGGGAGCCAATTTTGTTTTTAAAATCCTTCCTGTTTTTGAAGACAAGCTCCCAGCATATGGTGGACAGCAATCTATCTACGTACGTTCTAGCGAAAGTTCAACCTTCAAAGAACGATAGATCTATTGGTTCGTGTAGCCGTTCTCCTTGAACACAAGTTTATGGTGTCATCTAATAGTCCCGATGAAGGACCAAACTTTAAAGAACGAAGAATCTATAGACCCGTATAGCCTGTCTGCGTTAATTCAAGCTTAAGGCGTTGTGTCATAGTTCTGCGTTAGAGACGCCGTAAGCCCTAATTGGCAACCCTCTCGGGATCCACTCTGCTGGTATGAGGAATGATAACCTACCCCTATAGCGAAAATGTGTTGATTTTGAGTATACACTCTGTAGCACGTTTCATCGCCCTTTGTGTAGGCCAACACGCCCAGGAAAGGAAGCTTTCAATCGCTTTAACCTTTATTGCTAAGTTGATGGTTTGAAGGCAGTTAAAATGATCCTAGAAACGGTTGAGAAGGTCTAGTCCATGTGACCACAACATAAACGTTTTGGTGGTGCATATAAAAGAAATAAGGTTCTCGATTAGCCTTTAAGTAAATATTAGCGACCGAGCAAAATTACAAATGCTGGACAAAGCAAGGAGGTCAGAAAAAGGGGACTAGTACAGGCAAAGTGTGCACTCATGACAGAAAGAGTCAATGAGAAAATTCTGAGGATGTACGTTTAGAGCACAGCACTGTATGGAAGCGAATCACAGACTGTGCAGAACGGAAAAAGAATATAGATTTAGGATCACGTTCTTTAGAAGAATGTCAGAAATAGTTTCGACTGATACAAAATGAGGAGAACATGAGGAAAGCATTGAGAAGTAGCAGAGATGGAGTCATAGGGTATGTGTTAAGACAGCAAGGAATTATGTCTATGGTACTTGAGGGAACTTTAGAAAAAAAAACAGAATTAAGGAAAGACAGATTGGAACATATCAAATTATTAAGAACGTTGGGTGCTACGACTATTGTGAGATGAGTGAGATAAAAAGTTTGATTTAAAACAGGTTTTCATGGCGGGATGTATAAAAACAGTCAGAAGGCCGATGATAGTAAACAAAAATAAAATAAAATAGCCGTCGTTCAAGATGGGAATCATTTTCGACGAGATATAAAAAAAAAAACAGCGTTTTGAGCTGAAGATGGCGACCAGATGGACCGCTGAATATCGTGTCAAGCTGACAGCATGATCCGGTGCAGACCTCACAGGAACATTATGAGGTTTTGTTTACATCTGATCATTTGTTGGTTGCTGTTTGCTACGACATTTTTCTTGCTTTTTTGTGATACCTCTTTAGCAGTTACGCCCGTAGAGGGTTTTCAAGGACACCCTATAGCTGTTGTGTATCGGCTATACTGTTTTAAATGTCTAAAAATGCTATGGTGGCTTTTTTACATCCATTATACGATATATTTATGCTTTGTTTAAAATTTGCGCTATTCATTCCTACATACACAACACTGAAACTGTGGCATTTAAGGGAGTATTTCACTGTTCGAAGTAATTTCTCTCTCTTTCATCTGCATGATTGCGCTGGAAAGTAGGCGTCCGCAATAACACGCAAACGACCTTGTAACGTTTCCACAACACTAACAAATGAGGAGTCTGGAAAGTACACTGCAAATCCCCTATGTACCCCTCCAGTTGCGACCTGCAAGAGTACATTACACAAATTATTGCACGCAATTAGTTGCTTAGCCAGTCATTGTCCTGGCGGTAAGGAGACTCATGAACACATGTGCGTATAGCAATTTTTAAAGCAAAAGCTATATTAGTACGCTCTTTAACAACACTGGTTTATGAGGTACCATAAGTATAACTCTACTCATCAGCGCATAATTTTTAGCCTTCCGACCACGACCTCTTCCATAACACAACTAGTGCTGATGTCTTGGTATAGAAAATGGTTTTCTCCAAAAGTTAGTTTAGTTTGCATCTTAATAATTTTTGGTCGTGATAACTATAGTCACCTGAACTTGAAACAACAGTTGGAAGCAACTTTTTTCTTCTAAATAGGATGACCTGTAGTAAACAACCTAACGATGTTTGCAATGGCACTAAGGTTATACACTTCCAGTGACTTCCTAAAACACTATGGCTTTGATCACTCTCTTTCATCATCATCATCATCATCATCATCATCATCATCATTTGAGACTGATTATGCCTTTCAGCGTTCAGTCTGGAGCATAGTCCCCCGTATAAAATTCCTCCTTGGTACCCTATTCAGAGCTAAGATTGGTGCCTCTTCGTATGTTAAGCGTATTACTTCAAATTCATTCTTAACCGAACCCAGGTACCTTCTCCTTGGTCTACCCCGACTCCTTCTACCATCTACTGCTGAACCCATGAGTCTCTTGGTTAACCTTGCTTCTCCCATGCGTGTAACATGACCCCACCATCCAAGCCTGTTCGCCCTGACTGCTACATCTGTAGAGTTCATTTCCAGTTTTTCTTTGATTTCCTCATTGTGGACACCCTCCTGCCATTGTTCCCATCTACTAGTACCTGCAATCATCCTAGCTACTTTCATATCCGTAACCTCAACCTTATTGATAAGGTAACCTGAATCCACCCAGCTTTCGCTCCCACACAACAAAGTTGGTCGAAAGATTGAACGGTGTACAGATAACTTAGTCTTGGTACTGACTTCCTTCTTGCAAAAGAGAGTAGATCGTAGCTGAGCGCTCACTGCACTAGCTTTGCTACACCTCGCTTCCATTTCTTTCACTATGTTGCCATCCTGTGAGAATATGCATCCTAAGTACTTGAAACCGTCCACCTGTTCTAACTTTGTTCCTCCTATTTGGCACTCAATCCGTTTATATCTCTTTCCCACTGACATTACTTTCGTTTTGGAGATGCTAATCTTTATACCATGGTCCTTACATTTCTGATCTAGCTCGGAAATATTACTTTGCATAATTTCAATCGAATCTGCCATCACTAGTAAGTCATCCGCATATGCGAGACTGCTTATTTTGTGTTCACATATCTTAATCTCACCTAGCCAGTCTATTGTTTTCAACATATGGTCCATAAATAATATGAACAACATTGGAGAGGGGTTGCAGCCTTGTCTTACCCCTGAAACTACTCTGAACCATGAACTCAGTTTACCGTCAACTCTAACAGCTGCCTGACTGTCTATGTAAAAACCTTTAATTGCTTGCAAAAATTTGCCTTCTATTCCATAATCTCTTAGAACAGACAATAACTTCCTCCCAGAAACCTCTCCATTATTTTCCATAAGCTAAAGATCTGGTCCTGACAACCTCTATGAGGCCTAAACCCACACTGATTTTCATCCAATTTGTCCTCAACAAATACTCTCACTTCTCTTTCAACAATACCTGAGACGATTTTACCCACAACGCTGATTAAAGATATACCTCTATAGTTGTTACAATCTTTTCTGTTTCCATGTGTTAAAGATTGTTGTGATTACCGCTTTCGTCCAGTCTGATGGAACCTGTCCCAACCCCCACGCCATTCCAATTATCCTGTGTAGCCATTTAAGGGGCTCCGGAAAGGCTCAAAATCATGAAAAGTTCAATTTTCACTTTTTTGCGTTTTCTGAATCTGCAGACTATTACCTTTTAATAGATATATAATTTATTCAATTCCGAAGACTACAACTATTTTTAAATTTTTTTTGAAATGTGTTCTACATGGGCGTGACCCACTGTGGCGCTGTTAAACTGCTGTCAAATGGTGTTATTATTAACGTCCGTGTTCATCAGGTACATTTTAGTGATGTGAGGTAAAGTATGTGTTGTGGCTAACCTGTGATGGTTCAATATATATCGCTGGTGTGATTGTCGATTGTTTCATGTTTATTTACTCTGTCGTTATCTCGAAAATATTCGTAATTAATTCTGTTTCTTGAGTCTCTGTTTTGTCGAAGTATAATAATGAGTAAAAGTAAAGTTATTAGAAATCCTCTGAAGGCTTTTAAGAAAAGGAGAAATGTTGGAAAGCCAAAGGTATGTGTTATTACTGTAAACAATAAAGACGATGAAAATCCCCAACATAGCTTGTGTCCCAAAGAAGAAGACAGTTGGTGTAAATATAACAAAGGATTGCTAACTGGTGAAGTGTACACTCATAAGCATAGTCTGCCTCATGCAATAATGGAGGTGATAAAACCTATTTTCAGAGACTTAGCAGCACCTGAACTGTTGAAAAAGTGTATTCACGGAAAAACTCAAAACCCCAATGAAAGTGTAAATAGTGTTATATGGTCGAGAATCCCCAAGACTGTATTTGTTGGAATAGAAACACTTCACTTTGGTGTGTATGATGCTGTTGCGACTTTCAATGATGGCAACATTTTAAGGTGCAAGGTATTTAGAAATATGGGAATCAAGATAGGTTTTAACATGGTACGAGCAATGCTTGCTTTAGACAAGGAACGCCTTCGGGCTGCAGACAGGGTTTGTAAAGAGTCTAGAAATACAAGTAAGAGTAAACAGGAGGAGGAACAAGAGGAAGCTGGAGGAGGAGTTTGCAGAGGATGAAGATAATCCATCCTATGGACCTGGAATGCACTAAAAAGTTAATCCAATCTTTGTCGCTCGATTCCCAAAACTTTTATTTTCTCATACTAATTACATGTTTTCTAAGGATCTTCCAAACATATTTGTTTCAAACTTTCAGTAAATGTTACACAGTACCTTCTGCATAATTAAACACAGCCTTTTTCCAAAAAACTATATATTTTTGAATATATAAATAAAAAATTGCAAAAAATTTTGAGAATTTTCATTACAATTGAAAAAAAATCATCTTTAATAACTGAACTAAAATTTTGTAAAATCCCTGTGTTAAATTGTAGCCCATATTCCAATAAATAATCTGTAAAAAGTTCAACTTCCTACCTCAAATACTTTGTGAGGAAAGATGTAATTTATAAGCGTTATTTTAACATTGCAAGTATAGGGAGTTCCAGAGCCCCTTAGGTCCTGACATTCCACTGTATTTGATGAGTCCCGACTTAATTTCACCCACCCCAGCTGCTTCATTCCACTGCGATCTATTGACCATTTTCTCCACCTCTTCAAATGTGATTCTATTTCCATCATCATTCCTATCCCACTGTACATCGAAATCTGAAACATTACTGATCGTATTTTCACCTACATTGAGCAACTCTTCAAAATATTCCCTCCATCTGCCCAAGGCATCAACAGGATTCACTAGCAGTTTTCCTGAACTGTCCAAAATACTTGTCATTTCCTTCTTACCTCCCTTTCGAAGACTGCTAATTACACTCCAGAATGGTTTTCCAGCAGCTTGACCCAAAGTCTCCAACCTGTTTCCAAAGTCTTCCCAAGATTTCTTCGTGGATGCTGCAGTTATCTATTTGGCTTTGTTTCTTTCTTCAACATAACTTTCTCTGTCTACCTGGGTTCTAGTATGTAGCCATTTTTGATACGTCTTCTTTTTCCCTTTACTGGATGCCTTGAATGTGTCATTCCACCAAGCTGTTTGCTTCTTCCTAGCTTTACACACTACTGTTCAAAGACATTCTTTAGATACTTCTAGTACTGTGTCCCTGTACCTTGTCCATTCCTTTTCCAATGACTGTAATAGACTACATTCAACTAATTGGTACCTTTCTGAGATCACTGTTATGTACTTGTGCCTGATTTCCTTATCCTGAAGTTTCTCCACTCTTATCCTCCTACATATGGACCTGACCTCCTGCACTTTCGGCCTCACAATACCAATTTCACTGCAGATTAAATAGTGATCAGTGTCATCAATTAATCCCCTGAGTACACTTGTGTCCCTCACAGCCTTCCTGAATTCCTGATCGGTTATTATATAGTTAATGACAGATCTGGTTCCCCTGCCTTCCCAAGCATACGGGTGAATGATCTTATATTTAAAAAAGGAATTTGTGATTAGTAAGCCCGTACTGGCACAGAAATCCAAGAGTTGTTTCCCGTTGCTGTTGGCCACCATGTCCTCTCCAAATATACCCATTACCTTTTCATACCCTTCTGTTCGATTTCCAATCCTGGCATTAAAATCACCCGTGAGCAGAACACTATCCTTGTCCTTTACTCTAACAACTACATCACTGAGTGCGTCATAAAAACTATCCATCTTATCTAGATCTGTCCCTTCACAACGCGAATATACTTACACAATCCTAATTTTTTGCTAGACACTGTCAAATCTATCCACATCAGTCGTTTACATACCTTATTACAACTACGCTGGGTTCCATTTCTTTCCTGATGTAAAGCCCTACACACCATTGTGATATTACTGCTTTGACTCCTGACAGGTAGACCTTGTATTCTCCCACTTCCTCTTCTTTCTCACCCCTTACCCGCATGTCACGAACAGCTAAACCGTCCTACCCTATCTTACTTGCAGCCTCTGCCAGCTCTACCTTCTTCCCACAGTAGCACAAATTGATATTAATAGCTCCCCATCTCGTTACCATTCGTTTGCCGAGTCGTATCTTAGAAACCCCTGCTTGGTCAATTAGAGGTGGGACCGTCACCTCCAAAGGTCCGAGGCATTTTGCTCTGATTGTTGCCAGCATCATATTTAAAGTACCAGGGAAGCAGGTTGCTAGCCTTACTTACCCCAGGTCCCATTGAGTTTTATCCCTAACGGTTGAGGGACTAACTGGTGGATTTGGTAGTCTTTGCCGTCTGAGCACAAAGGTGACCACGACTCAGAATATTTCCGAGATGCCAAGCCTTATTCTAAAGTAACTGGTATACCGACTGTCAGGACCACTTATTTGGCCACTCATACGTTGCCCGTGGTTCATGAACTAGGATGTGACAACAGGAACCCATACCATGAACCACAAGAACCCACACCATAAACCACTCTCTTTGTGTTAAAAATTCTCAGTACTCTCATTACGGATGACCATCGATGACTAACTCCGTTATTTAGCTGGTATTTAATAGCGGGCCTTCCCTAGAATTCACGCAAGGAAATGTTTCCGCTCAAGACATTGCGCTGGAATAGCCTCATATGCGCTGCCCACACAAAGCGGTGCGTGATCATCACTGGGAGTGAAGTAATACAAGGATTATTCACAGCATCTGCAGCCTATCTGCTATTAATTTGCATGACCAATTCTCTCTCTGACTTCAGGAGGGCAGTAGTATAAGTAAGGTTACCATATATTCTAAAGTATGGCACTATAGGAATTTTCGCCACAGTGGATATTGCAGTCATGAATCCAATAGAGGCTCCTAATTACGAAGAAATACATAAGAATACGGCAAGGTTAACAGAGGCAAGATCTCTTTCAGATTCAGACCATAATAATAATGAAGCGTCCATATAAATAAAAAAAGGTTAAATTAAATGCAGTAAATAATAATATCACAGCAACAGATGCAGTTAATAATGCAGGAATAATAATTTGATAACAATGTTGAGTTTCTTGCAAATAATATTTAAATATCTTGGCTGCTGAAATAAATATTTAGTGAAATATCTCAATAATGAATTCTTTAGATTTTCTTGAAGTTACACAGACATAAGAATTCCGAGTTACACCGAAGACTGCTAAAGGGCTCTCTCAACAATAAGTCCTGACTTCGTGGAGATGAATATTTCCCATTGTTACCTCTTTAGATGTCTATCTGCCACATACGTATTTATTCACGGACAGCCACATAATAGTAAATACGTAGGATTTGCTCTTAAACAATTAAGAGGCGGAAATGGTGAGTGCTCTCTGGTATGGAGAAACTACAAATGAATTACACGAAAAATGCAATTTACCTTATTTTTAATAGCTTCTCAGGTATGGCGCGCAATGCAATGTGTTTATATTCGCGTCTGGGATCGTGACATAACTTTATAGCCTTCAGCCAAAATTCATGTGCAGTAAGATAGGCATACAGTGTAAAGGCGGATACTGTACAGTTCTCTCTTGTACATGCGCAAGAAGAAGAAGAAGAAAGCAGGAAGAGAAAGTGGTACATCGATTTAAAAAAGCGAAGAACATTATGCAATCAGTGATTGCAAAAAATCTGTCAGTCCATCACTGGAGATGTGACTCTGGACGTCAGTAATAGTTTCATCCGTTTTTGTGTTGGTGGTACAATGCCCTAAAGCGGTTCATCAATCACATTTCTTATTCACGTAGAACTTTAACGTAACCACAGCACATAGATTTCCCAATATATTACAGAGCCTTAGCATAAGGAATGGAAATAGCAAACGTTACTGAGCCGTGTATCGACTCGTGCTACACCTTGTGTTTGGATTGCATTGGTTTTCCTTTTCTTCCCCTGACATGTTTGTTTGATATGTTGTCTGTCATTAAGTGGCTGCTCGGTTGTCTTTTCCCTCTGCTATCGAAATTTGCGTTTTCGCTTCCGGGAAACTGCTATGGAGGAAGTGAGAACTTTGAACGGGTGTAACCTCGTGTGGTGGCGCGTAAGTAGGGGCGTTGCGCGCAGAGAGTGTGGTGGACACGGGAGGGCAGTGTGGCTCTCCAGCGCGAAGCAGAGGTGGTCGGTTGTACCGAGTCGCCACGTGATGTACGTCGGTTGTGTGTAACGAGCGGGTCGAGTTGACGGAAGAGCTCACCCGCGCGTTGTTTGTATACAGAATCGCCCCACGAGTAGTTGCTGTTCCTTTCTCATTGGTGGGACTTTAAAAAGCTTCTTTAAATCCTCCGTTTAAACATTGGAGTTTAAAAGGAGACACCTAAGATGAAGGAGCGGTCAATACCCGTCAACGTTGCACAGAAGACGTGAACTCCGGTGACAGAGCGTGTTGTCGCGTGGCCGTGATATGTTGGGTACGCTGGCGACGCGTGCGCCGTCGGATGTGTGGATCCTTGCGATCGGAGGTAGTGTACTGCGTGTTTGAGCAAATTGCAAGTTAAGTTCGTGGTAGGTTCAATAATTAAGTAATAATTTGGAATAACGAGCGTCTCTTCTGCCTTGTGGCCTCCGGCGACCGGGTTTCCTGTCCCTGGCAGCGGTGTAATTTAAGACAGTGATCTTTTTTCCTCCTCCTCTCGTTACTGACCGATGGGAGGTGTAATTTTGGCAGTTTAATTGTTTCACTATTTTGTCGTGGGTTATGAGTAAATTCATGCTTCTTGTTGGTTGATCATGTGGTCGCTCATTCAGGACTGTGTGGTGTAATGTTTCCTTGCACGAGGTTAGCTCTAATTCTGTCAGCAAGTTAAGCCACCTTATAACAAGTTTTCGCTGGCTAAAAGTCGGTGCAGTTACCAGCTTGGGAGTGGCAATTGTGTTTACGGGCGTATTTAAATTGGTCAGTATTCTGTCCAGGCTGAGCATCCCTGAGTGGGTGATTTGTGGCCATCTTACACGGGTCCGTCATATCCGTTATCTTCTAATGATATTCCAGGATACTTTTGTTTAAAATTTTTTTTAATTCCTCCAAGTTTGTAAATTCGTTTTATTGCCATTAATCGTGTGTTTGCTGAGACCTGTTTAATTTCTTTTAATGGCGGTGTTGGTAGCTTCGCTACCTCACCGTACCTTATTAACAAAGTTCTGTATTTACTTAAGTAGCGTGTTTACTAATGTTCTTTAATTTTTTTTAAAATTGTTGTATGGCTGTAAACTTTGATTGGCGTTAGCGGCGTGTTTTAAAAGGTAGTTTATTGCCGTACCGCTAGCTGCCGTCTTTTTAAATATTTTTTTTACTGTTGTATTGCTATAAATTACTTGATTGCCCTTAGCGGCGTGTTTTGAAAGGTTGTTTATTGCTGTACTACAAGCTTCTGTGTTTTTTTTAATTTTTAATTGTTGTATTGCTATAAATTACTTGATTGCCGTTAGCGGCGTCTTTTAAAGGCTGTTTTTTGCTGTCCTGCTAGTTTCTGTAAGATACGAATAAAACATTTGTGAAAATCTCAACCCGACAGTAAACTACTTGAAATTTGGCCCCGTTTCCCAACTTGTGGTGTGACTTGTAGTAACCGTAACCACTGTGTGTGTCAGTTACTTAAGACTAATCACGTTCACACTTAATTATAGTATACACATACATTTGTTATCACTATAGGCAGTATGAAGGCATTACACAAAGGTTTCGGCACTATAACACGAGGTGTAATTACTTAGTGCATCTAATGAGAACTGCTAAGTAGAAACGAAAAACCATAAAAACATCTACATTATAAGCTCATTACCTACTTTTCTAATCTGGACTTTAATAAAAATGGTAATGTTAACCAGAACACAGGGAGGAGTTGTGATCTAAATAAAAATAGGTTTATTCATTCTTAACATCATGAGACAAAAAAAATTTCTAAGGAAATGTCACACAAGCATTTTCATTTGACAAATGATTTCACTAATATGGGGTCTATGGTGGACAAAGTGATCAGCTGGGGATCTACACATGACACTAACAAAAACACTAATCGCTTTATCTGACTTCATACACGCGAATCCGTGGTATGGCACAAAAGCTACACCACCATCAAGCTTGTATACTCTACTATTCCAAAATGAAAAATATGGTTCAAAAGAACAGGGTACTGAGAAACATATATATTGGAGCTCTACGCCGTAGCAGCGAATATCTTACCCTTCTCCTGGTCAGAGAGGCACACCACGATGCGTTCAGCGACTGAAGTCATGGATGACAGCAATCTGTTATCAATAGCGCGCGCGCCCAAAAAACGCAAGTACGCAGCCTCTGAAACCCCGATGGATTCCTGTGTGTAGGTGGACCCGTTTGCTGATCTGCCAAATCAGTTTGACTCCATACCATGCCTATGTGTGACGGAATATGTCAAATGTTTAGACAGCTGACTCCAGACAAATAAGTACACCCAAGCATCACTCGTGTGTGTGACGCTAGAAGCAGTACCTCTGATGGTTCAGAAGGTGACTGGCACACGTTCTAAATGGCAGACTAGTAAAGGACACAAGTCTGACCATTTAGGTAGAGACCTGCAGTTCTTTACTAGCAAAGCGCCAGTACAAGGGTGACACTTCTCTTTCTCACCACTTTCCTCACCAGCTCGGTAGCAAAGCATATGGACATCTTAGACTTCTCCTACTTCAGCACAAGCCAGTCACGAGCTGGAGTGCGGCATTCGAAGCTGGGAGAGCGCCTCTTGCTGTGCATACACAGATCTGACCACTCAGAGACTTTAAGGTTAAAAGGAAAAACAGATTCAGCTTCATATCCTCTTTCCCATGCATGCACGCTGTGTCTTTTGCTAAAAAAATGACCAGTATGGAACCACAGCCCTACATAAAAAGATTATCTCCCTGTTGCGTCCTTTTCGAAGTTTCCAAAGAACGGCCATAAACTCGCTAGAAATCTCGTGCCTTCAAAAATGTTTTTGTAACATAATCTGGATGTCCGGGGGCCAGTGACCTACCCCAAGGAAATTCGCAGGATGCTCACAGTTGTCTCGTTTGCTGGCCTATCCTCTGCTTTATAGCCGGTCTTCAATGCGCGGCCTATTGCAGTGGCGACTTCTCGGCGCTCGTCAGTCTACCTGGACGCAGCTGCCAACCGACCGGGGCCAACCAACTTATCTGCACAATAAGACCACGGAACTATGCAGTCTGGAAATATTTTCACCCCGATTCCGCAGAACAATGCACTCCCATTGCCCTTCCGTCGCCGTACGCTTTTACTGCAGTCGTTTAAATCGACACGCTATTCCTTTGAACGCAGGTAAAGCTTGCCACTATTCCTTCACTGGAGCACACAAGCAAGAGCGTTAACTACTTACTGCCCACCATTTCATCATGAAGTATGAAGTTAGATTGTAATAAAGAACATCTTGCCTAAGAACATTAAGTGGCATAACAGTGAATCAGAAGTGAGGGTGACCTGCATCTTTCAACATCTTAAACCACAAAATGTATTCTGAAAGTCAGTAACAACCACAACAATGGCTTTTTGTACCTACTTATGAATGTTTGGTTAGATCATCTGAAATGGCTCTACATCTACATCCACATCTACACAGATACTCCATAAGCCACTATACAGTTCGTGGCGGAGGGTATTCTCTACCACTACTTGTCATTTCCTCTCCTGTTCCACTCGCAAATAGAGTGAGGGAAAAACAACCACCGTACGCCACCGTATGAGACTAATTTATCGTATCTTATCTTCATGGTCCTTCCACACGATGTATGTTGGCGAAAGTAGAATCGTTCAGTAGTCGGCATCAAATGCCAGTTCTTTAAATTTTCTCGGAAAGAACATCTTTTTCCCTCTAGGGATTCCCATTTGAGTTCCCGAAGTATCTCCATAACACTTGTTGTACGAACCAACCGATAGAAAATATAGCATCTCGCCTTTGAATTACTTACACGTCTTCATTCACTCCGACCTGGTATGCATGCCGAAAAGTCGAGCAGTACTCAAGAATAATTCTCGCCAGCGTACTATACGTGGTCTCTTTTACAAGTCAACCACTCTTTCCCTGGTCTGTGATAAACACTCGCTGTCAAGGACAACGTATTTTGTTCTACGAGGGTTGGAACTTTAATAGTGGCAACTATTTATTTACAGCTCATACAAAATAGATACGTGTTTAAAAGTTTTACTGATCTTCAAAGTAGCTACCAGCATTGTGTGTAACCCATTTCCAGCGATGTGGAAGTTGTAGCGTACCCTTAGCAGTGCCAGTTGTGTTGACAGTTCGAGCGGCGTGGTCTATTGCGCGACGAATTTGTAGCAGTTCTGATGCGAATGCTGTGAAGTATTTCCTTCAGTTTAGAAATCGAGTTGAACTTTCGAGGGGTCAAGTCATTTGAGTGCAGTAGGTTGTACAGCACTTAGCAGCCCCATCAGTCAAACAAATCAGTAACATCTTGCATTGTACGCACTTTAGCATTATCCTGCAAAATGATGGTCAGGTCCTGCTGAAAGTGTCATCACTTCTGTCTCTATGCTGTTCATGTTTTGAATACAACCTATGACCAGCATGGGGACAGAAGTAAAGACACTTTCTGCAGAAACTGATCATCATTTTGCAGGATACTGCTCAAGTACGTACAGTGCAAGCTGTTACTGATTTGTTTGACTGTCGGGGCTGCTAAGTGCTATACCACCTACTGCACTCCCCTGACTTAAGCCCTTGTAAGTTCAAGTCGATTTATAAACTGAATGAAACACTTCACGGTATTCGCTTCAGAACTACTACAATTTCGTCGGGCAATAGACCGCGCCGCTCGAATTGTCAACACAACTGGCACTGCTAAGAGTATCCTATGACTTCCCCACCGCTGGCCACGGGCTATACCCAATACTGGTGACTACTATGAAGGTCAGTAAAGCTTTGAAACACGTATCTATTTTCTACGACCTGTAAATAAATGGTTGCCACTGTTAAAGTTTCAGCCTTCGTATTATTTAAGAAGTCTTCGAGTCAATCATATCTGTGAATTTATTCCATATACTCATACCGTTATCAGGAGAAAGAAAACTGGCATCCTATGGATCGGAGCGTGGAATGTCAGATCCCTTAATCGGGCAGGTAGGTTAGAAAATTTAAAAAGGGAAATGGATAGGTTAAAGTTAGATATAGTGGGAATTAGTGAAGTTCGGTGGCAGGAGGAACAAGACTTTTGGTCAGGTGATTACAGGGTTATAAATACAAAATCAAATAGGGGTAATGCAGGAGTAGGTTTAATAATGAATAAAAAAATAGGAATGCGGGTTAGCTACTACAAACAGCATAGTGAACGCATTATTGTGGCCAAGATAGACACGAAGCCCACGCCTACTACAGTAGTACAAGTTTATATGCCAACTAGCTCTGCAGATGATGAAGAAATTGATGAAATGTATGACGAGATAAAAGAAATTATTCGGGTAATGAAGAGAGTCATGGGTGACTGGAATTCGTCCGTAGGAAAAGGGAGAGAAGGAAACATAGTAGGTGAATATGGATTGGGGGGAAGAAATGAAAGAGGAAGCCGTCTGGTAGAATTTTGCACAGAGCATAACTTGATCATAGCTAACACTTGATTCAAGAATCGTAAAAAAAGATTGTATACCTGGAAGAATCCTGGATATACTAAAAGGTATCAGATAGATTATATAACAGTAAGACAGAGATTTAGGAACCAGGTTTTAAATTGTAAGACATTTCCAGGGGCAGATGTGGATTCTGACCACAATCTATTGGTTATGAACTGCAGATTGAAACTGAAGAAACTGCAAAAAGGTGGGAATTTAAGGAGATGGGAACTGGATAAACTGAAAAAACCAGAGGTTGTAGAGAGTTTCAGGAAGAGCATAAGTGAACAATTGACAGGAATGGGGGAAAGAAATACAGTAGAAGAAGAATGGGTAGCTCTGAGGGATGAAGTAGTGAGGGCAGCAGAGGATCAAGTAGGTAAAAAGACGAGGGCCAATAGAAATCCTTGGGTAACAGAAGAAATATTGAATTTAATTGATGAAAGGAGAAAATATAAAAATGCAGTAAATGAAGCAGGCAAAAAGGAATACAAACGTCTCAAACATGAGATCGACAGGAAGTGCAAAATGGCTAAGCAGGTATGGCTAGAGGACAAATGTAAGGATGTAGAGGCTTGTCTCACTAGGGGCAATATAGATACTGCGTACAGGAATATTAAAGAGACCTTTGGAGAGAAGAGAACCACTTATATGAATATCAAGAGCTCAGATGGCAACCCAGTTCTAAGCAAAGAAGGGAAGGCAGAAAGGTGGAAGGAGTATATAGAAGGTTTATACAAGGGCGATGTACTTGAGGACAATATTATGGAAATGGAAGAGGATGTAGATGAGGATGAGGATGAAATTGAAGATACGATACTGCGTGATGAGTTTGACAGAGCACTGAAAGACCTGAGTCGAAACAAGGCCCCCAGAGTAGACAACATTCCATTAGAACTACTGATGGCCTTGGGAGAGCCAGTCATGACAAAACTCTACCATCTGGTGAGCAAGATGTATGAGACAGGCGAAATACCCACAGACTTCAAGAAGAATATAATAATTCCAATCCCAAAGAAATCAGGTGTTGACAGATGTGAAAATTACCTACTATCAGTTTAATAAGTCACAGCTGCAAAATACTAACGCGAATTCTTTACAGACGAATGGAAAAACTGGTAGAATCGGACCTCGGGGAAGATCAGTTTGGATTCCGTAGAAATATTGGAACACGTGAGGGAATACTAACCTTACGACTTATCTTAGAAGAAAGATTAAGGAAAGACACACCTACGTTTCTAGCATTTGTAGACTTAGAGAAAGCTTTTGACAACGTTAACTGGAATACTCTCTTTCAAATTCTGAAGGTGGCAGGGGTAAAATACAGGGAGAGAAAGGCTATTGACAATTTGTACAGAAACCAGATGGCAGTTGTAAGAGTCGAGGGGCATGAAAGGGAAGCAGTGGTTGGGAAAGGAGTGAGACAGGGTTGTAGCCTCTCCCAGATGTTATTCAATCTGTATATTGAGCAAGCAGTAAAGGAAACAAAAGAAAAATTCAGAGTAGGTATTAAAATTCATGGAGAAGATGTAAAAACTTTGAGGTTCGCCGATGTCATTGTAATTCTGTCAGAGACAGCAAAGGACTTGGAAGAGCAGTTGAACGGAATGGACAGTGTCTCGAAAGGAGGATATAAGATGAGAATCAACAAAAGCAAAACGAGGATAATGGAATGTAGTCAAATTAAATCGGGTGATGCTGAGGGGATTAGATTAGGAAATGAGACACTTTAAGTAGTAAAGGAGTTTTGCTATTTAGGGAGTAAAATAACTGATGATGGTCGAAGTAGAGAGGATGTAAAATGTAGACAGGCAATGGCAAGGAAATCGTTTCTGAAGAAGAGAAATTTGTTAACATCGAGTATAGATTTAAGTGTCAGGAAGTCGTTTCTGAAAGTATTTGTATGGAGTGTAGCCATGTATGGAAGTGAAACATGGACGATAACCAGTTTGGACAAGAAGAGAATAGAAGCTTTTGAAATGTGGTGCTTCATAAGAATGCAGAAGATAAGGTGGTATTGAATAGGATTGGGGAGAAGAGAAGTTTGTGGCACAACTTGACTAGACGAAGGGAACGGTTGGTAGCATATGTTTTGAGGCATCAAGGGATCACAAATTTAGCATTGGAGGGCAGCGTGGAGGGTAAAAATCGTAGAGGGAGACCAAGAGATGAATACACTAAGCATATTCAGAAGGATGTAGGTTGCAGTAGGTACTGGGAGATGAAGAATCTTGCACAGGATAGAGTAGCATGGAGAGCTGCATCAAACCAGTCTCAGGACTGAAGACCACAACAACAACAACTCATACCGTCGTTTACAGCATGCATTGGGCACCGTTCAAATGATTTCCGGAAATCTCTAAATATGGAATCTGCCGGTTGCCCTTCAACCACAGTTTTCAGTGTATCGTGTGAGAAAATGACAAACTGACTTTCCCACGGGCGATGCTTTCTGAAACCACGCTGAATCGTGGAAATAAGCATCTTAGTCTCCAGAAAGTTTAATATATTGGAAATGAGAATATGTTCAAGTATTCTCAGCAAACGGAAAATAGGGATATTGATCTGTAATTTTGCGGGTCTATTCTTTTACATTTCATATATACTGGAGTCTTCTGCACTTTTTTCCAGTCGCTTGGTACTTTATGCTGGGCGAGAGGTTCACGATAGATGCAAGGTAGATAAGGATCCAATGATCTAGAGTACTCTTTGTAAAATCGAACTGGGAGTCCATCGGTACCTGGTGATTTATTTGTTTTCAAACCTTTCAGTTGTTTCTCTACGCCAGGTATACTTACTTCTGTGTCATCCATACGGGAGTCTGGCCGATGGTCAAATTATGGTATGTTTGTACGATACTCGTATGTGAACTATATCTTGACCGTAAAATTTATAACTTCGACTTTCGTTTTGCTGTATTGAACTGCCACATCAGACTGGTCACCAAGAGACTGAATGGTAGGCTTAGACCCGCTTAGGGATTTTACATATGACCAGTATTTTCTTGAGTTCTCTGCCAGATCTTTTGCTGAGGTGTGACGGTAGTAGTTGTTGAATGCTTAGCGAATAGATCCTTTCATAGACTTACGAATCTCTAGTAACCTTCGGTTGTCATCATTTGTGCGTCCCCTACTGCACCTAGAGTGCAACATCCTGTGCTTCCTCAGCATCCACCGAATTCCGTTATTAAACAATGGTGGGCCTTTTCCATCCTTTATCCACTTACTAGGCACCAACCTTTCCCGACCACGAGTTACAATCTGCTTATACTTTGCACGTAATTCATCTATATCCATCTAGTTGCAAGTAAGGGATGCCAGTTCACTGTTAAAGCAAGATGTTAAAAACTGCTTATCTGCTCTGTCTGGCAGAAACACGCTCCTAGCCTTCTTGACTGACTCATTAGCTTTCTTAGTCATAGTTCCTATAATGACACCATTATCGCTAATTGCCGTTTCTATACTGACATTGTCGATAAGGTCCGGCCTATATGTAGCTACAAGGCCTAAGATATTTCCATTGGGTGTGGGCTGCCGAGCTACCTGCTCGAGACAGTTTTCAGAGAACATGTTCAAAAGTATTTCTCATGACTGTTTGTTTGTACCCCACAGCAATGAATATATAGGCATCCCAGTCTATACACGGCAGCTTAAAGTCGCCTCCAACTACTATATCATGACCTGTGTATTTAGGCGCTATTGACTTTCTTTGAATGGCTCTACAACTGTCACAGCGGAATTGGGTGGCCGATAAAAAACATCCAACAACTATGTTTCACCTACACCTGTTATTTGCGAACCCATGATTTCATTGTCACAATCAACTTCGACCTCGATAGAGGCAATATTTTTTGTCAACTGCAATGAACACTCCCCCTCCTATGGCCTCTAATAGGTTTTTCCGATATACGCTCCACTATTCGCTAAACATTTCAGAGCCTTCCTCTTCGGGTTTCGGACAGCTCTCAGTCCCAAGAATATTCTGAGCAGGAGAACTTTCCTGGAGGGCAGTACATTCGGGAACTTAATTACGAATACTTCCACTGTTTGCTGATAAAATTGTGACAGTGGAAGTGTATTTATTCTGAACGCCGTTTGACTTCCCTTGCTCTCAATCGACTGGCGAGTATTCATTAGAGCACCTCAAACTACCGCCTGGCCTAAAAAACACTCTTGTGCACTACACAAGTACTCTGCCATCCGAGAAGCTGCTTCCTTTGTGTAGTGCACCCTGACCTATCAAGGGGAGTCCTACAAATACCCACATGGTAACTCAGGTCAAGAAATCTGCAGCGAGAACGTCACAGTGTCGACGAAGCCCTTGGCTGAGACCCTGCACTCGGCTGCAAACCAAAGGACCCCGATCAACTCTGGGAACGACGCTACAAATTGGCAGATCTGCTTGTACCCCGCGCGCGGGCCAGCAGTCTTCGCCACCTCCGCCAGCCACCCGTAAGGACTGAGAATCGCCTCAGAACCCAAGGGATAGGCGTCGTTGTTGCCGACGTAAGCCACAACATGAAGACGACCTCACCCTGAACGCTCAATAGAC
Organism: Schistocerca nitens; assembly: GCF_023898315.1. Lineage (NCBI taxonomy): Eukaryota > Metazoa > Arthropoda > Insecta > Orthoptera > Acrididae > Schistocerca > Schistocerca nitens. Next base: position 668,971,116 of record NC_064617.1, on the reverse strand, counting down.
ACACGCAAGAACGCCTTTACATCTCTCATGAGGCACCCCAGCAGACATACCGAGTGCACATTTGCTTTCTTTCCAGCCCTGAACAATATCTGCCGAAAGGACTCCACAATGCGCCTAACATTGGAGTTCCCAGTAATCAGTAAACCGTTCCCTGTCCACTCACAGGGTGAACGGGCGAGGCCAGGCGGCCAGTCTCAACAACGGCCCTCCGCCTCTAGCGACGCAATCACGTTACCACCCGCCACTTACCCTACGATGAGAATGGATCCACCGTGTCGTGTGCACTAGGAGGTGCCTCGGAAGCAGGACTTGTGGGCAAAAGAATTGAACACCTGAAGCGTCCCATGTGACACGCTAGATTCTCCGCCACCGCTACACCCCGAGGCAGCAACCTGAAGGTGATTGACCGTAGCCAACAGCACATTCAGCTGTTGGAGAACTGCGGCCGTCTCCCCTGCGTCCGCACACAGCATGCACACAGTCTATCATTCCTTCGAAAACCAAATGAATTAACTATGAAAGCAGACAATCAAATGTTTAAAATGGCTCTGAGCACTATGGGACTTAACATCTCAGGTCATCAGCCCCTAGAACTTAGAACTACTTAAACCAACTAACCTACGGACATCACACACATCCATGCCCGAGGCTGGGTGCGAACCTGCGACGGTAGCAGTCGCGTGGTTCCGGACTGAAGCGTCTAGAACCGCTCGGCCACCGTGGCCGGCAAAGCAGACAATTCTAGAGTGCGACTTGCTACCCTCCTGATGTGTCTCCCATGGATGCTGATGCTTCAAAGAGCTATGTAGCTGGCTTCTCAGTGAGCAACAATTGCGCTAAAGACTGAACGAATTTACACTCACAAAAACGCTAGATTAATCCCCTTAAACAGAGAAACACGCACGAAATTTAATAAATATACTAGTGGAAAGCACAGAAAAGGGAAACACTTAAACTTTCGCTCTGTAGACGCACTCGTATCACAACCGAGAGCCTGACTGGCTTACTAAACGAACAAAGTTTGGGTAAGAAAGTATCTAATGAATAATGTGTTACATTTCAGGAGACACAGCAAAAATATTTAAAATATTTTGAATACTATATCTAACGCGAGGATATTTGGAATTACAGACTCTCTTTTACCTGTTGCCGCCGAATGGTGGGATTCCCATGAAGTAGTAACTGGACGATCAATGTACCAGCGTTCGTCCAGGTCTCACAAGGGCTCAACCAAATACTGGGGAAGGACGCTTCCAGCCATATCTTGCTTTGACACAGTGTTCAGCTACTGACGTTGGTCGAGTGCTATAACAACTCTCTCCCTTGACAGAGCACAAGGATTGACATCAAGTAGATGAAGGTGAGGGATGGCTCACTTACCGGCAGTGGTTCATGGAATGTATGAAACAAGAAACACAGAAACAATCGTACAACAAAGGTCAGACAGTAAAATCAAGAGCTTTTCCTGAAAGTATAATTAATTGATTAGAACTAAGCTCTTATAATCAATCACATCCTTAATCAGCTGTCCTAGCTGGTGCAGATTTAACTACACGATATTAAATAAGTGTTTATTAAAGTCAGCGTCTGTGTTCAATTTGTCACCGGCGTTCAGTATGCAATTTAATTTTCCACGAGCTGCGTTAAGCCGTTCTGTTGTCAGACACAATGATAAATGCAGTACCCTCCACTTGTCGGCAACGGCGATAACTGCACTTAATTTGCATTCTAACCACACGGCGCTGGCGTTAGCTGCTCAGGCGTCAATGTTTACGTTCCCTCGCTTGAAGCAACGCGCAAATTTCACACCAAACCGTATAGCGCTGGTGTCGTTGTTACGCTCGGATTTGAATTTCATAACAATGGCTAATCAGTGAAACAATGAGTGCTTGGAACCCAGTGCAAATGTCCGAATGTTTCCATGACACTTCAAAACTTGGATAGTGTTCCATACTAAGTCACCAACTGAAAGTTGGGTAACGCATTATACACACTGGCAGCGCTAGTGTCTTTAAGTTTTACTTCAAGTAGCTTGAGGCATGAGCCCAGCACACCGTTAAAGCAAAGACTGCTCCTCTGTCCAGAACTGTTTATAGTTTACATAAGCATGTGAGTTACGATAAGCCACATACAGTTCCTCTAACTTCGCATCTTAGTTCCTCTGTTTCCCCAATTTATCACTAAACCTCGCGATATAAGTTACCTTCCATTAGAAAAGCGGAATGCGCTCAACGACTGTGATATAACTTCCAAAATAACAGAGAGCATCAATCAGTCGTCGCTTCCGTTCTAGCTTTACTAAGGCCGATTCAGATATCGGTTACGAACTAGTCATTATCACTGCGGTATTTCAGAGTTGTTATACACGCCCTAGTACTTCTACACCTGTTGTTCGGGATCAGGTCACAGTTCATGTTTATGTATGACTAATGGCTCTGCATTAATAAAGCTAGAACGGAAACGATGACTCATCGCTGGTGTCTATCATTTTGATCGCGAGGTAATTCATTGCACCGAATGCTAGGCTACAACTTTAAGAGAACGAGTTCTAACACTGCTGAACAAACAACAATAATTCTGAATGCACTCGAATTTGATAGTAACGGTGAATTATGCGTCTCTGTGTTTACGTGTGTGTAAAGGTTAGTTGCAAAAAACGATTGTCATGAGGTAACATCAAATTAAAAGTGAAAGCTCAATGCTTCACCATAAATAACTTTTAAATGCATTCAGCTGATACATGAGTTGAATATAAACTTATAACGCTATATTCTTCTTTCTTGAACGCATCAAATCTCTGCACAGAGCTAATTGCGTATGTCAGAAGTGAAGCGTATCAGAGTGAAGATGAAGTTTGTGGTGTCTGTAAACAAGAGAGTGGTCGCAGACACAAATCTCTTTTGATCATCTATTTTACTTGAAACAATACTAACCGAAATTCCCCATTTATAAGCACAATGGTGTCGGCTTACACTGTGCGAGTCTGATGTACAAACCAGATACGTATGAAACACTTGGTATAAGTAACACTGAAATTTGAATGCATTAATCTTTGAAGACTAGTGCATAGCAAGAGAAACATTTTACAGCATTTTCTGTTGATGGCTTTCAGAAGAGCCTGGAGCTTAAAAGGTCCATGGCTCAAGACTCCACAGATCTTGCACCCATTTACGCTAAGTGTCTAAACTTGTTTAAGGTTGCTAGTTTTACAGACTTATCCTGCCAATACAGCACTCACTTTCGCACCAGTATCCGAAATAAGAAATAGCGTGGTCTTGCGGTAGCGTTCTCGCTTCCCGCGCACGGGGTCCCGGGTTCGATTCTCGGCGGGGTCAAGGATTTTCTCTGCCTCGAGATGACTGGGTGTTGTGTGACTTTCATCATTATTTCATCTTCATTCACTCGGAAGTTGCCGTAGTGGCGTTAAAGAACTTGTGGAGCGGCGGCCGAACCGCTCCGCGAGGGGTCTCCCAGCCACCAATGCCATACGCTGATTATTATTATTTAGCATGATGGAGAAGGTGGCTTGTACGTCACATTTCGCTCAGGTACTCCACCCACTGTCCCCTTGGCTCGTCTGTTTCTTCATGCTCATTCCATCTTTGAATCCTAAAGGTGGAACCGTTTTTCCACGTCCCTACAATTCACCGATACCGGATCGGCGGGGCTATTTCTGGTCTCACCTCGTTTGTGGATTTGATGTCATCATCAGAGAGATCGTTGTAATGTTCACTCCCTGTTCACGGCTTGGGGACGAGTTTTCTCGCCTGCCCGAATGGCAGTTGCACCACGCATTTCACTACGATCACGTCCATCACGATTGTCGTCTCCTCGACGATGTTGTGTAGTGTGGCCGTGTGACTGAGATCTGTTGTTCAATATATGCCATTTGTGCCGGCGTCGGCAGTTCTACGAGAGGTCGGAATTTGTTTGCATCAAGTGATCGCACGCTGTTAGTTGTTTGCAGAGGCCGCATGGTCTGCGCTGCTCTTGCATCCATGTGTATTAAATCAGTATTGTCAACATCCGGTGCATTCAGTAGTCTCTGACGCATTCTGACTGGCAGCTTGGATTCCGATATGTGTAATATATTGCGAGTGATAATCTCTTCACCCCACCACTTCGTTTTATTTATGAACCAGCAGGTATTTCCTTGCCATTTGTTGTAAGTTCACGGAACACGTACTTCCTACAGCAACCTTCCTTGAATACCTCTTGACCAGTTTAAGCTTCACCATTACAGATGGTTAAGTATCCGTGACTGTTTATTTAATATAAATACAGAAAAGAGTACCTAGTTTCAATGTTCAGTATATATGTATCGTGACTACTACTTGACCAAGAGGGACCATTCAAATTCTTGCATGACTTAAGTACCTGCAGCTTTCGTGACCCACAACGCTGTGTCATTTTGCATGAAGCCACTGGCAGATTTAATCTTTTGTATATCACACTGCGTCTGAGATATCACACTAGATGACCGATTGTATACCATGGGGCGGGTGGATATCTTTTCGGGAGTAAACACAATAAATTGCCCATGACGAATTATGCTTTCCTATAACACGGCACTGGCAATGAAACTTAATGAGTATAGTGTGTTGGTACTCGGTAACATCAGGCTGCAGCTGTGTAAGTGGCCGACCTCAAGCTTAGAAGTATCGGCGGATCCACACACATTGCTTACACTCAGTCTGCTAACTAATTTTGTCTATATGTTTTTCTATTGTGGTAACTCCTTTACCATAGATTTGCGCCATTCTCTCTCTTTTTTTCCTACAGAATCTCTTACATTACTAACACTGTCTGGTTTGCGGCCATAGTTTATGTTCCTTTCCTGTGCGTTTAAGTGATGTGAATATTATTTCCACAATACATTAGTCGGTTTTCAGCTTGAAAGAAGTTGCTTACTGTTCCTGTGCCTAGAGGGAAAATTTATTTTCCATCGTCGTATCGAGTGTCTCTTCTTTTTCTTCCAGCCATCTGACTGTTACTTGTTTCATCGACTGTTGGTGGCCACTGCACTATTCACGTATTAGTTTACCCTGCTGAAATGCTACACTTCCTAGCTTACACAGCGGATGAGCCTGCACTTTTGCAATGTGGCATGCAATATTATTAGCTTGGGTTATCAAATTCATTAGCGGCGTAGACGACTCGTGATGAGCTTGTGAAAATTCAGTAATTTATGTAGCTAAGTTCGCTTGCACCATGGTAGATTCGTTGTGAGCACATGCAGTTACTTTAATTTGCGTTATTAATTCCTACTCAGTTTGTTCATGCGTTCATGGAACAGCACTCGTAACCACTGCCAGTTTTTCGAGTTTTATGAACATTTCGTCAGTTGACTGGAGGGATTCGTAACTGGCTGCTGAAAAACTCATACTACTTTATGAAGGCTATTCAGATGAAAGTTAGAATTCACAGAAAAGTAATCATTAATATTATCAAACTAAACAAGCAATTAATGTTTGATGGATATGTAAACAAGAGGCAGAAACACTGAGTAATTTGCACTCATAATTAACAAACAAAATGCTGTTTTGAAGCTAAAACAATCAAAAATGTGTAAACAATGTATCCAACTTGCAGAGTAACCACGGAAGATGCTTTATAAATAAAAGGGCAAAGCATCTGGTGTAAAATTCTCTTTAATTAAATTGCAGTAGGCTTAAACAGAAAAACCTAAAATAACTGACAAAGCTTTTTTTACTAGATTTATATATGCTGCACGAAATATTTTCACTGCGTCCGAATATCACAAATGACGACCGTTTAGGAACCGGAACAAACTAATGGCTCGTCGTGTGTTAACAAGCTTGGCACACAGGAATATCATCATTACGTACACTAATGCTATGACTGAACAGCAATACTGATATTGTCTACTACTACTACTACTATTATTAAACAACAATACTAAGACTGTCTCCTTGAAGAAATAATGCTCACAAAAAGATTTCAAATCATGAAAACTACTTCTGTGCATAAAAGTGACTAGTCAATAATGGTAATTTCTGACACTTTTAAATCCAGTAGCGGAAGTTGCCGTCTGTCTCGATGGAATAATTTCACTTCTTTCTACATTGGTATATATCTCTGTACATTCGGTATAGATGGAATCGAAATTTTATGTACTAAAAAGAAAAATCATACATGGATTAATACTCAATGTTCATTTTATATGGTTGTCAATGCAGCATCCATAAAAAATTAATTATTAACAAATAAATATAATATTGATAATTTCGCTATATGAGATGTTTGTAATTCTAAAACAGCAATGTGACAATATTTACGTGAAGTTGAGTTGAGTCTAAATAATTATTAATTGGAAGATTTAGTTTCTGAACTGATTATTTAGAGAGATGTCACAAATATTAATTTTTGAAATGTCCTTGAAGCTCCATGGTCAAAAAACTTCTTGTCTCGTCAATATGAAGTGAGCTTGTGAAGGTGAACAACTGAAAGCTTTAGCTGTTTCGATGTCTATCCCCTGAAGATAGTATTTATGTGGATATGGCGACATAACTGTAAGTATGTATGATTTGCTCTTTTGCATTTAAAGGAAAAGTTTGGGGAATGCATTCAGATACATAATAACTATATATGAATTACATGTAAAATATAATTTATCTCATTTGTAATGGCTGCTCTGGTGTGGCGCGTTATATAGTGTGTCATAGCTCTATAGCCTTACTGCATTTTTCATGCACAGCAAAATAGCTGTACAGAACAAAGTCGAATATTGTGTAGGTTGTTCTGGTGCTTACACCACAAGAAGGAAGCAGAGAGAGGAAGCTGAGTATTGATTAAGAATAGCAATGAATGTAAGTGCATCACTGACTTCAGTGACTGTACGAAAATTGTTAATATCATGATGCAACTCTGAATGTAGCTAAAAGCTTAACTACTTTGTCTATTGCTATAAAAGGAAAAACTGTAAGTCACATTCCGTCAAACCCGAAAGAAGTCCAATTCTAATGTTATACATAAAACTAATTAAGTGTTGAGAAATAACTCTGGATAACATATCCGCATTTAGCAATTTCTTTGCTAATAATTACCTGTCAAATCCTTACTGAACGTTATTTCATGAACAGAAGACGAAATATCAATCAATATCGATGTTAATAATCGAAAGTTCACTTTTTCACCTCTTTATTTATTTTCCTTAATGGTATTTTTATGTTTCCTCCAAAATTTCTGTTGATATACTTCATCAGTGAACCTATGCCATTGGGATGACTCATTTTGTTGGCAGGGTCCTAATAATAAACTTACTATTGACATTCATGCAAAATTTTCAAATAAGTCTTCTGTATATACTCAGCAAAATTACAGACTGATGCTCCATGACGAGTCTTCATGTGTTCGCTTATTGACAGAGAAAACTGACATGTGCATACCCTAATTTCTCTCATAACAGGAACATAAAGTGCTTGAGCTGCTGAGTAGGACTACAGTGCTGAAGAATATTAGTTTTGTTGCTTTGCAGGGCAGCAGTAAATAGCTGCAGATAAAATGATAATGATTGAAAGTGGTGGAAGAAATTGGGATTGTATCGTGTGTTCCAGAACTACACTTTAAGAGGTTAACGAAATCACAACACGCAAAGATGGATGAGAGTACTTTTCAAAATTAAATTAAATTAATGGTAGCTGCAGAGATTGAACTATTTGTTATTTAAATGTCTTTTCTTGAAATTATCACTCAGCTATTTTGCAGATGTTCTTATATCAAGTAACTTCTTTAAGAGTCACTGTTGTTCGTAGTTCATATAACTATAATTTAGCTGAAACGGAAAATTTCTGCTAATAATCACTTAATTTGGTAAAAGAGATAATATTCTCTTAGGGGCACCAAAAACTCGTTTTCTGATATAAAATAACATAAAGCTGGTCAAGTATGACACTTTTAGCACTTCTTGTAACGTAACCTCATACAAATATAAATTTAGGTTCCAAATGTAATGTGTTTTATTGCCTTGATCCTTTACTTTTAATAGCAATAAAGTTTTCGTGTGCAAAGAGGTAGTTTCAGTGTGAAACATTAATTTCACAAAGATACCACCAGCTTAGGACAACATTGTGACATGAAATCTAGACAGAAAAGTATAGTTTAATTAATCTGTGAGAAGGATGATCTAGCCTAGTGTTTATCTATATAACACATGGTTATAACTTTCTTATAATTTTGCCCTTCTTTTCGTTTTATCCATACACTGGAAACACTTATAAATTGTGCTAATTTAGTGAGGTTTCCTTTCCAATTTTCATAAATCAGAAACAATTATATTCCACTGTCATCAAAACCAAATACGACCGAGAAAAGACCTCAACTTCATTAGGCAAGGTAATTAAACAAAACATTGACACCCATATTGACACATCTGTTCACACAAATATCCTGAAGGATTTAGCAAAATATCAAATAAGCAAGCAGTTGGGTCAAACTATCACAAACGTATTCACAAGTTTAGTGATAGGAGATAAAAAAAGTGATGAAACATTTAAAACATTTTAAGCAATAGTGCACTACATAGTTCATGTTTACTAAACAATACACAGATGTCCCTAGATTCACTAGTGGGACATTTTTACTTCTGCTTCAATAGTTACCCTCGTTTCTGCAGGTACATGTGCTGTCAAAACTTACCTATATAATCAACGGAAATAACTCATATTTTTCCTAGGGCTAAAGAAATTTTTTCTACAATTTAACTCTTATACAGAATGCTCGGCACATAAACCTTATTTGTGTCAGATAACCTTCTGTTATTTGGCTATTCAAAGTAATATGCATTACCAGACAGTTTCCAAGAGATCTACAAACACGTTCTGCCGCCTGCACACAAAATAGCACTTTGACCAACTCAAGTGTAGTGCTGAAACTTGCAGCTTCCATCATCAATGGTAGCACTATGGGAGAACACACTACAGCATAACTATATGTTTAATGCTGACTCAAGTTACAGTATATAAGAATAAAAACCTGGAGGATGCTGTAATCACAAAGTGATATATGACTCACAAAGCTACCCAGATTTATTATATAACAACCGTTATGTCTCCCAAGCTGTCATCAGCGCATCCGTCGACAAAGATGTAGTTCTTAGATCTAGGCGCTGGATCAAGCGCGCCCATCACGGAAGACGCTAGAGACACACCGACAAGGAATACGCCGCAACGCCCTCTGGACAGCAGGTAATTAGGCCGCCGCGCCCGACCGGAGGGCCTCAGTCACTGAATCACTGACTTACTCAGGCTGGGACAGGGTATAGCGATCAGATCTGGACTAGCAGCGAGACTTAAGTTTGTAATAGCAAGATTACCAGTACTGTCTGCAAGAGGAGGAGGAGATTAGTGTTTAACGTCCCGTCGACAACGAGGTCATTAGAGACGGAGCGCAAGCTCGGGTGAGGGAAGGATGGGGAAGGAAATCGGCCGTGCCCTTTCAAAGGAACCATCCCGGCATTTGCCTGAAGCGATTTAGGGAAATCACGGAAAACCTAAATCAGGATGGCCGGAGACGGGATTGAACCGTCGTCCTCCCGAATGCGAGTCCAGTGTGCTAACCACTGCGCCACCTCGCTCGGTGTCTGCAAGAGGATCATTACAGATGAGCTTGTACCACAACATATGGACTCTATTAAAGTTGAGTAGCAACTACCTGTTCATGTAAATTAAGAACCATGTTAATCCATGCGTGCATCTGCGTTGTAGACAAACGATACCAGTCACCCATAATAACATCCTCATCCTTGCTACAAGACTCAACAGTTGTAACTAATAAAGACTGGTGAAGTAGTAATTTCTTATCGTTTCTGCCACACTAGAACACATCACCAACTTCTGTCACCAGACATCTCACTTCTATAGCTTTAATAGGTCATCAACGATAAGTGCAAAGGCCACACTGGCTTGTAACGAAAAAATTTATCGTCTGAGCCCTGCATTTAAGACACAGAATTCTCAACCTAACGTTGCACACGGTGACGCTAACTCGGTACAGCCTTATGGTGATGACTACTTGATCTTTTAATTAATTTAAACTTTACTGATTTATACTGTCGACTTCAATAAAGATGGGCCAGGTAACTGGAAAAATGAGAAGGATCACAGAAAAATATGACGTTTATTGACATTCTCCAGAATGTCTGACATTGAATCACATGACAAAATAATGAATTCGTATTGGAATGTAACCCGGGAGGAAAAAGATCAGTGTGGAGCGTACTATGTGCATTACGTGCATTTCGCTCCATGTATTTTACCCCTGCCACCTTCAGAATTTGAAAGAGAGTATTCCAGTCCACATTGTCAAAGCTTTCTCTAAGTCTACTAATGCTAGAAATATAGGTTTGCCTTTCCATAATCTAGCTTCCAAGACAAGTCGTAGGGTCAGTATTGCCTCACGTGTTCCAACATTTCTGCGGAATCCAAACTGATCTTCTCTGAGGTTGGCTTCTACCAGTTTTTCCATTCGTCTGTAAAGAATTCGAGATAGTATTTTGGAGCTGTGACTTATTAAACTGATAGTTCGGTAATTTTCACATCTGTCAACACCTGCTTTCTTTGGGATTGGAATTATTACATTCTTCTTGAAGTCTGAGCGTATTTCGCCTGTATCATACATCTTGCTCACCAGATGGTAGAGTTTTGGCAGGACTGGCTCTCCCAAGGCCGTCAGCAGTTCCAATGTAATGTTGTCTACTCCCAGGGCCTTGTTTCGACTCAGGTCTTTCAGTGCTCTGTCAAACTCTTCACGCAGTATCATATCTTCCATTTCATCTTCATCTACATCCTCTTCCATTTCCATAATATTGTCCACCAGTAAATCGCCCTTGTATAGACCCTCTATATACTCTTTCCACAGTTCTGCTTTCCCTTCTTTGCTTTGAACTGGGTTTCCATCTGAGGATATTCATACAAGTGGCTCTCTTTTCTCCAAAGGTCTCTTTAATTTTCCTGTTGGCAGTATCTATCTTACCCCTAGTGAGATAAGCCTCTACATCCTTACATTTGTCCTCTAGCCATCCCTGCTTAGCCATTTTGCACTTCCTGTCGATCTCATTTTTGAGACGTTTGTATTCCCTTGTGCCTGCTTCACTTACTGCGTTTTTGTATTTTCTCCTTTCATCAACGAAATTCAATATTTCTTCTGTTACCCAAGGATTTCTACCAGCTCTCGTCTTCTTACCAACCCGATTCTCTGCTGCCTTCACTACTTCATCCCTCAGAGCTACCCATTCTTCTTCTACTGTATTTCTTTCCCCCATTCCTGTCAATTGTTCACTTATGCTATCCCTGAACCTCTGTACAACCTCTGGTTTAGTCAGTTTATCCATGTCCCATCTCCTTAAATTCCCACCTTTTTGCAGTTTCTTCAGTTTTAATATACAGTTCATAACCAATATATTGTGGCCAGAGTCCACATCTGCCCCTGGAAATGTCTTACAATTTAAAATCTGGTTCCTAAATCTCTGTCTTACCATTATATAATATGTCTGATACCTTCTAGTATCTCCAGGATACTTCCATGGATACAACCTTCTTTTATGATTCTTGAATCAAGTGTTAGCTATGATTAAGTTAAGCTCTGTGCAAAATACTACCAGACGGCTTCCTCTTTCATTTCTCTCCCCCAATCCATATTCACCGACAATGTTTCCTTCTCTCCCTTCTCCTACTCTCGAATTCCAATCACCCATAACGATTAAATTTTCGTCTCCCTTCACTACCTGAATAATTTCTTTTATCTCATCATACATTTCATCAATTTCTTCATCATCTGCAGAGCTAGTTGGCATATAAACTTGTACTACTGTAGTAGGCGGGGGCTTTCTGTCTATGATGGCCACAATAATGCGTTCACTATGCTGTTGGTAGTAGCTTACCCGCACTCCTATTTTTTTATTCTTTATTGAACCTACTCCTACATTACACCTATTTGATCTTGTAATTATAATCCTGTATTCACCTGACCAAAAGTCTAGTTCCTCCTGTCACCGAACTTCAGTAATTCCCACTATATCTAACTTCAACCTATTCACTTCCCTTTTTAAATTTTCTAACCTACCTGCCCGATTAAGGGATCTGACATTCCACGTTCCGATCCGTAGAACGCCAGTTTTCTTTCTCCTGATAACGACGTCCTCTTGAGTATTCCCCGCCCGAAGATCCGAATTGGGGACTATTTTACCTCCGGAATACTTTACCCAAGAGGATGCCATCATCATTTAACCATACAGTAAAGCTGCATGCCCTCGGGAAAAATTACGGACGTAGTTTCCCCTTGCTCTCAGACGTTCGCAGTACCAGCACAGCAAGGCCGTTTTGGTTACTGTTGCAAGGCCAGATCAGTCAATCATCCAGACTGTTGCCCCTGCAACTACTGAAAAGTCTTCTGCCCGTCTGGAGGAACCACACGTTTCTCTGGCCTCTCCACAGATACCCCTCCGTTATGGCTGCACCTACGGTACGGCCATCTGTATCGCTGAGGCACGGAAGCCTCCCTACCAACGGCAAGGTCCATGGTTCATGGGGGTAGGAAATGTTTCTTACGAGTTCACATTACACACTGAAGCAACTCCGCGAGGCAGCGGCGTCTGAAATCTTCCAGCAGCGATCTGCTGCGTCCGCCAAAGATCTGATTTACGCTTTGTCTAATATGTATCTGACACTCTAGGCACCAAAATTACTTTCTTCGAATTCCCACTGGCATCTGACTGTACGCTGCATTATAGTTATTCTTCATACAGCATGTATATCATCAGATCTCTATTACTCCAAAACGCTATGTGACTCAATTTTATACTACTCCACAGCCACCTGTCTGCACTGTCAAAGAACCCATGGTTGTTCCATAAAACACGGGAGAACTGCCGGATATCAGTAACTTCCTGCCACGATATTTCGGCGCTGCGTCTTTTGGCCATCTTCAGGTGACGATCTGTTGTTAATTTGACAGAGAAAACTTTAGATGATGCGACTGTGTCTGTGCTAGCAAAAGGACTGAATTTTGCTCCCACACCTGTTTCACCGCCACTAGTGGATTTCATCAGTGCCATCGAAGGAGCTGTACGCCGTCTTGATACAGATGAAGCGGAGGAAGTTCGTCGAGAGTCTTGCCGTGTATTGACCAGGGGTGCACCAATGAAGAATAACATCTCGCCCATGGAGAGGATAGCCCTCCGCAACTTACGAGCAAATGTGGATACAGTAGTCTTAAAATCTGACAAAGGAAACGCTACTGTAATCATACCAAGGGATGACTATATTAATAAGATCAATGTTTTGTTATGTGATTCAACGTATCGCAAAATCGATAAGGATCCCACGAGCCGAGTAGTGCGAGAAACAGCAGGACTTTTATCAAATAGTTCTCTACCGAAGGAGGTCATCAAGAGACTGAAACCAAACAGTTCAGTTTCACCTAGGCTTTATGGACTGCCTAAGATCCACAAGGAAAATGTGCCATTACGTCCAATTGTGAGTAAAATTGGAGCAGCCACCTACGACCTAGCAAAATTCTTGGCACTTTTGCTCAAACCAATGATAGGCAAGTGTGCACATTACATAAAGAATTCTGGTGATTTTATCAGTCGACTTCAGTCACTAAAACTGCAAAGTAGTGATTTATTGGTCAGTTTTGATGTGGTTTCACTGTTCACAAAGGTGCCTCTGGTGGACTCACTACCCCTCATTGGCAATATGTTTGGTGCAGACATTACACGTTGTTTGAGCACACTCTCTCCTCTACATATTTTATATTTAACAACGAATTTTACGAACAATCTGATGGTGTCGCTATGGGGAGACCTTTGTCTCCCCTGGTGGCCAATCTTTTTGAGGAGAGTGTGGTGTCACCGTCAGACACCACACTTGCTAGGTGGTAGCTTAAATCGGCCGCGGTCCTGTAGTACATGTCGGACCCGCATGTCGCCACTGTGTTATCGCAGACCGAGCGCCACCACATGGCAGGTCTCGAGAGACTGACTAGAACTCGGCCCCAGTAGTACGGACAACCTAGCAAGGCGCAGTTATCCATATCTGGAGAAAGTCTCACTTGTGTTCACCATAGAGATGTACAAGAAGAAATTAAAGATAAGTATATGAGAAGCTCCGTTCTTTCCTTTATAACTTTTACCACATATCCTGTTTCAGATTTAACGCAAGACGGCGTGAGTTGACGCGTGCCCTATCGGCTACTTCATTGTGGACTGGCTGCTCTTGTCAGTCCACAACACTGGCGACTAGGATTGAAGGATTGTTCTTTTTTCCCTTGCTTTGCTCTGAATTGCTTGTGTCATGGCTTCGCCACAATCTCCGGATGTACTGTCCGAATTTTTTCGCTTGCAGAATCAGCAGACGCAGGCGTTATTGGATGCCCTTGGACAGCTCGTCCAGGGTCAACGTGTGCTGCAACACGATGCGGCAGCCGCCGCTTCATCGCTACCGCAGCCACAACACGCCGTAGCACCGCCCTTCCGTAATTTTGATTCAACCCACGAGTCCTGGCCGGAATGGTCCCGCCAGTTCGGCTTTTATCTCGCCGCCTACAGAATTCAAGGTAATGAGCGGCAGCCGTTTTTGCTTTCTTGTGTCGGTGTGTGCACCTACCGTGTGATAGTGAAATTGTTTCCCCGACGCGACGTAGCAACTCTGTCCTACGAAGAAATTTTGTCGGCGTTAGATGCCTATTTCAAGGAAACAGTAAATGTCGTTGCCAAACGGTATACGTTCTTTCGTACAAAACGTACGGCCGGTCAGACTAATAGGGAGTGGGTTGCGACATTGCAAGGACTTACTAGGGATTGTGAATTTCAGTGTGAATGCGGTCTCCTTTATTCAGATACTATGGTGCGTGATGCAATTGCACAGAACGTTTCTAATGTTCGTATACGGGAACAGATTTTGAAACTAGTTAATCCCTCCCTTCAACAAGTGATAGACATATTGGACAGGCAAGACACACTTGACTTTGCTCAGGACTCGTTTGAAACTTCGCCAGCAGTGTGTCACATTAACTGGCCCGCCGGGCCCACTGCACGGGACGCTAGGCGGCCCTCGCGCCCGTCAGCGCAGCGGTAGCCTAGCTCGCACACACGTGCGCCGCGTAAGCAAGCAAATGAAGTTCTAAAATCATGCCCGCGGTGTGCAACTAGACATTCGCGTGAAAATTGCCCTTCCCGCCAAGCTATTTGCTTTTACTGTCATAGGAAAGGACATGTACAAAGTGTTTGCCAGAAAAGGCTTAGATCGGACAATCACAACAATTCCAGGCCCTTTGCTTCGCGCCGGAATCGAACCGAGGACACTCAGGCTCGTGGACCTTCGCCCATGGACATTCATGTCGTTAATTCCACCCCGCCCAGTGCCACTTTATCTAACAGTGACTGTGTTCGTCCCACAAAAAGTGTGCGTCGACGTCGCCGGAAATCCCGTAAAGTCGCAAGTGCTTCTGTACCTGTATCAGTTCAAATTACATGTGAACGTCGCTCTTGTCGTCAGCAGGACAGTAAACTTTTTGTAGACCTAGACTTTGGAGGCAAAGTGATACCATTCCAGCTCGATACCGGAGCTGCAGTTTCATTGCTCAATAAAGACACGTACAAACAACTGGGCAAACCTCCGTTGCGTGCCGCAACTGTTCAGCTCAATAGTTATTGAGGACAGCAGATACCTGTGTTAGGACAGTGCAGCCTTCTTGCCACATACAAGGGACAAACAAAACTTGTGTCATTTTACGTTCTTCGTTCTTCTACGGCAGTGAACTTGTTTGGTTTAGATTTATTTCAGTTGTTTAATTAGTCTATCGTAAATCAGGTCCTATCAGTGAATCAGACTGTGCCTTCCGCTAGTGTTTCTCGTCTATGTGAAGAATTTGCAGACATTTTTGCACCGGGCCTTGGTTGCGCTAAGAATTATGCAGCGCATTTGGAACTGAAAGCAAACGCGCAACCGAAGTTTTTCAAGCGCGCAATGTTCCCCACGCATTGCGTGATGAGGTCGCAAGAACATTACACGATTTAGAATCTCAAGGTGTAATTGAACGTGTGCAGGCTTCTCTCTGGGCCTCACCCTTAGTAATTTTGCCAAAACCTTCCGGAAAATTGAGACTTTGTGTGGACTTCAAGGGAACTGTGAATCCACAACTTGTGACTGCAACTTTTCCTTTGCCCCGCCCGGAAGATCTTTTTGACAAACTGTGCCCGGGAACATATTTTTCAAAGTTGGACCTAGCAGATGCGTACTTGCAAATACCGGTGGACGAAGAATCCCAGCGCGTCTTGGTGGTAAACACGCATCTTGGTTTGTATCGCTTCAACAGACTGCCATTCGGGTGTGCATCCGCACCTGCATTGTTTCAGCAATATTTACAAACAGTTTGTGCGTCGCTCCCTACTGCTGCGAACTATCTGGACGTTATTGTGATCTCCGGAAAGACAGAAGTCGAACATTTGCAAAATCTCCGAACGTTATTTCAGGTCTTGCGACAAAATGGTCTTCGCTTAAGGAAGGACAAATGTGTGTCTTTTGCTCGGGATTTATCCTACCTGGGCCATGTCCTCAATGCCCAAGGAATACATCCGAGTCCAGAGCACCTCCGTGCCATACAGGATTTGCCGTCACCGCAGAACTTGAAACAGCTGCAGAGTGTGTTGGGGAAAATTAATTACTACCATAAATATGTTCCCCATGCCTCTTCCATTTCAGCTCCGCTTCATCGCTTACGCCATAAAGGTGTTCCGTTCGTCTGGACGACGGAATGCGAACGCGTCTTTCGCCAGTTGAAATCGGCGTTGCTTTCACATACTTGCCTTACGCCATTCGATCCCCGAAAACCCCTTTTGTTGATGGTAGATGCATCGGATTTCGGGATCGGTGCTGTGCTTGCGCACAAAGATGGATCGCATGATCGCCCTATTGCCTTTGCGTCAAAATTGCTCTCATCTGCGCAAAGAAATTATTCCCAGATAGAGAAAGAAGCTTTGGCTCTCGTATTTGGTGTTACGAAGTTTCATGATTTCTTGTATGGTCGTCACTTTACCATCCTCACAGACCACAAACCTTTGACATCGCTTTTTCATCCGAACACGCCTGTACCTCCACATACAGCGCAGATATTCATTTGCTGGTCTCTCTTTCTCTCGCAGTACCGCTACGATATCTTGTATCGGTCCACTGCTCAGCACGGAAACGCTGATGCGTTGTCCCGTTTGCCTGTTGCCGAGGATAAAGCATTCGATTCTTCCGAACTTGCTTGCATGTTCATTGATGCGGAAACCGATGACATGGTCGAATCGTTTCCGATTGATTTTCGTCGTGCAGCTACGGCCACAGCTGTTGACCCTGTCCTTGCTACTGATTTGCGTTTTGTTGCTACGCACTGGCCCTTGTGAAAGTGACGGATCGAGGATCCGTTGGTTCGCCGATTTTTTGCTCACAAGGAGAGACTTTTTGTACGACGTGGTGTTTTGTTGTTGCGTTCTGATAATGATCAGTCTCGGGTTGTGG
Source organism: Schistocerca nitens (assembly GCF_023898315.1). Classification (NCBI taxonomy): domain Eukaryota; kingdom Metazoa; phylum Arthropoda; class Insecta; order Orthoptera; family Acrididae; genus Schistocerca; species Schistocerca nitens. The sequence goes on along the minus strand of NC_064617.1, from coordinate 668,953,594 downwards.
TCCCACGTTCGTTACAGTCCTCTGTCTTAAAGCCTCTCCACCAAGGACATTGGGGTATAGTGCGAACGAAACAACTTGCTCGTCAGCACTGTACTTGGTTCGGAATCGATGCTGCGATTACGCATATGTGCTCTTATTGCGTGGCGTGTGCCGAACACCAGGCCGCCCTGCCGCGAAAATTCTTTGCATGGCCGACAACCATTTCCCCTTGGCAACGCTTGCACATCGATTTTGCTGGTCAATTCTGGAATGCTCGATGGTTGGTTGTGGTCGATTCTTTCAGTCATTTTCCGTTTGTTGTCCGGATGTCTTCAACGACGTCATCTGCCACCATCCAAGGGTTGTCCACTATTTTTTGCATTGAAGGTCTACCACAGACTATTGTTTCCGACAATGGCCCACAATTCATGTCTGCAGTATTTCAGTCTTTCTGCAAGGCCAATGGTATTCAACATCTGACATCCGCGCCGTTTACGCCTCAGTCAAACGGTGCCGCTGAACGATTGGTCTGGACTTTCAAGTCACAGATGTTGAAGTTGAAAGAGTCGCATTCTCGAGAGGACGCATTGTTGCTCTTTTTGTCCTCGTATCGCTCTCAGCCCCGCGATGGTCGCTCGCCGGCTGAGCTGCTCCATGGTCGTTCTCATCGAACCTTGATGTCTTTGCTGCATCCGCCGCATCAGGTTCCTGTGCTGCGCCAGACTCCTGCTTTTGCTCCTGCCGACGTTGTCTATTATCGCAACTATCGCGGTTCACGGCGTTGGCTCGCAGGGCGCATTCTTCGCTGCCTCGGCCGCGCGATGTATTTGGTTTTGGGGGCCTCTGGTGAGGTGTGTCGGCATCTCAATCAGCTGCGCCTCTGTCGTCGCCAGGATTCTGCCGCTCCCCGTCTGCTTTCAGCGACGGGGCCGTCAGGTCAGCGCCCTGGGGACCCATCTACTGGCTCGCCTCATCCCCAGGTGTTCCCGACGCTGCCTTCCATTATGCTTCATGGCGCCGCGCCGCCGCAGCCGCAGCAGCTGCCGCAGCCGCCTCCGGCGCCGCCCGCGGTGGACGCGTCGCTGCAACCGCCACGCGCCTCCCTGGGTCACGCGCCGCCGCTTGCTTCCCGTGACCAGCCGTCCTCCGCCATGGAACTATTGCCCGCTCCGGACCAGATGTCGTCATCGCGCGTCGGATTCCCCGACGCCATGGAGGTCGACCCTTCGGCCCCTCCTGTCTCATTACGGGCGCATACACCGCATGTTGACGTGCACCCTGGACTAGGTTTTCAGGCGTTTCCTAGCTCCCCTCGGACCGAATGGCAGGGTGCGGGTGGCACAGCCTCGCCTGTTGTTAGCCTCCCCACCTCATCGCCTACGTCAACATGGGGTCCTCCCCACGGCGGACGGAAGCCTTATAACACGACCGTTCGCCGATTTGCGGGGGAGGAATGTGGTGTCACCGTCAGACACCACACTTGCTAGGTGGTAGCTTAAATCGGCCGCGGTCCTCTAGTACATGTCGGACCCGCGTGTCGCCACTGTGTTATCGCAGACCGAGCGCCACCACATCTCAGGTCTCGAGAGACTGACTAGAACTCGGCCCCAGTAGTACGGACGACCTAGCAAGGCGCAGTTATCCATATCTGGAGAGAGTCTCACTTGTGTTCACCATAGAGATGTACAAGAAGAAATTAAAGATAAGTATATGAGAAGCTCCGTTCTTTTCTTTATAGCTTTTACCACATATCCTGTTTCAGATTTAACGCAAGACGGCGTGAGTTGACGCGTGCCCTATCGGCTACTTCATTGTGGACTGGCTGCTCTTGCTAGTCCACAACAGAGAGAGCACACGACTCTGCCACATTTAAACCGACAGTATATTGGCGGTACGTTGACGACACTTTTATAGTGTGGCCTCATGGTCTGGACCGTCTCCAAGAATGTTTACGTCACATGAACTCCATACACGAAAACATAAAGTTTACCATGGAGATAGAGAGAGATGGTTGTCTGCTATTTTTAGACGTCTTGGTGCGACGGAAGATTGACGGCACACTAGGTCACTCGGTGTACAGAAAGCCCACTCATACAGATCTGTATCTACAAGTACTAGTTGCCACCATCCAGCACAAACAATGGGCGTTCTCAAAACCTTGGTCCACCGTGCCCATACTATCTCTGACGCCGACAGTCTTCAAGCGGAACTGGAACACCTGCAAAAAGTATTTTTGAAGAATGGCTTTTCACCTAGACAAGTGAACAGAGTGATGAAGACCTACAAACGACGGAACAAGGAAGAGGAAGAGGCCTTCAGGTCGGCTGTTTATTTACCATTTATTGGGAATATTTCTTCAGAGATAGGTAGAATATTGAGAAAGTGTCAAGTGAGAGTCGTCTTTCGCCCTCCTTCCAAAATTTCATCACTGGTGGGATCCGTTAAAGGCGACCTGGGGTTGCGTAAACCAGGTGTTTACAAAATTCCGTGTGAATGCGGCAAATCATATATAGGGCAAACAACACGAACTGTGCAAGAACGCATTGTGGAACACCAACGGCATACTCGCCTTCTCCAACCCACCAAGCCCGCAATCGCCGAACATTGTATTTCCACAGACCATTCCATGAATTACAACGACACAAAAATTTTGGCCCATACATCAAACTTTTGGAGCTCGATTATCAATGAATCTGTGGAAATAAGATTGTCTGACAAGGAGACTCTCATCAATCGAGATAGCGGTTATCAGCTGATCTCTGCTTGGAATCCTGCTATAGAGAAACTTCGTAGTCGACGTAGCTATCTGCAGAAAGATGTAAATCGACCTGACACCGATACGCCAGGTTTTCACAGTGGAGGGCGCGAGGCGCAGCGCACGGAGCAGCTATGAACGCGCACGCTGAGCAGCGCATGCGCAATGCCACCTCAGAAGGCTTTAAATAGCGGAGCTCATCGCGTACTCGCCAGTACTACTACAGTGGCATTCACCTGAAGATGGCCAGAAGACTCTGCGCCGAAATAACGTGGCAGGAAGTTACTGATATCCGGCAGTTCTCCCGTGTTTTTATGGAACAATCAGTACGCCGGGAAAACTTTAAACATCACAACCCATGGTTATCTGAAATACACTCCAACATCAATATAATTCCGCACGGACTCAGTCAGTCTTAAACATGCACACTCATACAGTCACACTCACACCCAGAGGCTATCTGACTGAACTTTATCCTGCTCCACAGCTGTCTGTCTGCACACTCAGAGACCTCAGGCCTATGTGAATCTTCCCAACGAAAAGATAGCTACTGGTCATGTTTTCGCAGTCTTAACTGGTCAATATCCTGCTACGCTTCACTACGTGGCGTTCTAGCCCAATCAGACCCCTAGAAGAGCCAGGGACCGAGCGAGGTGGCGCAGTGGTTAGCACACTGGTCTCGCATTCGGGAGGACGACGGTTCAATCCTGTCTCCAGCCATCCTGATTTAGGTTTTCCGTGATTTCCCTAAATCGTTTCAGGCAAATGCCGGGATGGTTCCTTTGAAAGGGCACGGCCGATTTCCTTCCCCATCCTTCCCTAACCCGAGCTTGCGCTCCGTCTCTTATGACCTCGCCGTGCGGTTAAAGGCGCTGCAGTCTGGAACCGCAAGACCGCTACGGTCGCAGGTTCGAATCCTGCCTCGGGCAAGGATGTTTGTGATGTCCTTAGGTTAGTTAGGTTTAACTGGTTCTAAGTTCTAGGGGAATAATGACCTCAGCAGTTGAGTCCCATAGTGCTCAGAGCCATTTGAACCATTTTTTTTCTAATGACCTCGTTGTCGACGGGACGTTAAACAACACTAACCTAACCCTAGAAGAGCACGTAGGTATACACTTGTTCGCCACCATTGTGCAGATACGAAGCAATAAGATGCTTCTAGAAGCTTCGACCTAGAAATCTGAAGAACCGGATGAATGCCTCTCCTAAAAATTGGGCGAGAAGGCTCGCTTCTCCACGCGCGTGAACTCTGCGAGTGATGCAGGCCACAGGGGAATGTCCTGTTGTTCATTCCTCCTCTTGTTCAATGCACCTATCCTGCTATTGCGCCACGAAAGTTGACGTACATTCCCAGCCCTTCTCCACCAAAGGAGACCATAATTCCTCCGAACCACCCGCTAAACTTATATTCTCATACAATACAGTGAACAAGTGCAGAGTCGGAATTGCTGAACAAAAAAGGAACTTAAATACAAAATAAAATCGAGGTTACGCCAACAAGGGTACGCAAACACTTCCTCTGGGAATCAGTATTACCCCGCTGATATGATAAAGTCGTCCCTTTTGCGTTTTGAGCACTGGATGAAATTTCCTCGCGACCTGTTTCTGTATGCCAAATAATACGAAAGCGCATTCTAAGGAGCGCTGCTGTTATTCGCCTCATAGTTTGTCAACATAGTACTGCTCCTATGTTTAGAAAATATTAATTGCGTTGGTAGGAGTATTTCGCTCTGGATAAAGGTAATGTTAAGTGGAAATTCACATAGCTGTAAATAACTGTCTTTGATTTAGAATATGTGATTATCTAAGTGAAGCACATTCATTATCATCAGGATAGCTCTGAACAACTCTGCTAGCACACAGGAAAGGTAGCGGCAGCCCGACGCTGAGAGTAAGCTCTCTGTAGCCTCGTCTACAGCTCACTGAAGCCGCTGCATTAATAACGAGGCAGTCAGACACTGCACCTGGGTCTCCAAAACTTCCTACTGCGTTCTCTCTCCTCTGATTTAATCACAAAAGTTCCTTCGTCAAGAGCGTACGTGATTAGAAATTTTTGAAACTTCATTCAGCGTTAAGAGGAGCATTACACTAACTTCATTTTTTGTCTATAATATAATACTGATGTAACGCTGGAGGACTTCAAAACTGAATATAAAAAAAATTAAAGTAGCTATATTGCCCAGAAGTGGACAACAAAAGGATAACACCGTTTACTTGATATACTCCAGTTCTTGGTAATAAAACATGTGAAACCTTCAGTCTCCTCTCTATCTTTTGTTACGCAACCAAACCTTCCCTTAGGATTTTTATCTCTTGCTTACTAATAACTAATGAAATCTTCCCTTTGAAATATATTCTCTTTCTCAATCTTCGCATACAAATTTAATTGCTGCATATTAAAAGTGATTTTCTGATTATTTGGACGAAACATAGAATGTGTCGTCGTCGTGACCCTCAGTCGTTATCTGCAATAACCCAAAACTGTTCCTTACCTTTTTTTTACTGTTACTGGATCGCCATCTGACTTCTACATCGAACTGCGACATGAATATACTTACTCTGTTTTACTATACTTTATTAGCTGCTGGTGGGCTGTCATAATAAGTGGCTGTATTTATTACCAAATCTGACGTTATTCTTTAATATCGAAACTGATGTTATTCTTTAATTAATATGGCTGATGTTACGTAATTTATAGTTAAACTTTTTCTTGACAACAATAAAATTTAGCAAAATTTTACGTTGATGGATTTTGGGATGGATTATAATCAGTAATGTAATATTGCTGGCAAAAATTAATTATATTCTGAATGAAATGATTTTACAAACATTCAAATGGGACTTACTTTCTACAGTAATCTTACAACTAGCATTGCACAAACATACCTTCAGTAGTCTTGAGTTTCTAAAAAAAAATAATAATATTAGTTCCTCTTATGATGATAGTTAGCTGATGTGTCTGTACATCCGTTTATAATCTCTTGTAAATCATAGCTGGTGGCTGGCAGGCACACCGCTCCTCTCAACCTCTCTCTTCACACCTGCTACCGACTCGCTTCACATCTCGCTTACTACTGACTTCCTACGAAAGTGCGGTCTCTCCTGCCAACAATGCTTTCTGGTGCAGACAATCCCTGCTACCATTACAAAATGTATCAACGTGCGGTCTTTCCCGCTCTTTCCTTAAAATGTATCCATACACGGTCTCACCCGCCCTTTTTAAAATGATATCAATGTGCGGTCTCTCCTGCCAACAATACTTTGGTGCAGACATTCCCTGCTACCACAATTATTTCTGACATGACAAATATTAATTATTGCTACTTAATCCTATTAATAAAATGTAAACATCTTTCATAAATTATGGTTTGACAATAGACAATAGAAATATACACGTCTTACACATGGAACAACTACATTATGAGGAGACAGTTGTCACTTATCACAAGCTTCGCATTATGAATGGAACTGCTCTATTTCTGACAAAGTTTCGATAACATTTCTGCGAAAGTTTTGTTAAGTGATCGTAAAGGTACCATCGGCACAAATCTGTTCCTGAAACTCATAAAATCTTGGTAACTATATGAGTATAAAGAAACCACAAGGGTACATGTTACTTTATGGCCTGCTTCTTTTTACACTCTGGTCCACAAACAAAGTATGATAATTGGTTTCCAATTTCTAAGTTGCTCCCGTGAATCTCGTTAAATATCTTATTTTTCTAAATAACTTGTCTATTGTAGTGGTGACCAACCCTCGGTCCGTGGGCGGAATGCGGCCCAAAGCAAGCATCAATGCAGCCCAAAAACTGAGCGGTTATCACACGATCAGTAAAATACACTCCTGGAAATGGAAAAAAGAACACATTGCACCGGTGTGTCAGACCCACCATACTTGCTCCGGACACTGCGAGAGGGCTGTACAAGCAATGATCACACGCACGGCACAGCGGACACACCAGGAACCGCGGTGTTGGCCGTCGAATGGCGCTAGCTGCGCAGCATTTGTGCACCGCCGCCGTCAGTGTCAGCCAGTTTGCCGTGGCATACGGAGCTCCATCGCAGTCTTTAACACTGGTAGCATGCCGCGACAGCGTGGACGTGAACCGTATGTGCAGTTGACGGACTTTGAGCGAGGGCGTATAGTGGGCATGCGGGAGGCCGGGTGGACGTACCGCCGAATTGCTCAACACGTGGGGCGTGAGGTCTCCACAGTACATCGATGTTGTCGCCAGTGGTCGGCGGAAGGTGCACGTGCCCGTCGATCTGGGACCGGACCGCAGCGACGCACGGATGCACGCCAAGACCGTAGGATCCTACGCAGTGCCGTAGGGGACCCCACCGCCACTTCCCAGCAAATTAGGGACACTGTTGCTCCTGGGGTATCGACGAGGACCATTCGCAACCGTCTCCATGAAGCTGGGCTACGGTCCCGCACACCGTTAGGCCGTCTTCCGCTCACGCCCCAACATCGTGCAGCCCGCCTCCAGTGGTGTCGCGACAGGCGTGAATGGAGGGACGAATGGAGACGTGTCGTCTTCAGCGATGAGAGTCGCTTCTGCCTTGGTGCCAATGATGGTCGTATGCGTGTTTGGCGCCGTGCAGGTGAGCGCCACAATCAGGACTGCATACGACCGAGGCACACAGGGCCAACACCCGGCATCATGGTGTGGGGAGCGATCTCCTACACTGGCCGTACACCACTGGTGATCGTCGAGGGGACACTGAATAGTGCACGGTACATCCAAACCGTCATCGAACCCATCGTTCTACCATTCCTAGACCGGCAAGGGAACTTGGTGTTCCAACAGGACAATGCACGTCCGCATGTATCCCGTGCCACCCAACGTGCTCTAGAAGGTGTAAGTCAACTACCCTGGCCAGCAAGATCTCCGGATCTGTCCCCCATTGAGCATGTTTGGAACTGGATGAAGCGTTGTCTCACGCGGTCTGCACGTCCAGCACGAACGCTGGTCCAACTGAGGCGCCAGGTGGAAATGGCATGGCAAGCCGTTCCACAGGACTACATCCAGCATCTCTACGATCGTCTCTATGGGAGAATAGCAGCCTGCATTACTGCGAAAGGTGGGTATACACTGTACTAGTGCCGACATTGTGCATGCTCTGTTGCCTGTGTATGTGCCTGTGGTTCTGTCAGTGTGATCATGTGATGTATCTGACCCCAGGAATGTGTCAATAAAGTTTCCCCTTCCTGGGACAATGAATTCACGGTGTTCTTATTTCAATTTCCAGGAGTGTATAATTCCAGACAATTCGGCTTATGTGAATTTACTTCTACGATAATTTGAATATTTTCAATTTGGAACTCCCTTCGCACAATTCTATACTCTGATTGGTCCATGTTATTTCTTTTCTCCCCCTGATCTGTTACTGTTAGCGCGAAGTATGCTACGTGCTGCAAAAAATACTCGTCTTCATCGAATGTGGTCCAAGTAAGCTAAGAGACTGGGCACCCCTTCGTCTGGTCTAGTGGAACCCCGTCAAGATGGATCACTGTTTCACATTACATTGTGTGATACACGCACACTCAGTATAAACAATCATCCACGTTTTTCAAAGCAAAGGTTGTTAGTTTTCCGCGCCTGCAGGAAACGTACCGCTCTGATTCTTCTTAAAGAGGCAATACGACTTTCCAAAGGAGGTCAGTTGTGTATATGACACGGGACCCATTTATCGACTCGAGCTCCATTCGTCGTCTTCCATCTCAAAACGCCTACTCCTCCTGGTCTCTAAATATTCTAACTCTTCTTCCGACTCCAAGTTAATCCTCCTTTTCCAGAATTTTCAGATCGACTTTAGAAAACCTCGCAGGCATCCAGGACCTCATCCATAGAATGCTCTCTTTCACTGTAGTATTGAAAATACTGCTCTACGGCCTAGCTACATATTAAAATTCGTTTCTACAGTACATGAACATAGACTTTAGAGCCTTGTTTGGACTCGTATAAGATGTCCCCGAATTTATACAAAGTATAGTGCAGTGTTTAGCCGACAGCTCCGTGGATAGATGTGTGCGTGTGTGTGAGCGTGCGAGTGTGTGTGTTTTTAAAAGGAACTATCAATGTAACGCCACGCTCATCCTATGAAGAGATGTCTAACAGAATTGGTAGATTAAAGCAGGTGTCATTCAGCGTCGTCGACGTCAAACGCCGCAATATCAACACATGAATGAGTTCGTATGTAAAAGGCTAAATATGTCACACTGAAATATCGACACGTCAGCAACGATACGCTTGTGCGACAAATGAAGTAAAGAGATGCTACTGTTCCCTGTGACAGCAATACACGAATGCCAGCATTTATGTAACGAGTAGTAAATCCTAGTGTGTTCGGAGGAGTAATCTGCTAGTGCATCACTGTAGTCAGTGATGGCAGCATTGTTGTGTTGGCAGAAGAGCCAACACCGTGTTACTAGAGGAGGCTGCAATTCACATGTTTTAGCTCACGCAGGCTGGCGTGAGGAGGGAAGGACTATATTGACGTGAGGTCTGGAACATGACAAGGAATTAGAATTGAGGAAGCGGACGTAATTAGTTTGATACTTAACATTAATGATGAACGTCACTGTTGACGGAACATGATTCACAATATTATCTGTTCAGAAGACATAGCAACTGAATATGGCGCCTTGCTAGGTAGTAGCAAATGACGTAGCTGAAGGCTATGCTAAACTGTCGTCTCTGCAAATGAGAGCGTATGTAGTCAGTGAACCATCCCTAGCAAAGTCGGCTGTACAACTGGGGCGAGTGCTAGGGAGTCTCTCTAGACTAGACCTGCCGTGTGGCGGCGCTCGGTCTGCAATCCCTGACAGTGGCGACACGCGGGTCCGACATATACCAACGGACCGCGGCCGATTTAAAGGCTACCACCCAGCAAGTGTGGTGTCTGGCGGTGACACCACAGGCATACTGGTTAGACGTTACCATAGTGAGCGTAAGTAGATAAATTGCATTGATGAGCGGCATCGTGAACTAATTCTACTTGCAGTGCTTCTGAGGCACTTCTGGATACAGCATTACACTTCGACTACTAATTACCAAGGACAATAAAAACTGAAGCCATTCAACCAAGCGTCCGAAATGGCTCCAAAAATATCTTGACGGTACCATATTTTGAGTTATTGAGCTGACATATCTTTAATAAGTGGAAAACCGAATATTATGGTTAAAGTAGAGTTATTGTGGAATATTTTCACAAACAGTACTAGATCCCATCCATTCCATAGCACTAAGGCGTCCAGCTTCGAATTATCCCCAGGAACATCAACACAACAAGCTTGTAATAGCATTTAAAGTTCTTCTTCCGTTTGTTTTTTTCCAGAATGTAACGTTATTGCATATTTATTGTCTTTAATATTTCTAATATTACTTTTCCTCATACTAGTAATTATGTGGGCACATATTTATTTTAACTTGCTGCAATTTATCTTTTTATTACACCATTCAAAAAGATGTGACAGTATTAAAGGTACATAAAATTGCTTACATTTTCAGTGTTTGTATCTTGCACCATATAACAGTAACTGAAAAACGTTGTCTTTGAACCGCTTAGCTGTTCATTAACTATACTTTTATCTTGTAGCCGGCCGGAGTGGCCGTGCGGTTCTAAGCGCTACAGTCTGTAACCGAGCGACCGAAGGTTCGAATCCTGCCTCGGGCATGGATGTGTGTGATGTCCTTAGGTTAGTTAGGTTTAATTAGTTCTAAGTTCTAGGCGACTGATGACCTCGGAAGTTAAGTCGCATAGTGCTCAGAGCCATTTGAACCATTTTTTATCTTGTAGAAAATAACGAGTTTTACGAATCTCATCTACTTATACGTGGAGAACTCTGTATACTTCGTGAATCTCAGTAGCACTTCTAGCATATTCTCTGCTTAGACATGAACGGCATGCAAATTTTTTACATGTGAAAAAGGCATCTCTAATTTTGTTTTTCTTCAACAGTCCAACCTGACAGGTTTTTAGTGTAACATGTTTAGATGTTACCTCCTGTCGGCAGTCAAAATGGATGGCACGTGGAAGTGCTGATGGAGAGGATTCCAGATTGATGCCAATAATTCTGCCACTCGTTATAAAACGTCGGCGGGAGGTGATAAACTCCTTTATCAACTTGTATGGGCATTGCTCATAGCCAGATCTAGAATGGTGGAAACGACATGTACGGGCCAGTACCTCGTCATCACTTCTACGCGTTTTTTGCCTGACATCTAAGACCAATTTGGTGTTACTATAAAAATTAACTGTTTTTGGAATTGTCTTTTTGCAGCCTCATCGGCTGTTACAAAGGGGTGCATGTAACTAAAAATAAGGACATTTATTTGAGTCTTAACTTGGTAAGAATTTGCAAGAAGTCATTAGCCTTGTATATTACTCTGGAGTGAAGTACATCTTGCCGCGCGGTTTGAGGCGCCGTGTCGCGGATTACGCGGCCTCTCCCGGCGGAGGTTCGAGTCCTCCCTAGGGCATGGGTGTGTGTTTGTGCTGTTCTTAGCATAAGTTAATTTAAGTAGTGTGCAAGTCTAGGGACCGATGACCTGAGCTGTTTGGTCCCTTAGGAATTCACACACATCTGAACGTTTCCTTGAAGTACATCTTAACCTTTTCTAGCAGATGACGACTCTTTATACTGTTGTAAAAATTGCCAAAAATGCTAATATCTGGTTTTTTTTCAGACCTTTTATCAGCTTGAGAGAAGAAAGTGTCCGTGCAACATTTCTACTCTTCTGCAAGTAATGTTCTACGCGTCGTAGCGCAATATGTTCTCACAGGCTAGTTTCCTCTGGTGTCCTTTCACCTTTCCTTAAATAAGGTAAACCATTTAGAATTACCTAACATTAGAGTCTGTGACCAATCAGTACTTTAATCTGAGCTTCAGAAAGGCCGCGCCGGCTGTAGTAATCCAGTATACGTGGGCATGCTGAAAAGTAATGCCTCTGAGCTTATTATGTGAGGAATCTTAAATATTTTTAAATAAAACAGATGTTATTAACTGATAGGTGTTTGCAGAGCACATGGCTGCGGAAGTAGGAGGACCAGACACATTTAGATATTCAGGTTAAAATAACCGGTTCATAGCCGGTAAACTTCATTTAAATAAAATGTAACAATAAAATGAAAAACTGAAACTGACAGTACATTTAATTTATAGTTAGCAGCCACTGGCGATTGGTCCATGAAACATAACACACAATAATTAAAAGCGTCGATTCTTAAGTAAAATAGAATATTCATATACGAATGCCTCAGTGTAAAACAAAGTGACTCCTGCAGTAAGAACAAATAGGCACGGCTCGCGAAATTATGCCTGACCTGAATTTAAACTTCAGCTTAAAAAATCGCAGTCCCATAAAGAAATGAATCATCAAAAGGATACAACCAGTACCTTGTCATAGGGGCTTTAAGCATGACACAGTTTCAGAGCATTTAAATCAAATTATTGTGGAGGAAAATAGAAAAATGGAAAGCCTTCAAAGAACAATTTTACTTTGTCTATTCTGCAGAGTAGAATAAGTATCGTCTACTTCCCATTTCTTACAATAGCACGATGTACAACAAATAACGTTTTTAAGGAAGGCGCTTTCTCATCAACATGGCGTCCCTGCTCTACGGCCCTTCAAGAGAGCGTAGGCCACACTGATTGCGCCCGACGGCAGCAAAACCTAAGACAGCCTCGGACACGACACAGACAAGCAAGTTGGACTGTAACATATGGAAAAACCAGTAAATCTATAACCAAGCGTTGTCACTGTTGTGAAGCCGTCAACCTTCTAATCAGCACTAATCTAAGGTAGGAAACACTGAATTAACCAGAAGAATCAAATGGTTCAAATGGCTCTGAGCGCTATGGGACTTAACATCTTAGGTCATCAGTCCCCTAGAACTTAGAACTACTTAAACCTAACTAACCTAAGGACATAACACACATCCATGCCCGAGACAGGATGCGTACCTGCGACCGTAGAATCAGAGGAATCAATTGTTTCGATGAACACCACACAGCTCATATTGTGGCTCATACATACAGATTTTCAGACAAGTAGGTGAGATTTAATTACTATTATTCGGCTTCTACCTTTTCCTCTTTAGATAATCACAGCACAAATGGACAGCATATTAGCATATAAATAAACAAATGAAGTTACAGAAGCAGTGGGCTATTCAGAGGCTTGATGAACTTAAGCGACACCGAATACCAGTAAAGTGCAGCAAAAGGGTTTGAAATTTACAGCGTTTGTAATGACATGTCCCATATTGAATGTAGTTGAAATATCAGCTATGGAAGCTTCGCGTTTTTCAGTGGCTTCACTTTAAAACATTTGAAATGATACGTGACCCGCACGACCATAGAAAGTTCATTTTAAAGGCACAACCAGCTGATTTAAGTATGCATAGCATTATAGATGGGGCGGACACTGCTGAGCCAGAAAGTAATGTAGTGCAATTATAACGTGGCACAGGTTTCAACAGAAAAATAACTGCTAACAATTTCGAAGCACAGAACTTAAAACGGCTCACCCGCTAGAACGGATACCGTCTGTAACAGAAGCATGAGGACTGCAGAAACTGCGTGATGCCACGGGACAGGAAACAGCCACATCCATGCCTAACAGCCCACGGACAGTAACGGCTTTCACTGTGAAAACCCCAGTTCCACTACGGCAACGTGGCCACGCCCGGTACACGAGAGTACTGCCCTCTCCCAAACGTGCTCGTAACTGTCTTCAAACTCGCTGGAAACAGACGGGTCAGCCAAACTTAGCCTAATCCTCTTAATATTCGGGTGGTCAAACACGCTACGGCAAAGCAAGCTAGGGCGAAGAACCGACACGCGGTTGACGCAAGAGATAAAGAAAGGCGCCACGGCTCATTAACAATCTACATAAATTATTCTCATGTCTACACATTTATTTCTCAACATAGTTACCCAGCGACGAACACATTTATCCCAATGAGAGACCAGATTATTGATGCCGTCACTGTAGCCTGGTTGATTTTGTTGAAGGAGCCACAACCTCGCCTCTGCTTGCACCGCTTCATCACTGTCGAAGTGGGTACCTCAATTGCGCGTTTTAAATTTTGGAAGCGGATAAAAATCGGATGGACCGAGTCAGGTCTGTGTGGAGGATAATCATCCAAAGGCGTCGGTATGTTGCAGATTTCGAGGAGCTCGTCTGTGATTTGGCATTGTTGTGATTTGGCATTGTTGTGCTGAAGGAGACGATGCTCCAGTCTGGACGAGCTCTTTGAATTCGAAACTCGATTAGAGCACGTTACCTCTCATGGACTGAGATAGTTATGTTATATACCACTATGTTATACGTTACAGTTCGTAGGCCTCTAGTGGCTGAGAGCTGCAACATGTAGACACAAGGAATGAAGAATGTTAATAACGTTCGTTTTATTTAAAAAGCTTCAGGAGTTTTTATATTCAAAATTCGGAGGTGTTACTTTTCAGCTCGCCCTCGTAGTTACCACTCGAATCGTTAGTGATGACAAATAGTGGCGCAAAAGCTGTTAAACGGATTTTAAATGAAGATCATCATTTTCAGCTAACAGAAGCACAGAATGAACTGAGTAAAAATGGGTTTCTGTGAGAAGCGGTGGATTGACAGCATTCAAAAACGAAAGGTAACTGTGCAGTTCCTTTACAATTTTGCAGTTTCAAAGCAAAAGAAATCAGGCAAATTGAAGCTCTTGTAAAACAATTAAAACTCATAACATCATAGGAACAGGCTATCTCAAACGGCGAAGAAATTCGCATCTCACAATAAGAAAAAAAAAAGGTCGATTAAACCGGGACAGCCGTTCTAGTGATAACACATTTGTAAAGAATTAATACTATATGGCTAAGGATAAATGTATCGGTAAGCTTAGTGGCAACGTAAGTCGACAGTCAACTAATGAGTTTTCATCGACATTATTTTACGCATACATAGCTGAAGTTACCGGTGGATGTAAAGAAACGTTTCCTAACATAAAACAATGACATAACAACGTGTTATCAGTGACTGATCAGCTACTCATAGGTGGTTCAAAAGATGAAATACAACACGCTGTGTGCAGATGAAATCATGTTCCCAAATAACAAATCAGAAACTCAAAACAATAGTATTTCATTGTGAAAACCCACTCCGAGCAAAGCTATTATTGACAGAAAAATATCTCAGTAAGTCTCATATGTTTAGCTTTCCAGGTAGCGTAACAAAACTCAAATGATTCCCTACGACAAGCTTAGCACATTTAATCACTTGCTTGACATACTACAACGAACGCTGGACCGCACAATAAGAAGAGAAACTCTACTTGGATTCTTTATGTAATTTAATCCCATTTTTGCTCTATGGGTGTGAGAACTGAACTCTAATGTCAGTCGAAGCAAAACAAATACAGACGGTCAACATTAAGTTTCTGTGGTACTTACCGGGTTACTCACTGCTTGACCACAAAATAAAGTGAATGTATACGGAAAGATTTTGTATTTGTGGGGATTCATGGCCCCCAGATGTTTAATAAACGTAAACTTGCCCCGTCGTAGGCTGTAATGATAAGTATCGAAATTCGCTAAACGATCGATTAAAGAAAAATTACATTACAGCCTACCATGTTTACGTTTATTATATACGGGAAGAACTGGCAGTTTAAAGCACCGCCGACCAACTGAATACGGGAACAGACGTTTGCACTAGTCGGAGTGTATCATTGAATGTAGGATAGTCAAAGCAGCTTGCTAGTTCGAACCAGTAGGTCGACGAAATCATGGAAGGTCCTGTAAAAGGAAGAAGGACCAATAAAAAACCAGTACAAGCTTGAAGGACCTGAAGTAGACAACGAAGATGATAATGATGGTGATGGTGGCGAAGTATACGTTAGAGAGGAGTTAACGCCTCTTTCTCGGGGAATATCGCTTGGTGTACATCAGTGGGACAACATCTGGCTACGAGAGATGAGAAATTTGATATCTATGTTCCAAAAGCAATTTGAATCGCTGTGTTTCTGTCCTGAAAGTCTCTGGACCTAGAGCTGTTTCAACAGGTATAGCATATGGTTGGCCGACATCTCGTTCGCCACATGGCTTTGTAGATTCTCATATAATCATGTGAAGAAAGTGTCTGGAGATAACTGTCTGGGTCCTCTTTTATTCTACAACGTTCAGAGGCTCTCATTGCAGTCTGTTATTTCTATGCACGATGTAACAATCCTCAGGCCAAACATCATGTACGTAATGAGAAAATGTCACTTGACAACATTCGGAAAATCTCATGTTATGTGCAAGGACATTGTTGGTCAATTAACTATCCTCCACTCTACAATCAGCCTTTGTTGAGACGGGAGATAAATGATCCACAAGAAATCCTTAGGTTTGGGATATACATACATACGTACATAGATCATAATGGTTAAAAATTGTGTCAGAAGTAATTCATCGATTTTTGAGAAGAATACCGATGTCCATCGTTACAACACTAGAAGAAAAAAATGCCCTTGTTACTCATTTTTAAGCTATCAGATTATCGGAAATAACACCAACAAAATTACGTGATCCTTTGTCGAATAGAAAAAAAGTCAGACAGGAGGTAAAGAAAGTTTTAAATGTTGCCTAGGATTTCTTATGAACATCTCATTCTATTGGATAGGTCACTAAAAAACTCATGGTTTGTACAAAATAGTGGAAAAAACTTAGTAGCACGGAAAAATGGTTTATTGAGTAAAGTTCAATGCTGGTCTTTGAGCCAGTAAGAACTTGTAAACGGCCAGCATGTAGGTATGAACTGAAGCTCATCATGTATCCACGTCTTCTAAACCCACTTTTTCAAAATCATTTCGATAAAAGAGGCGTTGAAATGATCTATGGAACTAGTAGCTAAGTAAATAACGTAGAAAAAACCATGTTTACCGAAAGTCACTTCACTCATTAATTCAGTTCTTAGCTTCAGTCGCCTATATACAACTTATCTACGAGTGCTATTACCTAATTTGTAAAATTTTTTGAGTACTTAGTCTAAATGTAACTGACATTCATGCCAATTACAAAATTGCTCAATTAACTTTATTCTTTTCTTTTTACTTGCAGTGTATAGAACATGTTCCACTAATTTTTGCCTGCCGGTCAGGCCGAGCGGTTCTGGGTACTTCGGGCTGGAACAGCACGACCGCTTCGGTCGCAGTTTCGAATCCTGCCTCGGGCATGGATGTGTGTGATGTCCTTAGATTAGTTAGGTTTAAGTAGTTCTAAGTTCTAGGCGACTGATGACCTCAGCTGTTAAGTCCCATGTTGCTCAGATCCATTTTTAGCCACTAATGTTTATTTTTCTTATTTCTAGCTTAAGAACATGAAAACTTACCCTGTAGTTTATGAGAATAGTTTCGGGGATACTGAACCTCAGTCCTACTACTTTGATAAAGCGAAATGAAAACTATCGCACTGACGTATATATTCTCCCATGTATGAATACAGATTGGTATGATGCATAGTTTCTCGAGAATCGTTACTACCGATTTAGTTCTCACAGAGTCAAACTGAACGGCTGCACAGAAAGGTAGATTAAGCACTTCAGAAATGACACATGGTCATGCCTTATGGATCTGAGGTGTGTTAAAGTGAGGAGAATAGTCTGAATTATCCTTGACCAACGGGAGACTCGCATCAGATTTTGTGTCAAGGGGCATAGAATCTAATATTTCATTCTTAATTGGTAAAGAAACCAGTCTTGACAATGCTGAACGCGTTATCACACAACTACAATTTCAGTTATTAACATTTGGCCTGCAAGACGGGTGGGAAATAATATGAAGAAATTGTCTAACAGAGCCTAAGGCCAACTATTATTCAGGCAAGATATGAGCACTATGAGTCGCTATTTAGTTAAATTAAAAGTGAATTATATTTTAATCTTCTTTTGGGTTAAGTTTCTACCCGTCTAATACTGGCATCCAAACCGTGAAAAGGTGTAGAACACCTACATCTACATGGATACTCTGCAAATCACATTTAAGGGCCTAGAAGAGGGTTTATTGAACCACCTTCACAATAACTCTCTATTGTTCCAATCTCCTACAGCGCGAGGAAAAAACGAACACCTGTATCTTCCCGTGCATGGTCTGATTCCCTTATTTTTTTATGATGATCGTTTCTCCTATGTAGGTATGCATCAACAAAATATTATCACATTCGGAGAAGAAAGTTGCTGATCGAAATTTCGTGAGAAGCTTCTGCCGCAACGAGAAACGCCTTTGTTTTAATGATGCCCACCCCAAATCCTGTATCATTTCAGTGACGCTCTCTTCCTATTTCGCGATAATACAAAATGTGCTGCCCTTCTTTGAACTTTCTCGATGTGCTCCGTCTGTCCTACCTGGTAAGGATCCCACGCTGAGCAACATTGTTCTAAAAGAGGACGGACAGCCGTAGCGTAGGCAGTGTATTTGGTAGCTCTGTTGCTGTACGAAGCGTCATTGCAAAAAAGCGCAATCTTTGGTTCGCCTTCCCCGCAACACTTTCTGTGTGTTCCTTTGAGTTTACGTTGTTCGTAATTGTAATTTGAATTTACGGCCTTTAGATTTGACTGATTTATCGTGCAATCGAAGTTTAGCGGATTCCTTTTAGCATGCATGTAGATGACCCCACAATTTTCTTTATTTAGGGCCAATTTCTAATGTTTGCACCATACAGCAAACTTTTCTAAATCCTTTTGTAACTTGTTTTGATATTCTGATGACTCCACCAGTCGATAAACGACAACATCATCAGCAAACAAAGTAAGACGGCTGCTAGGATTGTGTCCCAAATCGTTTATCCAGATAAGTAACAGCAAAGGGCCTATAACACTACCTCGGGGAACACCAGAGATCACTTCTGTTTTATTGGATGTCTTTCCGTTAGTTATTATGAACTGTGACCCCTCTCACAGGAAATCACAAATTCAATCACATAACTGAGACGATATTCCACAAGCACACAATTTCAAAGCAAGCCGCTTGTGTGGTATAGTTTCAAAAGCCTTCGGGAAATGTAAAAACACGGAATCAATGGGAAAGCCCTTGTCAATAGCACTCGACACTTCGTGTGAGTGAAGAGCTAGAAGTGTTTCACAAGAACGATGTTTTCTAAAACCGTGTTGACTATGTGTCAATAAACCGTTGTCTTCGAGGTAATGTATAATTTCGAATAAGCTGTATGTTCCAAACCCCTGCTGCATATCGACGTTAATGATATGGGCCTGTAATTTAATGTATTACTCCTATTACCTTTCATGAATATTGGTGTCACCTGTGCAACTCTCCAGTCTTTGGGTACGGATCTTTGGTCGAGCGTAGTGTTGTATATGATTGTTAAGCATGGAGCTATAGTATCAGCATACTGTGAAAGGAACCTACCTGGTATACAGTCTCGACAGGAATACTTGCTTTTGTCAAGTGATTTAAGTAGCTTCACTATGTAAGTAGGCTGTTTTGGTTTTTATGTTGGTAACGTCACGTAGCACTGTGTATGAAAATCACTGAATGTGCTGTGTGCAGTCTGTGGCTGGTTGGACTCATTGTTGGACTATTCGCTTGTGTAGTGTTGGGCAGTTGGATGTGAACAGTGCGAAGCGTTGCGCAATTGGAGGTGAGCCGCCAGCAGTGGTGGATGTGCAGAGAGAGTTGCCAGAGTTTTGAGAGGTTGCTATAAGCGGACGATCTGGACGTGTGTCCGCCACAAAAAGGAAATTTGTAAAGATGGATGTCATGAATTGATATACAGGGTGTTACAAAAAGGTACGGCCAAAATTTCAGGAAACATTCCTCACACACAAAGAAAGGAAATATGTTATGTGGACATGTGTCCGGAAACGCTTACTTTCCATGTTAGAGGTCATTTTATTACTTCTCTTCAAATCACATTAATCATGGAATGGAAACACACAGCAACAGAAAGTACCAGCGTGGCTTCAAACACTTTGTTACAGGAAATGTTCAAAATGTCCTCCGTTAGCGAGGATACATGCATCCACCCTCCGTCGCATGGAATCCCTGATGTGCTGATGCAGCGTATTGTATCACAGCCGTCCAGAATACGAGCACGAAGAGTCTCTACATTTGGTACCGGGGTTGCGTAGAGAAGAGCTTTCAAATAGCCCCATAAATGAAAGCAAAAGGGTTGAGGTCAGGAGAGCGTGGAGGCCATGGAATTGGTCCGCCTCTACCAATCCCTCGGTCACCGAATCTATTGTTGAGAAGCGTACAAACACTTCGACTGAAATGTGCAGGAGCTCCATCGTGCATGAACCACATGTTGTGTCGTACTTGTAAAGGCACATGTTCCAGCAGCACAGGTAGAGTATCCCGTATGAAATCATGATAACGTGCTCCATTGAGCGTAGGTGGAAGAACATGGGGCCCAATCAAGACATCACCAAGAATGCCTGCCCAAACGTTCACAGAAAATCTGTGTTGATGACGTGATTGCACAATTGAGTGCGGATTCTCTTCAGCCCACACGTGTTGATTGTGAAAATTTACAATTTGATCACGTTGGAATGAAGCCTCATCCGTAAAGAGAACATTTGCACTGAAATGAGGATTGACACATTGTTGGATGAACCATTCGCAGAAGTGTACCCGTGGAGGCCAATCAGCTGCTGATAGTGCTTGCACACGTTGTATATGGTACGGAAACAACTGGTTCTCCCGTAGCACTCTCCATACAGTGACGTGGTCAACGTTACCTTGTACAGCAGCAACTTCTCTGACGCTGACATTAGGGTTATCGTCAACTGCACGAAAAATTGCCTCATCCATTGCAGGTGTCCTCGTCGTTCTAGGTCTTCCCCAGTCGCGAGTCATAGGCTGGAATGTTCCGTGCTCCCTAAGACGCCGATCAATTGCTTCGAACGTCTTCCTGTCGGGACACCTTCGTTCTGGAAATCTGTCTCGATACAAACGTACCCCGCCGCGGCTATTGCCCCGTGCTAATCCATACATCAAATGGGCATCTGCCAACTCCGCATTTGTAAACATTGCACTGACTGCAAAACCACGTTCGTGATGAACACTAACCTGTTTATGCTACGTACTGATGTGCTTGATGCTAGTACTGTAGAGCAATGAGTCACATGTCAACACAAGCACCGAAGTCAACATTACCTTCCTTCAATTGGGCTAACTGGCGGTGAATCAAGGAGGTACAATACATACTGACGAAACTAAAATGAGCTCTAACATGGAAATTAAGCGTTTCCGGACACATGTCCACATAACATCTTTTCTTTGTTTGTGTGTGAGGAATGGCCGGCCGCGGTGGTCTCGCGGTTTTAGGCGCGCAGTCCGGAACCGTGGGACCGCTATGGTCGCTGGTTCGAATCCTGCCTCGGGCATGGATGTGTGTGATGTCCTTAGGTTAGTTAGGTTTAAGTAGTTCTAAGTTCTAGGGGACTTATGACCACAGCAGTTGAGTCCCATAGTGCTCAGAGCCATTTGAACCATTTTTTGTGTGAGGAATGTTTCCTGAAAGTTTGGCCGTACCTTTTTCTAACACCCTATATCAGTTACTGACATCCAGTCTTACAAATTTACTCTTTCTGATGGACACACGTCCAGATCACCCGCTCTCAAAAGTCCGCCATCTCTCTCCCCACATCCACCACTGCTGGCGGCTCACCTCCAACTGCGCAACGCTACGCGCTGTTCACATCCAACTGCCCAACACTACAATAGCAAATATTCCAACAATGGAAAGCAGCCACAGACTTCACACAGCACAGTCAGTGATTTTCATATAGAGCGCTACGTGGCGTTACCAACATAAAAACCTAAACAGCCTACTTACACATCCAACACAGAAAATTTACGAACTGTAAAAGCTACACCAACTTCATCCGATAGAGAAATCGGTAAGGTTTTTACCGCATCTCTCGCCCCCTATGCATCGAAAACATCTGCATACTGGCACTGAGCGCATATGACAGTCTTATGAAATATACAGGTAGGTATTGATCCTGTGCACAGACCAGTGTAAAGTTGCATCGCCTGTACTGTAGGAGAATGAGCATATCCAACAAACTGTACTATAAGTCGCAAGAGACGCCCCCTGTTACTATGTGTCGTGGTTTGAAACATTTATTTTATTCTGCTGTAATACGCTTTGTACATTGCTAAACATTTTGTTTCTTCCGCCACGACTTCGAGGTCCATGTCAGGTTCTAAACAGCTTTAACACAGTCTTATCTATTGCTTCTTACAGAGAACTAGACGTTGCATGGTGTAAATCATGTTGTTACTACTGCTACCATAACACACGACACACATTGGATATTTTAAATAAAAGACAGTTACAACATAAGGAAACCTGAAGAGTTGGCCGCATTGTGGAGCGTTTCCACACTGCTGTCCAAAGTTGATTCACGACCTCTACATTTAAACTCATCTGTCACAGTGACAAAACAGTTAATGGCTCTGCGTTCCGTTTCGACAGATTCCTCATACTGCAGTCATGTACTCGACAACTATTTTGGTGCTAGCCATCCCGAGAAGGTGTTGCCTCTCGACCCAAACTCTATCTCCGTCTCAAACAAGTGATGTCAGTCATTCGTTATGTAGTAACTGGCAGCGTACCAGTGGACAGATGGGGTGGAGAAGACACCGTCGATGTACTGTAATAATAAGCATCACAGTTGACCTTGCACACTATTTTAGCAATTTTAAAGTAATTTCAGCACCGACAAATGATGCGACAGCATGTTAACCAGTTTCCATATCACTGCTAAACCAGCCCTTCTCTACTTTGTGAGTATCATTGCAAATGTAGATAGATGACTGTGCAGTATGTCCATTCATTGTTAATTCTCAAACATACAAATTATCAAATTATACCAGACAGCACCTTCAGCATAGTGCATAATTCACGATGTACCTCTATGCGGATGGGAGTCAGAGAGCACTCTTGCAATCTTAGGATAAAATTAGAGACTGAGAGACCTACTCGCACACTCTTTGACTAACCCGCTCTGCACTACCGTTGCCGATTTAATCTGCAGCTGCCCAGAAGTAGACCACTACATTCTGCGTCTCATGAATGAAAGTAGCTTCCCGAGTCCTTGCGCATCCAAGTGAACAAGATTTCTCTAGATGCACCCATGTCGAAGAGGTAAGCACTCATTACCGGTATATAATAACAGATCTGAAAGTTTTGTGATGTAATAGCAAACAGTTAAGAAGAACAAGAAATGGTTAGTTTGAAAGGTTTGTGCTGAGATTCGATCAGGATACAGCCAGTGAAAAATGTCGATAGTTCCCAACCGCAAGGTTGGACGAGTAGTACATATTCGAGTAGTAAGAACTTTGACAGCTAACAGAGCTAGGTGCACAGAGTAAAAGTTTGAGTAGTGGTGAGGAGATGCGCAGAGACAGCAGACCTGTTTCGAGGCAGCTGGGTCGTGACAGCATCAAAGTAAGATTTGGCGCTAAGCTATATATTGAGCGAAACTCGGCACATACCTGGGGAAACTAGAAAGAATAAATAATAAAATAGGTTTTCTTTGGTTAAATAATGTCCAAAAGCTAGATAGATATCCCATTATTGATGCAATCAGCGTTTTGTGAAACTTTCTCGTAAATCCATGCTATAGAAGTTTTTTTAATTTTTCACATGTGCCTTAAAAGTTTGAACAATAAATATTTTTTAGATAAAATTAGAGTTTCATCTCACACCTTATGTCGTTCTCCGCATCCTGTGCTGGCATTGAACCTATAGGTACATTAAAGTAAAGTTCCCATGAGTAAAGCTAATAATTTCATTTATCAGAGTAAAATAATCTATATGACATTGCACAGTTGGCAAATTATTCAGATCAAGACAGAATTTTTATTAAGTAACAAACAGGGCCAAAATGAGTAAAGTTATCTATAATGACAATTTTATGCCATTGCACTACGGCTGAGTTGAATATATGTTAAATTATCGGCTAAACGGGAAGAAGTGCACGAGCTAAGTCCACAGACGCAGTCAGATGCAGGTTGGTGACTTTCATTTATTTTTACCACTAAACTTTCATGCAGTCAGATGTGTATTTTGAGTATTAATTTTCCAACAATATTTTCATGCAGTTAGATAAAGTTCAGTTCAGTTAAATACGCAGTCAGATGCAAGTTTTATTAAAGACTCAAGCAGTCACAAGCAGTTCAGTCTAGTTTAAATAGAGAATTTTTAGTAACAACACTTTCAAGTTTTTATGCATGATGGAGGCACAGAAGTATGGAGTTCGAATCATTTTACTTAAATGAACTACGCTATCAATTTCAAAGTATTTTTCTAGTCTCTGGGATCAGTACCAGGAGGGTATTGGTAAGAGAGAACATAAACACGCACTCCTAAGGCTACACTTTCCTGCACTTAAAACAGGCTATAATGTTATATCGCTTCAATTTCCGAACTATCAGTCGTGTGAAATGCAGCGCTGTTAATACCCCGCTGCAAGAAATATACACTCCTGGAAATTGAAATAAGAACACCGTGAATTCATTGTCCCAGGAAGGGGAAACTTTATTGACACATTCCTGGGGTCAGATACATCACATGATCACACTAACAGAACCACAGGCACATAGACACAGGCAACAGAGCATGCACAATGTCGGCACTAGTACAGTGTATAACCTCCTTTCGCAGCAATGCAGGCTGCTATTCTCCCATGGAGACGATCGTAGAGATGCTGGATGTAGTCCTGTGGAACGGCTTGCCATGCCATTTCCACCTGGCGCCTCAGTTGGACCAGCGTTCGTGCTGGACGTGCAGACCGCGTGAGACGACGCTTCATCCAGTCCCAAACATGCTCAATGGGGGACAGATCCGGAGATCTTGCTGGCCAGGGTAGTTGACTTACACCTTCTAGAGCACGTTGGGAGGCACGGGATACATGCGGACGTGCATTGTCCTGTTGGAACAGCAAGTTCCCTTGCCGGTCTAGGAATGGTAGAACGATGGGTTCGATGACGGTTTTGATGTACCGTGCACTATTCAGTGTCCCCTCGACGATCACCAGTGGTGTACGGCCAGTGTAGGAGATCGCTCCCCACACCATGATGCCGGGTGTTGGCCCTGTGTGCCTCGGTCGTATGCAGTCCTGATTGTGGCGCTCACCTGCACGGCGCCAAACACGCATACGACCATCATTGGCACCAAGGCAGAAGCGACTCTCATCGCTGAAGACGACACGTCTCCATTCGTCCCTCCATTCACGCCTGTCGCGACACCACTGGAGGCGGGCTGCACGATGTTGGGGCGTGAGCGGAAGACGGCCTAACGGTGTGCGGGACCGTAGCCCAGCCTCAGGGAGACGGTTGCGAAAGGTCCTCGCCGATACCCCAGGAGCAACAGTGTCCCTAATTTGATGGGACGTGGCGGTGTGGTCCCCTACGGCCCTGCGTAGGATCCTACGGTCTTGGCGTGCATCCGTGCGTCGCTGCGGTCCGGTCCCAGGTCGACGGGCACGTGCACCTTCCGCCGACCACTGGCGACAACATCGATGTACTGTGGAGACCTCACGCCCCACGTGTTGAGCAATTCGGCGGTACGTCCACCCGGCCTCCCGCATACCCACTATACGCCCTCGCTCAAAGTCCGTCAACTGCACACACGGTTCACGTCCACGCTGTCGCGGCATGCTACCAGTGTTAAAGACTGCGATGGAGCTCCGTATGCCACGGCAAACTGGCTGACACTGACGGCGGCGGTGCACAAATGCTGCGCAGCTAGCGCCATTCGACGGCCAACACCGCGGTTCCTGGTGTGTCCGCTGTGCCGTGCGTGTGATCATTGCTTGTACAGCCCTCTCGCAGTGTCCGGAGCAAGTATGGTGGGTCTGACACACCGGTGTGTCAATGTGTTCTTTTTCCCATTTCCAGGAGTGTATTTCCAGCGCATGACCTTCATCCTTCTACGATATACTATGGTAAGAAACCGTAAAATGAAAAAAAAAATTACTTTTCTAAATATCGCTTTGTGTGATATGTGAACAATGTAGCTTTCCAGAGATGTATAGCGTCCACAGTACACATACTATCATGGATCAGAAATTATACTATGCCCGCATTAGTTCTGTATAAGCCGGCCGAAGTGGCCGTGCGGTTAAAGGCGCTGCAGTTTGGAACCGCAAGACCTCTACGGTCGCAGGTTCGAATCCTGCCTCGGGCATGGATGTTTGTGATGTCCTTAGGTTAGTTAGGTTTAACTAGTTCTAAGTTCTAGGGGACTAATGACCTCAGCAGTTGAGTCCCATAGTGCTCAGAGCCATTTGAACCATTTTTCTGTATAAAATGATCGGTAGCAATGGCGAATACCTCTTTCAAGAAAACAGATAAATGCATAGCAGTGGCGTCCGACATGTGAAATTCCACGTCATGCTGCCACTAACTCTGTGAACATCACATCTGTCAAGCATATGTATACGAGTACACGCGGATTGCGGTGTCACACAAACACCTATCGCTAACATAGAATCATCTTAGTTATGAAACTGAACTCTCGATTTTATAGCCTAAGATGCGACAGGGGGATGGAATACATCGCATAAAACTTCGATTGTTTAGAGGAATGTGTCGAAACAGGATGGTAACATTTCATCACGTATGAGATGGAAGTCCTCTGATGGCCAAGAGGTTTGCTGTTAACGGTCACAAGTAAACGGTTACATAAAGAAGTCAAATACAAGCTATGTCACGCAACTGGTGCATCCTGACTAACAGCGAAAATAAATGGGCAAATGGCCTGCTGCAGCATCTCCCTCCCTCTCTAAAAGGCATCACCAGTCTTAAATTAACACTCACCTCATTACAGCTCCATCTCAGTCGATCACTCCGTCCAGTGTTATCCTTTAACGCAGATGCATGTAAGTTTAGAGGCAGATGGTTCTCTATTTTCCTGAAATTCGTCAAATACAGTAGTCAACTCGCGTGTATCACTATTACCTCAGTAGACATACAGTAAAATGATGCCTTGACAGAAAAAAGAGTGACTGCTTTCCAGGTTCCTTTAGCTTCCATGTCAACGTTTTCTCGGATTTCTCTTACTGTCGCATACTTGTTCCCATGTACAACTTGTTCTGCGCCAACCAGAAAACACGCAAGTACATACTCAATTTCCCCGCATTTCTTATTCCCTGTATTTATATGTATTTTCCACCACTTTTCGCCGTTCTATCGATTTTATGTCCGTTCTACCAGTGCGTTCCGTGTTCTGAAATTGCTTGTAAATGTAGTACAGCTGCAAACACCTAGCACAAATACACTATTTTTCTGATGAGGATGCGTAATGGGTCTGTTGGAATGCAGGAATGCAGTTGAGTTAACCGTGTCGTCCTCTAGAAGGCCGAGTAGGGAACTAATACTTACTGTGTGTTGGGTTGCTTTCGTGATCGCGTGGAAATTTGAGGAGATTCAATATGGACGTGTATTTGAGCTGGGCCATTAATCCCTCCCATGCAAATTGTCCCGTTTATTGCTTCTGCACATTTCGCGCCTTTATTTTGTTGAGAGAACATTGATTGTGGTGTGTGCATCTTGCATGTGAAATACGAGTGGAAGACACAATTCCTGGTTCTCTAGACATGAGAAACACCTTAGGTGACTTTGTGAATTATGTGGATGATTTTGAAGCTGTTACATCACCACATTGGTATTCACGAATGGAAATATCAGTTCCTCTATTTTTTTCGAGAGTACACATGAAGGTCTTCACAGACGGGATACGTTTCTAGTTACAGGAAGTTAAGATTCTAGTTTCAATGGTTTGCAGCAAGCTCCACCTCCCTAAAGTTTCGGGTTTTTAGAAAAATAATTTGCAGTCTATATCTTCGGAATTATGTTGCGTGAGCGATACTGCTATGCAAGCGATATTGCTATGTGCTTGATATCGAGAAGTATCGCGTAAATATATTCCGGCAAACCATGCGAAATTACATGTGCTCTTGTAATCCCAGAGTCTGGAGATAGGTGTAGAAAGCAAGAAAGCAAACTGGTCAGGCTCAGTAACAGTAAGGCCTTTGTAATGAGAGGAAACGAGCCCAACATTGTACAACAGTTTGGAGAGTGGCTGGCGGTCGATACCTATTTGCATGACTCAAAAAGGGCGATTTTATATGGCAGAGGTAACTGTACGTTTACTACATCGACACGGTACGCGGTGATATATTGCCGGGTTGGAGATTGGTTTCACGCTGTAATATCCAAGCTTCCGGCTTCTGTGGCAGAGCAGTGTAATTGAGCAAGTGTCTTTCCGTATTTGACGATCTGTAGACCACTTTCACAGGGTTCAACTGTAAGTTCTATATGGCGATCTGTGCAAAATAGTTTTTCTTCTAAAAGTCTCTAAAAGTTTCGCACCAGTAAGAGCTGTTCCATCCCCATGGCGTTACTATGAAAATTTACGAAGCAAGTGCGACGATATAAAAACAATCGTACTAACGAAAATATTGATAAAATCCATAAAGACAATGTGTTGTGATTATTGCAGTAAATTATTGCAAAATGATAAAAAAAGAAAACAGTGAAAATAACTATTAATACGAAAAGTATGTATTTCAAGCATAATTTGTGGACAAAGATAAAAATGTATAGACAGTCCTCTAACGAGGAAGTAAGTGAAAAAACTAACTACTCTTTGTTTTTTCCTTAATTGTAGAAGGACGTCATTGACGATCCGTGATGAGAATGGTATGTGTTTGTTATTAATACAGCAAGATAAAGCATTCTTATGATAATAATAATTAATTTTATAAATGTGTAAACTTGTGTTCTCCTTTCAATAGCGTATGGAAAGGCAACCCAAAATGATTACTGAATAATTTGCAGTTTTCATATAATGAGCTAATTTTGTTTCAAAGACGCCATTAGTGGCGAGAACATAATTTTAAGTTCTTCATTACGCCACATGGCTTAAAAATAGGAACTGACTCGATGAGAATAATCTGCTTAAGTGTTTCTCTTCAAAGTGAATTAATATTTCATTGCAGAAACAGTTATTGTGTTTGCCTGAACCAGTCAGCACGGATCAGGTCTCACACGATTCCCTACATAAAAAATAATTCTAATTCAGATGTAAATAGAAAATAGCTTTCAAAGAATTTTAATCAGTTCTATAACAAGATGTTAATGAGAACCTTACAGAAAGCTGAGAGTCTCTTCTCATTAACAGAACAATGAAGCTGGTCGGATTTACAGGTGGGCGACATATAGCTTTGCTACATGTCATGTCTAATATGTTAAATCAAACATGCTAGACTGCGAAAACTCGCAGTTGAAAATAAATTAACATAACTCGCACAACAATCAAAGCCTTTCACGTAAACGTCAAGATTTTGGTGCACTTCAACACAGCATTTTAGGTTCGTGTTGCAGAGGCGCCCAGGGAAAGTACCTCTCTTTTTGTTGAAAATAGCAAAGCTTCATTAAGGTGGCTTTAATGGAGCTGCATTTTCTAATTGGCAACCTTTCATATCAGAGAACAGCATGACGTGTTAGTAGAATTGAGTATTCTGCATTTACAACCGAATTTACCATTGATACTGAAAATAAATCATCTTAATTATTTCTTGTGCTGCAGGAACATTGACAATAACATCATACAGTTCGGATAGTAGTACTATTGGGACCCATAACGTGGAGCCAAATTCTTGTTACAGAGTGCCAAGAATGTATAACGAATATAGGAAACTAGTATAACTTGTATATGTATGTGTATATGTATGAAGTATATTTAATACTGTACATGATTCTTTTCCATGAACTGAACGAGAATGAACTCTATTGTATGAGTGAACTGAAGGAAAACAGAGACGTTTGATTTGGAGAAAAGGAAAAACAAACAAAAAATCTGAACTTGGTCCATAAGTTGACCAGTGGCAGAAACATTTACAGGGTAAGGACATTTTTCTCAGTGCACCACCTTGCTGATATAGTGACTAGTAACTTCCTCTAGTGCATGAAATTTATGAAAATTTTGATTAACTGTAAGTTAAGTCAAGTAACAATTACATGTAAATTGCACTAGTGTGCACTGCCTTGCGTATGCTTAACAGCAGTTTGAGTAGCACCTTAAGTGTCATTTTTCCATTTTTATCTGTGTGTATCCTTTCGGAAGGGAACCCAGTGGTTAAAAGACTGAAGGAGGAAGTGAATATATACTGTGTGACGATATTTGTGATTTCATTGTATGTAAGAGAAGTCATCTAGTTTAACATCAACTATGGGTCGACCGAAGAAGGTAGTAATGTTAGAAAGTGAAAACGTGGAGGAGACGGAGCATAGTGTGTAACATGTACCACAGCAAAATGATGCTCAGACTATCAATCAGGAATCGGATATCCAGTCCACAAGTAGGGAACCCGATGAGCAAGTCCCTTCTTGGGAGTTGATGGCCGTATCGAGAATATTGTTGTAAAAGACGGAAGAACAGATTCTCGGAAACCGGAACTTTTAGTAAACATCAAACGCAAATGAATTCCATTGAAAAACCTCATCTGTGCATTTCTCAGGAAACTAAAATTAAAAGAGAAATAATACGAATAAAGTTTATTTAAAAAAGTATTATACGTAATGAATAAAAGGACAAAGAGCGCGAGGATCGGGAGACAGCGCGTCGAGCGTACGCTCGAAAATGTGCAGACCAGTATCATAAAAGCAGCGAGAGACAAAGTGGCCTCCACATTGCAAAAAATAGATGTCGAGAAGTTACCACGAGCTGAAGCGAGGTGTAGCTGAGAGAATAGTTGCTCCAGCGAGTAGCCTGAAAACAAGACGCGATACGGTAATGCACCGCTGCATGATAATCATACCCCGCAGCAAAATTACAATTTTTGCGAAACAAACTAAGGAGATGGTAATGCAGCAGCGGTGAGCGAGATTGAGCCTGCGATTGCACGCATGAAATTATATGAGTCGATGTTAAAACACCGATAATTCTCACCTTTAATAAAGATAAGAAAACGACACATCCCGTCGTCTTTGTAAAAAACTGTAGAAACCTAATGCCGAGCTACTGATCAGAGCGACAAGAGATACAATTAGTAATATCGTACATTACAGGAGATGCGCCGCTCTGAGCTATGGAGGCTGCAGAAATGTGCGATACCTCTGAGGAATTCGAGAAGAAATTTCTGAATACATTGTGGTCTTTGAGTACTCAAGAAAGACTAAGAAAACAGGCCTATAATCCAGAGTTGTATATCGTTAAGAAAGGTTTATTATGTAAATATTTCGATAGGTACCTGAGTATGAAAAGGTACTGGACTGAACCGATCTCTATACGAGACGTCTTGCGAATCTTAAAGGCAAAGTTGCCTATTGCTATCCGGGAAAAATTAATCGATGTACCGGATACTGACCTTGAAGAGTTCATGTCAGTGATTGAATCCCTGGATTTAATTCAGCAAGACGCTAGACAAGCAGAGAGAGAAACGAATAGTGCCTCCAAACAAAAATAATGGCAAGTATATACTAAGATGATATCTGTTCTTTCGGACATGCCCGAAAGAACAGATACCATCGGTAACCATGCAGCTCGTTAGAATGAAATTACAATGAAATGAACACTCGAGGATAGCGCGACTGCAGGGAATTATCTCTGGCACCCTCCTGCGAAACCCACATTCTCAACGTATTGTCCCGCACTACATTCGTAGTGCCCCCGCCCATTATACTCATTACTCGCGGCGCGTTGCCGATTCCCGTAAGAGTTCGGGCACTGTTTGTGCATTCGCACAGAAGAAGTGGCCGGTGAGCCTTAACACGCGGGAGGCGTGACACAGATAAATCCCTGTAGTCGCGCTATCGTCTGTGTCCTCGGTGGCTCAGATGATTAAAGCGTCTGCCATGTAAACGGGAGATCCCGGGTTCGAGTCCCGGTCGGGGCACACGTTTTCATCTGTCCCCGTTGACGTATGTGAACGCCTGTAAGCAGCTAAGGGTGTTCATTTCATTGTAATAATGACAAGAGTAATAAAGGTTTTGGATGCCCACGGAAGAATGGGTCACCGAATAATGGAAATAGTTATAAAAATTGGAACTACAAGGGTAGAAATTTTCATAGTATTTTAAAGGCGACAAACTAGATTATACGAGGAAGCACCATAATGATGGTAGCTTCGGAAATAACTACCAGGCGGAAAATATGAAAACACAGCATGATCAATGGTATGACCGCACGCAGGGAAGTGTGCCGCTCAACATTATGAATGAACCGAGTACTTTGTTGGAAACAGCTTGGGCAGTGAATGCGCCAAACTTCATACCGGCGCCAAATCAAAATGTACATATGTTAGAATACAAGTGGGGACGGAATTATGGCACAGACAACGACGCTACAATACAACGATGGCATGGATATACGAGACGAACTCTCAAGGGAACCCGAGATGCAATTCGTCAAAAGTGAAGAGCGTGTACAAGACACGATTCAGATGACGATTAACAGTGTACCGGTATGTGTGATTATCGATACTGGTGCATCGACGTCGGTCATGAGTGAGGAGCTGTATGGATATACTGCTGCGGTGAAGACATTGCCACGTCTTCCGGTGCAGAATTGAATCCACGGGCGATAAAAGGAAAAAATGAAAGTATAAAGTTTCAGGTACAGGCAGAGGTAAACGTGGGAAATGAAGTCATGAAATGCTCGTTCCTGGTTGTAAAGCACCTCTCAGTCCCATGTATCCTGGGTTAAGATTTTTTACGAGACAGGTAGGCGATTGTAGACTTGGCTCGATCTTCCCTAACTTTCGTCAATGATGAAAGACAAATAACTCTGAACCTTGCTAGGAACATGGTCGGTGATAGGATGGAATATGGGAATCTCATCATAACCTATGAGGAGCTGCAAATTATGTTTTTAAAGGGAAAGGAACCGTTTGTTGGTCACCCTACATAAATTAAGGACACTCATGAAGAATTAAAATACATCATAGGAGAAACTGAAGGTAGCGTTGACGAGTCAGAATATTTGAACTCAAATCAACATCAGCAATTGAAATACACTCTAACACAATATGCACCTGTATGTGCGGTGAAGCCCGGCATCATAAAAGGTTATGTCTACGATATGCACAAAACGTTTTGCCGCGCCATATATTCCGTTCCTCACTCAAAGAAAGAAGCTGTCTAGAAGGAAATAAAAAAGATGTTAGAATGGAGGTAATAGAAACCTCACTATCACCTTATTACAGCCCCTTGCTTCCGGTTCAGAAGGCTGACGGCAGCTTAAGATTAGTACTGGACGCCCGGGATATAAATGAAATTATATTAATAAAATTATAAACAGCTGACCAGTTGCAATGGATAAAGAATTCTTTACCTAGGTTTCGACAAATATAAATTTGACTTCTTCAGAAGGTGGCAATTTTACATTAGTAAGGACTAATAGTACATTAGTCCTTACTAATGTAAAATTGCCACCTTCTGAAGAAGACAAATTTATATTTGTCGAACCCTAGGTAAAGAATTCTTTATCCATTGCCACTGGTAGGCTGTTTATAATTTTATTACGTGGAACCGTTGCTGTTTTGCAGCTACGTTTAAAATATTGAAATTATGTTGCCTGTAGGTACTCGTCCAGAGAACTTAAAGGAGCAAATTCGAAGATTTCACTGAAAAACATGGCATTCTTCCATCCCAGTGCTAGTCCCTTAGGGAGGATCTTTCGGGAATTAAATCGCTTTATGAGAACATATATACCTAGTCAACAAACCAAATGGATTGACTATGTACATGTATTTGAAGATATTCATAACAAGTTGCCTCATGACTCCATGAGAGCAACTCCTTTTGAACTAATGTTTGACCAAGAAGAAGACAATGAGTGGACGCGGCCTTTTCCTAAAGTTACTGACCAATATTTCAGGACGACAGGTTGACAGAAGCACATACCACGCTGCAAAGACAGCGAGTGTTTAGAAAAACACCGTCATAGGAAGAAACTTGGCATTGCGCAAAAATACAATGTCGGCGATCATGTACTAGTACGGCATCACCCGAAGTCGTCAATTTTCAGAAAAGTGAATAAAAAGTGGCAACTTGTAACACCATAACTTAGACACTACATACTTTTCGTTGATTTATTTTGATTTCTGTTTTGTTCAACATTTCATTGTTGAGCTTCTGTAAATGCTGTTTGATTGAATCGAGCGTGAGTTTAGCCGAGCGGTCCGAGGCGCTGCAGTCATGGACTGTGTGGCTGATCCCGGCGGAGGTTCGAGTCCTCCCTCAGGCATGGGTATGCGTGTTTGTCCTTAGGATAATTTACGTTAAGTAGTGTATAAGCTTAGGGACTGATGACCTTAGCAGTTAAGTTCCATAAGATTTCACACACATCTGAACATTTTTGATTGAATCGATAACACAAACACGTATACTCCTTTCTTTGTAAAAACTTTTATGCCAGCTTTTGATTCTATGCAATGTAGTGTATGTGTCATTTAAATTCTTTGGCTCATTTGGAGGGAACAAAACTTACTGTATACAACTGTAATATCTGTGTGAATAATATTTTTGTAGAAAAGTCAATATATGCAAATGTTCTGTTTTATTTAATATGTTTGGTTGCTGTTATGTAAACTGCTGACATTCACTTAGGGTTCTGAGTTATTTTGTATTTAAAAGGTGGTGTGGTACCCCTCGGGAACGGAACTGTGTATCGCGCGCAAATTGTGGTTGGCCTTGGTAGAAGAGGTGGATTAAGAGTCATTCGTGGACTAGCTACCAAACTATCAACTGCTCATGTAATAGTAGTGTATTGTGCTGGTTCCGAGAGAGGATTTTCCTGATGCTTTCCAATGCCTCGGATGTATGGATAAAGAGCTGGAACTTTTCTGGAATTGGTATCTATCATAGCCACCAAGAAATGACAGAGTGCAGCAATTCTACCTGCAAATCAACCTACCAACATGCACTCGCTGCCACATTGCGTAATCACTGTAATGGAAGAGAAGAACTATAGTAATGTACATTGAAGGATCAGCTCATTGGATGTTTTATTGTGCTCAAATATAAGGTAATTTATAACTGAATTTATGTACCTACCGTGATTTTTTCCTTGTTTTCACCTCTCAGGCTCCTCTCCGTTTGAACTATGATTACTGAGTATCCTTGTTGTGGAAAAAATAAAAGCCTCAAAGCCAAACAGTTAATTAAATAATGTTGTATGATCTTTGGTAAAAAGGTAGTCTTCAGATTTACTTTGTATTTGGTAAAATTGTTGGAGGTAGTAAAGGTAGCTTTGTGAAAGCCTCCCAGCGATTGAAACAGTCCAATTTAAAGTTTTGTGGACTTTCAAAGTTACTTATTTAATCATTGACTTGAAAGTAGAAGACAGTAGTAATAAAGGTAATGAGCTGTTACTTTTAAAAATTAAAAGTTCTAAAAACTGAAGCGAATAAAGTTTTGCTTAGTTAATGATCATAGTGCTGCCTGTCGTAAATTTTAAAATGTGAGTCAGTTTTTTTTTTTTGCAAATTTGTCAATATTGTGTCTCACTGCAGTAAAAGTCGTGAACCGCATTTGTGGAAAGTTATATACTCATGTTTGCTAAGTGCTTGTCTCTCTTGTGTATTGGAAGTGCATATTAATGGCGTAACAGGATCCACAGTTTGTCTATTATGCTCATGCTAGATAACGATTAATGGAAAAAGCAGTATCTATGAAAATAGTAACTTCTTTATCCAAAAGACAGTGAGAAGTAATTTGTTTGTGAACTACATTTAATTTTCATTCTAAGTAGAAAGGTGTTTAGTAGTGAGAGTTTTCATCTAAGCACAATAACTAATTTTTCTGTGAACCATATCCATATTTCATGTCGGACAGGAATTTGTTTGAAAAGTAATATTAAACCTATGTCCAATTTACGATTCTACAGTGAATATTAATAGTAATGTTATTGAGACCATTCAGTTTGACTAAGTTCTCAAGGTAATAGTGTGTATTGTTATCTGTTATATTTATATAAATAGTTTGTTCTGCTCTGTCAGCTCCAACCTTAACATGAATATACTGTATGCAGGTGCCAGAGTTCATTGCACTCTCGTGTGACAAAGTATAGGCTGTGTTTGCCCATTGAAGTTACTTATTTTCATTTTCTTGAACATGAATGTTACTCATTCTTATGCCTAATAGGCTAGCGACCGTTTTAAGTATCATTAGGATGCTGTGGATAGGCTAAATTATTGTTGGTCACTGTTTAAATACACTCCTGGAAATTGAAATAAGAACACCGTGAATTCATTGTCCCAGGAAGGGGAAACTTTATTGACACATTCCTGGGGTCAGATATATCAAATGATCACACTGACAGAACCACAGGCACATAGACACAGGCAACAGAGCATTGACAATGTCGGCACTAGTACAGTGTATATCCACCTTTCGCAGCAATGCAGGCTGCTATTCTCCCATGGAGACGATCGTAGAGATGCTGGATGTAGTCCTGTGGAACGGCTTGCCATGCCATTTCCACCTGGCGCCTCAGTTGGACCAGAGTTCGTGCTGGACGTGCAGACCGCGTGAGACGACGCTTCATCCAGTCCCAAACATGCTCAATGGGGGACAGATCCGGAGATCTTGCTGGCCAGGGTAGTTGACTTACACCTTCTAGAGCACGTTGGGTGGCACGGGATACATGCGGACGTGCATTGTCCTGTTGGAACAGCAAGTTCCCTTGCCGGTCTAGGAATGGTAGAACGATGGGTTCGATGACGGTTTGGATGTACCGTGCACTATTCAGTGTCCCCTCGACGATCACCAGTGGTGTACGGCCAGTGTAGGAGATCGCTCCCCACACCATGATGCCGGGAGTGGGCCCTGTGTGCCTCGGTCGTATGCAGTCCTGATTGTGGCGCTCACCTGCACGGCGCCAAACACGCATACGACCATCATTGGCACCAAGGCAGAAGCGACTCTCATCGCTGAAGACGACACGTCTCCATTCGTCCCTCCATTCACGCCTGTCGCGACACCACTGGAGGCGGGCTGCACGATGTTGGGGCGTGAGCGGAAGACGGCCTAACGGTGTGCGGGACCGTAGCGCAGCTTCATGGAGACGGTTGCGAATGGTCCTCGCCGATACCCCAGGAGCAACAGTGTCCCTAATTTGCTGGGAAGTGGCGGTGCGGTCCCCTACGGCACTGCGTAGGATCCTACGGTCTTGGCGTGCATCCGTGCGTCGCTGCCGTCCGGTCCCAGGTCGACGGGCACGTGCACCTTCCGCCGACCACTGGCGACAACATCGATGTACTGTGGAGACCTCACGCCCCACGTGTTGAGCAATTCGGCGGTACGTCCACCCGGCCTCCCGCATGCCCACTATACGCCCTCGCTCAAAGTCCGTCAACTGCACATACGGTTCACGTCCACGCTGTCGCGGCATGCTACCAGTGTTAAAGACTGCGATGGAGCTCCGTATGCCACGGCAAACTGGCTGACACTGACGGCGGCGGTGCACAAATGCTGCGCAGCTAGCGCCATTCGACGGCCAACACCGCGGTTCCTGGTGTGTCCGCTGTGCCGTGCGTGTGATCATTGCTTGTACAGCCCTCTTGCAGTGTCCGGAGCAAGTATGGTGGGTCTGACACACCGGTGTCAATGTGTTCTTTTTTCCATTTGCAGGAGTGTATTTACATAATTCCGACCTTCACTGTAATTCCGACTTTCACTTCTGATAAGCCACCTCCGTTAGGTACATCGCGGTCATCACAACAATATTCCTTTCGGAGGGTAACACTGCTCTGTTGCTTCATACCACAATTGCTTTAACAAGATAGTTCCATTTTACGATCTGCATCCAACTTTTAAGTTATGATAAGGCAGAAGCACATGGTAGTGTTATAAACTGTTGTACACAGGGGCCTTTAAGATTGTTGACATACCACAACATGAAAACTATATGTTGGGAACAACAGACAACAAAAAAATGAAACGAGTCTATCTCCACAGGGATTTAAACCATTTATAAGAAATGCAGAGAACCAGCTTGATATGCTGTAGAGGGGGTGGGGGGGCTACTTGGCCAGAGTAATTAAGGATGAAAATTTCATTGGTGTTTAAGGGATGATCATGTATTTAATTTGTGTTTTTTACAATTACTGTGTATCTCATGTGTGGTTTTACAATTACTGTATATATGTGAAAATGTATGCAAGTGACAGCGTAAGATGTACACACTAGTATATACCATTGTTTAAAAAGTCAGACCATTGTTTTTGGAAGAAATAATTTCATAGAGTTAGAGTTAACTGATAATGAAAAGAAGAAAGTAATCAGGACTTGGAAGGTTTTTCTGCTAAATACAGTTAAGGTAGTTAATTTAAAAAAGCATAAGTTCATAGAATGGTCAGATTTATGTCTTTAAATTTAACTATTTCAATTAAATATATTTTTTTTCAATAACTATTTTATGTTGTTTGTAAATATATCTTGAATGTAAGTGTGAATAAGGGCAGCTTGGGTGAATAAATATTGAATGCACCACAGGGGGGAACTTGTTACCAATCTGGATTACGTGATAATATTCCAAAGTTATCCCGTCTTCGGAACTTGTAAGAAATTGAAATAATTTTTCGAGACCGCGCCCGTTCAGTTAGGGACTGGTAGCTGGTTGTACTAGAACTAATGTCCTACACACCATGAACAAATGACAAAACAAAAAATGAACAAGGGCTTAATCAGTAAATAATCTGGGAAACAACATTGTAAACCTGAAATGTTGGCTCATCCAGATGGTTACTTAGCTGACGCTCTTCCGAGACACTACGCAAGATGTTTATTATGCGTGACGTTGGTTTGCCAATAAACAAACGTCACTTGATTTTGTCATTATAAAACGATTACAGTTTCATTTTGTTAAAGACTCTTGTCTGCGGACTAGTATATTTTGTAAAAGGACTGTTGCTGTTTCAAATGACGCAGTAGCGATCTGTAAAACGAACAGTGTTATATAACGGTATTAAATGTTCTGGTCACCGTATATGACAATTTTCGGAAAAACATGGGCATCATCTGATGTGGTGGATCTGGATCAGTGATACAAATCAGTGCACGTTGTCGTAGACGTCAGTGACAGTGTAGCAAACCACATCCGTTGTGTGTCAACAAGGACTGGAGAAATACGTACAGGAAACATACATGGACTCCCACCGCAGTGCGTGTGTGCGGAATGTATCCACTTCCTTAAACTGTGCTGTGTGCAATATGGATAAAGATTGCTACACCTCTATACAATTAAGTTACGTGTAGACGAGAAGAACTGGACGAACTAAATAAATTCAGAAACATACACGAACCTTAAGTACATGGAAGGGGACACAATATAAAATGTGCTAATAAAACTTCTTTCCAGATGAAGAGTGTATAAGTATGAAGTCTAATGAGTGTGTGACTTATTTCGTGTACACGACTGTACTGCAGCGGACGAGACACGCGAGCGAGCTAGCGGACGGACAACAATTCAGAGCGTGTGGGCGACTGCAGTCTCAACGGCACAGCAGCACGCCGTCTTCATCTCGCCGCGGACCGGCGCCACGAAACATCACCAAAGAAAGAGACAAACTTTTCGTCATGAAAAATAATGACTTTATTGTTTCTACAATTTCCATTTCAATGATGGCAACCTAACAATGTTCTACCTATATTGTAAATGTGAAATGTTTAATAATAGGATTTTCTCATATGATATCTTACTTGTTATAACAACTAAATTCTAGGGAAATTACGTTATTTGTCTCTGTATTAAAGCAAATTAGACGCGTAGTCCGAGGCCCTCGAGTGGATTTTCCCGGGTTTTCCCACTCCCAGCTAATTCTGATTAGGGGGGCTTTATTTTTTTTAACCCATAGACTTTGTTATCTCCGTAACAGACTACAAGAAAGTCAAACAGGGGAGCAGGGAAGATAATCGAAGTAACACGAGGGATAATACTTGTTAATTTGTATAACATACCCCTGTAAAATACTAATGCCTAATTAAGAGAGGAATGTATTAATACAGATTTTAAAATGGACTCTTGATCTAAAATGGGGGTAACGTTTGTAGTTTGCTAAGCAACAAATAACTACCACATTTTGGGGGTCCGTGCGCCATCCCCATGACGTTATGAAAATTTACGAAACTAGCGCGACTATATAAAAAAATCTTAATAACGAAAATATTGATAAAAGCCATAAAGACGATGTGTTGTGATTATTGCAGTAAATTATTGTAAAATGATATAGAAAAGGAACAATAGAAATCACAATTAATACGATAAGTATGCATTTTAAGGATAATCTGTGAACAAATATAAGACAAAATAGAAAGTCATCTAACGAGGAAGAAAGATTAGAAAATAACTACTCTTCGTTTTGTTCTTAGTTGTAGGAGGACGTAATTGACGATTCGGGATGAGAATGGTATGTGTTTGCCGTTAATACTGCAAGAAAAAGCATTCTTATGATAATAGTTATTAATTCTACAAATGTATAAACTTGTTTTTTCCTTTCAATAGTGTAGGGAAAGGCATCCCATAATTGTTGTTGTTGTTCTTGTGGTCTTGAGTCCTGAGTCTGGTTTGATGCAGCTCTCCATGCTACTCTATCCTGTACAAGCTTCTTCATATCCCAGTACCTACTGCATCCTTCTGAATCTTCTTGGTGTATTCATCTATTGGTCTCCCTCTACGACTGTTACCCTCCACGCTGCCCTCCAATACTAAATTGGAGATCCCTTGATCCCTCAGAACATGTCCTACCAACCGATCCCTTCTTCTAGTCAAGTTGTGCCACAAACGTCTCTTGTCCCCAATCCTATTCAATACCTCCTCATTAGTTATAGGATCTACCCATACAATCTTCAGAATTCTTCTGAAGCACCACATTTCGAAAGCTTCTATTCTCTTCTTGTCCAAACTAGTTATGGTCCATGTTTCACTTCCATACATGGCTACGGTCCATGCAAATACTTTCAGAAACGACTTCCTGACACTTAAATCTATATTCGATGTTAACAAATTTCTCTTCTTCAGAAACGCTTTCCTTGCCATTGCCAGTCTACATTTTAAATCCTATCTACTTCGACCATCATCAGTCATTCTGCTCCCCAAACAGCAAAACTCCTTTACTACTTTAAGTGTCTCATTTCCTAGTCTAATACCCTCAGCATCATCCGATTTAATTCGACTATATTCCATTATCCTCGTTTTGGTTTTGTTGATGTTCATCTTATATCCTCCTTTCAAGACACTGTCCATTCCGTTCAACTGCTCTTCCAAGTCCTTTGCTGTCTCTGACAGAATTACAATGACATCGGTGAACCTCAAAGTTTTTATTTCTTCTCCATGGATTTTAATACCCACTCCGAATTTTTCTTTTGTTTCCTGCTTGCTCAATATACAGATTGAATAACATCGGGGAGAGGCTA
The DNA here is from genome assembly GCF_023898315.1 of Schistocerca nitens. NCBI lineage: Eukaryota > Metazoa > Arthropoda > Insecta > Orthoptera > Acrididae > Schistocerca > Schistocerca nitens. The sequence continues at coordinate 668,912,440 of NC_064617.1, read as the reverse complement.
CAGCCCTGTCTCACTCGCTTCCCAACCACTGCTTCCCTTTCATGGCACTCGACTCTTATAACTGCCATCTGGTTTCTGTCAAAATTTTAAATAGCCTTTCGCTCCCTATATTTTACCCCTGCCTCCTTTAGAATTTGAAAGAGAGTATTCCAGTCAACATTGTCAAAAGCTTTCTCCAAGTCTACAAATGCTAGAAACGTAGGTTTGCCTTTCCTTAATCTATCTTCTAAGATACGTCGTAAGGTCAGTATTGTCTCAAGTGTTCCAATATTTCTACGGAATCCAAACTGATGTTCCCCTAGGTCGGCTTCTACCAGTTTTTCCATTCGTCTGTAAATAATTCGCGCAGTTCTCATATACTTAGCTGAGTTACTTTCAAAGACTCCATTCCGGGCGAGAACATAATTTTAAGATTTTCATTACGCCACACGGCTTAAAAATAGGAACTCTCTCGCTGAGAACTATCTGCTTAGGTGTTTCACTTGAAAGAGAATTAATATGTCATTGCAGAAACAGTTTTTATGTTAGCCTGAACCAGTAAGCACGGGTCTCACACGATTCACTACATAAAAAATAATTGTAATTCAGATGTGGTGTATCAACGTTCGATACCACTCTGGTTATGGGTTGCAGTTGTCGACCGCGGTCCGTATTAGTATCGCTGGACCCGCGAGTCGCGACCAGCTCCGCTTGCGCCGCTCCGCGGCTTGTGACAAGTATCTAGCGAGCTCTCGTCCACTCTTGCTCTGGACGTCAAGTAGTAAAGCAGCATAGCCTTCAGCTGACAGGAAGCCACCTCTAACAAGGCGCTTTGTAACGTATGGCCTAAATGAGCCTCAATAGCTGTTTATAATTATATGTATGCAGTTTAGAAGAAACGTGTACAACCAGTTAAGTACTATATATATTATTTTTCATCAGCGATTTCTAATTATTTGAGTCGTTGCAGATCCAGACCATGCAGCAGCACCTTATCGACGTTACTGACAAACCTACTGTGATTTATATGTTTTTGTTTAGCAATGGCCACCAGTCAACATTGGCGACCACTCGTTCGTCGTCATCATATCTATTGGCGACGAGGTTAGAGGTACAGAATTTTTACAAAGCGGAGCAGTGAAAGCAGAGCTATTTGTATGTGTTTGTGGGCTATATACCCGGCTGCGTCACCCATCCTCTCCGCATGGGGTGACTGACGAGAGCGTGACATTTTTTCCTACTCCCATTTGTGATTATTTGATTTCGTTGTGATGGCAGATCCAGAGGAACAAAATGTACTGGCAGAACTGTTACAATTACAGAATCAGCAGTCCAATGCACTACTGCACGCCTTGGGAGAGCTCGTCCAGGGACCACAAGAAGCTGTGCCTCAAGTACCGGCTGCACAGTAGCCGGCTATACAGCGGGCCACAGCCTCGCCGTTTCGTACATTCGACGCCAGCGTGGAAAGGTGGCAGGAGTGGCACGTGCAGTTTTCACACCACCTTGCGGCATATGACATCCAAGGTAAAACACGGCTGCATGCGCTTTCATCTTGTGTTGGCGTGGCATCGTACCGCATTCCCCTCAATCTCTTCCCGAGAAGTTCTCCAGATCAGCACAGTTTCGAAGACCTTGTCCAGGTATTAACTGGTTATTACAAGGAAAGTGTGAATGTTGTCGCTCAGTGGTGCAAATTTTTCCGCACAAAACGTGCACCTCAGCAGAATTACTGTGAGTGGGTAGCCACTTTGCAAGGCCTCACTCGCGACTGTGAATTTTCATGTTCTTGTGGCATATCATATTCTGACGTAATGGTACGGGACGCTATTGCGCAAAACGTGTCAGACACATGCATTAGAGAGCAAATTCTTAAATTATCCAACCCCACTTTAGAACACGTGTGGGCCATTTTGGACAGACAGGACCCTTTGGACTTTGCTGCAAATTCTTTTGAATCGCCTCCCGCTGTCTGTCAGGTTTAGCAAGTCAGCTCCGCGCGCATCACACATACATGATGCTGTACCGGATTGGCGCGCGCCTGCCCAATTCACTCCCAGGTAACAGGCACCTGTTACGCGACGACAGAAGCAGCCTGCTTTGCGCTCATACCCGGAATGTAATTCAAAGCATATGCGCCAGACCTGCCCATCGCGCAATGCCATGTGCAATTTTTCCAACAAGAAAAGACATGTCCAGGTAGTGTGCCTCTAAAGACAAATATCTGACGATCCGTATCACGTTTCCGGACGAAGTAGCTTCCGCCGGAACGGTATCCGAAATAAGACTTCCTATCACAACGAGCCACAATCAATGGAAATAAATGTTTTAATTCACCTCCAGTACCTGTGACATTGCCCAAGTGTGACAATTTTGCTTGTGATGCCAGTGCACGCCGACGTAGGAAGCCCTGCCACTCACGATCTGTCCGTCAACATTTTCCAGTGAACATTGCTTCTCAGAATGACATTTTTCGCCTACGGCAGAACCAATTTTTTGTATACTTCAACATTCAGAAACATACGATTCTTTTCAGTTGCACATGGACCTTGCCGTTGGTGGGGAGGCTTGCGTGCCTCAGCGATACAGATGGCCGTACCGTAGGTGCAACCACAACGGAGGGGTATCTGTTGAGAGGCCAGACAAACATGTGGTTCTTGAAGAGGGGCAGCAGCCTTTTCAGTAGTTGCAGGGGCAACAGTCTGGATGACTGACTGATCTAGCCTTGTAACATTAACCAAAACGGCCTTGCTGTGCTGGTACTGCGAACGGCTGAAAGCAAGGGGAAGCTACAGCCGTAATTTTTCACGAGGACATGCAGCTTTCCTGTATGATTAAATGATGATGGCGTCGTCTTGGGTAAAATATTCCGGAGGTAAAATAGTCCCCCATTCGGATCTCCGGGCGGGGACTACTCAAGAGGACGTCGTTATCAGGAGAATGAAAACTGGCATTCTACGGATCGGAGCGTGGAATGTCAGATCCCTTAATCGGGCAGGTAGGTTAGAAAATTTAAAAAGGGAAATGGATAGGTTAAAGTTAGATATAGTGGGAATTAGTGAAGTTCGGTGGCAGGAGGAACAAGACTTTTGGTCAGGTGATTACAGGGTTATAAATACAAAATCAAATAGGGGTAATGCAGGAGTAGGTTTAATAATGAATAAAAAAATAGGAGTGCGGGTTAGCTACTACAAACAGCATAGTGAACACATTATTGTGGCCAAGACAGACACAAAGCCCATGCCTACTACAGTAGTACAAGTTTATATGCCAACTAGCTCTGCAGATGATGAAGAAATCGATGAAATGTATGACGAGATAAAAGAAATTATTCAGGTAGTGAAGGGAGACGAAAATTTAATAGTCATGGGTGACTGGAATTCGTCAGTAGGAAAAGGGAGAGAAGGAAACATAGTAGGTGAATATGGATTGGGGGGAAGAAATGAAAGAGGAAGCCGCCTTGTAGAATTTTGCACAGAGCATAACTTAATCATAGCTAACACTTGGTTCAAGAATCATAAAAGAAGGTTGTATACTTGGAAGAATCCTGGAGATACCAATAGGTATCAGATAGATTATATAATGGTAAGACAGAGATTTAGGAACCAGGTTTTAAATTGTAAGACATTTCCATGGGCAAATGTGGATTCTGACCACAATCTATTGGTTATGAACTGCAGATTGAAACTGAAGAAACTGCAAAAAGGTGGGAATTTAAGGAGATGGGACCTGGATAAACTGAAAGAACCAGAGGTTGTAGAGAGTTTCAGGGAGAGCATAAAGGAACAATTGACAGGAATGAGGGAAAGAAATACAGTAGAAGAAGAATGGGTAGCTCTGAGGGATGAAGTAGTGAAGGCAGCAGAGGATCAAGTAGGTAAAAAGACGAAGGCTAACAGAAAACCTTGGGTAACAGAAGAAATATTGAATTTAACTGATGAAAGGAGAAAATATAAAAATGCAGTAAATGAAGCAGGCAAAAGGTAATACAAACGTCTTAAAAATGGGATCGACAGAAAGTGCAAAATGGCTAAGCAGGGATGGCTAGAGGACAAATGTAAGGATGTAGAGGCTTGTCTCACTAGGGGTAAGATAGATACTGCCTACAGGAAAATTAAAGACACCTTTGGAGAGAAGAGAACCACTTGTATGAACATCAAGAGCTCAGATGGCAACCCAGTTCTAAGCAAAGGAGGGAAGGCAGAAAGGTGGAAGGAGTATATAGAGGGTTTATACAAGGGCGATGTACTTGAGGACAATATTATGGAAATGGAAGAGGATGTAGATGAAGATGAAATGGGAGATATGATACTGCGTGAAGAGTTTGACAGAGCACTGAAAGACCTGAGTCGAAACAAGGCCCTGGGAGTAGACAACATTCCATTGGAACTACTGATGGCCTTGGGAGAGCCAGTCATGACAAAACTCTACCATCTGGTGAGCAAGATGTATGAGACAGGCGAAATACCCACAGACTTCAAGAAGAATATAATAATTCCAATCCCAAAGAAAGCAGGTGTTGACAGATGTGAAAATTACCGAACTATCAGTTTAATAAGTCACAGCTGCAAAATACTAACGCGAATTCTTTACAGACGAATGGAAAAACTGATAGAAGCGGACCTCGGGGAAGATCAGTTTGGATTCCGTAGAAATGTTGGAACACGTGAGGCAATACTAACCTTACGACTTATCTTAGAAGAAAGATTAAGAAAAGGCAAACCTACGTTTCTAGCATTTGTAGACTTAGAGAAAGCTTTTGAAACTTTAACTGGAATACTCTCTTTCAAATTCTGAAGGTGGCAGGGGTAAAATACAGGGAGCAAAAGGCTATTTACAATTTGTACAGAAACGAGATGGCAGTTATAAGAGTCGAGGGGCATGAAAGGGAAGCAGTGGTTGCGAAAAGAGTGAGACAGGGTTGTAGACTTTCCCCCATCTTATTCAATCTGTATATTGAGCAAGCAGTAAAGGAAACAAAAGAAAAATTCGGAGTAGGTATTAAAATTCATGGACAAGAAGTAAAAACTTCGAGGTTCGCCGAGCAAAGGACTTGGAAGAGCAGTTGAACGGAATGGACAGTCTCTTGAAAGGAGGATATAAGATGAACATCAACAAAAGCAAAACGAGGATAATGGAATGTAGTCAAATTAAATCGGGTGATGCTGAAGGGATTAGATTAGGAAATGAGACACTTAAAGTAGTAAAGGAGTTTTGCTATTTAGGGAGTAAAATAACTGCCCGCATGTCGTGGTCGTGCGGTAGCGTTATCGCTTCCCACGCCCGGGTTCCCGGTTTCGATTCCCGGCGGGGTCAGGGATTTTCTCTGCCTCGTGTTGTGTGCTGTCCTTAGGTTAGTTAGGTTTAAGTAGTTCTAAGTTCTAGGAGACGTATGACCACACCAGTTGAGTCCCATAGTGCTCAGAGCCGTTTGATCCATTTTTGAGTAAAATAACTGATGATGGTCGAAGTAGAGAGGATATAAAATGTAGACTTTCAATGGCAAGGAAATCGTTTCTGAAGAAGAGAAATTTGTTAACATCGAGTATAAATTTAAGTGTCAGGAAGTTGTTTCTGAAAGTATTTGTATGGAGTGTAGCCATGTATGGAAGTGAAACATGGACGATAACCAGTTTGGACAAGAAGAGAATAGAAGTTTTCGAAATGTGGTGCTACAGAAGAATGCTGAAGATAAGGTGGGTAGATCACGTAACTAATGAGGAGGTATTGAATAGGATTGGGGAGAAGAGAAGGTTGTGGCACAACTTGACTAGAAGAAGGGATCGGTTGATAGGACATGTTTTGAGGCATCATGGGATCACAAATTTAGCATTGGAGGGCAGCGTGGAGGGTAAAAATCGTAGAGGGAGACCAAGAGATCAATACACTAAGCAGATTCAGAAGGATGTAGGTTGCAGTAGGTACTGGGAGATGAAGAAGCTTGCAGAGGATAGAGTAGCATGGAGAGCTGCATCACACCAGTCTGAGGACTGAAGACCACAACAACAACAACTGGAGCGTCTGTTTCACTTATTAATCGTAAAACTTACGAATTGCTTGGCTCACCTCCACTGCGATACGCAAATATTACGTTAGCTACCTACAGTAGTCAAAATGGTTCAAATGGCTCTGAGCACCATGAGACTTAACATCTGAGGTCATCAGTCTCCTAGAACTGAGAACTACTTGAACCTAACTAACCCAAGGACATCACAAACATCCATGCCCGAGGCAGGATTGGAACCTGCGACTGTAGCGGTCGCGCAGTTCGAGACTGAAGCGCCTAGAACGGCTTGGCCACAGCGGCCGGCTACAGTGGTCAAAGTATCCAGGTTTTAGGACTGCGCACTTTGACAGCGACGTACCGGGGACCAATTCATGTGGTTTCTTTCCAAGTACTGTGTTCGCCCTTATCAGTAAATATTTTTGGTCTTGATTTATATGATGTATTCTCCTTAACTCTACGCGATGAGGTACTAGCCGTTACTAAACGTGTTCCCACCAACAATGTTTCGGAACGATGTCCAGAGTTTGCTGACATTTTTTTCACCAGGTTTAGGTTGCGCGAAAAACGTTCAGGCGCATATTGAATTGAAGGACCTTGCACGGCCTAAATTTTGCCGTGCTCACACAGTGCCTCACGTACTTCGAGAAGAAGTTGCTAACACATTGCATGAACTTGAGAAACAAGGAGTGATTGAACCATTGACACCATCACTATGAGCTTCGCCACTGGTTATCTTAACGAAACCCTCAGGCAAATTGCGACTGTACGTGGATTTTAAAGCCAATGTCAATCCTCAATTGTTGTGGCAACGTTTCCTTTGCGACGTCCAGAAGACTTGTTTGGCAAATTGTGTCCAGGCACATATTTCTCTGAGTTACATTTGCAAAACGCATGTCTTAAAATTCCTGTGGATGACGAGTCCTAGAAGATTCTCGTCGTGAATACGCATATAGATCTCTACAAATTTAAGAGACTTCCGTTCGGATGTGCCTCTGGACCGGCACTACTTTAGCAGTACTTACAGACACTTTGTGCGTCGATTCCTTCGGTGTGTAATTACCTCGATGACACAGTAGTTTCTGGTTCTAAGCTGCATGAAAATTTGCATAATTTGAGACAGTTATGTGAAGTGCTACGTGACAGTGGACTTAAACTCGATAAGGACAAGTTTACATTTTTACTGAACAGTTATCCTACTTGGGACACGTAATCAGCTCTCAAGGCATCCATCCAAGTCTGGATAATTCAAGAGCAATATCAGAGCTACCAGCACCCAAGACAGTAAAATAATTACAATCCGTTATCGGAAAGCTCAATTATTATCACAAGTTTTTGCCTCACGCATCATCTCTTGTAGCGCCGTTACGTGGACTGTGTCGAAAGGGCAGTCCGTTAATTTGGTCGCCTGAATGCGAACGTGCCTTTCAGCAGCTTAAATCCCGGTTGTTATCTCGTACATGTCTTACGCACTTCGATCGTACAAAACCTCTTGTCCTTATGATAGACGCTTCCGATTTCGGGATCGGAGCTGTTCTTACAAAATTGGTTTGCGCGATCGCCCGATCGCATTTGCATCGAAGCTACTCTCCTCTGCGCAGCATAACTACTCGCAGATCAAAAAGGAAGCACTCGCTTTGATTTTTGGAGTTACGAAATTCCATGACTTCTTATATGGTCGCAAGTTTACCGTTATCACCGACCATAAGCCTTTGGCGTCTTTTTTTCACCCGTCAAAGCCCGTGCCTACACGTACGGCTCAAAAATTTATTCGTTCCCAGAATGAGAATTTCACTCTGCAGCGGAGTGTGCGCTGATATGAAACTTCCTGGCAGATTAAAAGTGTTTGCCGGAACGAGACTCGAACTCGGTACCTTTGCCTTTCGCGGGCAAGTGTTCTACCAACTGAGCTACCGAAGCACGACTCAGGCTCGATACTCACAGCTTTATTCTGCCAGTACCTCGTCTCCTACCTTTCAAACTTTACAGAAGCTCTCCTGCGAACCTTGCAGAACTAGCCATGTCTCCGCAATATCCTTTCTTTCAGGAGTGCTAGTTCTGCAAGGTTCGCAGGAGAGCTTCTGTAAAGTTTGGAAGGTAGGAGACGAGGTACTGCCAGAAGTAAAGCTGTGAGTACCGGGCGTGAGTCGTGCTTCGGTAGCTCAGTTGGTAGAGCACTTGCCCGCGAAAGGCAAAGGTCCCGAGTTCGAGTCTCGGCCGGGCACAAAGTTTTAATCTGCCAGGAAGTTTCATATCAGCGCACACTCCGCTGCAGAGTGAAATTCTCATTCTGGAAACATCCCCCAGGCTGTGGCTAAGCCATGTCTCCGCAATATCCTTTCTTTCAGGAGTGCTAGTTCTGCAAGGTTCGCAGGAGAGCTTCTGTAAAGTTTGGAAGGTAGGACACGAGGGACTGGCAGAAGTAAAGCTGTGAGTACCGAGCGTGAGTCGTGCTTCGGTAGCTCAGTTGGTAGAGCACTTGCCCGCGAAAGGCAAAGGTCCCGAGTTCGAGTCTCGGTCGGGCACACAGTTTTAATGTGCCAGGAAGTTTCAATTTATTCGTTGGTCACTGTTTTTGTCGCAGCACCGTTACGATATCTTGTATCGGCCTACTGCAAAGGATGGTAACGCCGACGCGTTATCCCGACTGCCAGCTGAACACCCCCTGTTCGAATCTTCCGAACAGGCTTGTATGAGCATTGATCAGCAAAATGATGATGTAGAAAGTTTTCCTGTTGACTTTCGTCGTATAGCCACAGCAACAGCTAACGACCCAGTATTGTTGTTTTGCGTTATGTCACTACGCAATGGCCTTTGTTTATAAATCGGATTGAAGATTCGTTGGTTCGTCGTTTTTTTGTGCACAGGCAACGACTTTTTGTCCAACGTGGTGTCATTTTGCTCCGCACGGAGAACGATCAGTTTCGTGTTATTGTTTCACGTTCTTTGCAATCAGGTATACTACGACTTCTTCACCAAGGTCATTTGGGTATCGTACGGACAAAACAGTTAGCTCGCCGTCACTGTAACTGGTTGGTTATTGATGCTGACATAACCAAGATTTGTTCTTCTAGTTCCTGCAGAAAACTAATCCGCACCATCGCAGAAATTTTTCTCTTGGCTAAGGCAACTTTGCCATGGAATCGCTTACATTTAGATTTCGCTGGTCCTTTTTGGTATGCACGATGGTTAATTCTTGTTCGTTCCTTTAGCGGTTTTTCATTTGTTGTTCGCATGTCCTCAACGACATCGTCTGCTACCATCAAAGCCTTGTCTTCTATATTTTGCATAGAAGGACTGCCACAAGTCATTGTCACCGACAATGGACCTCAAATTGTTCAAATGTACAGCTACTGTACAAGGAGTACCTCAGCGGTATACAATTACTGGTGATAAGCACTGTAATCCGTTTATGGCATGTGACAATTTTTCAAAAACACCTTTGGAACCAGCTCAAATTCAGGAACAATTAGTACAAGCTATTACTCCAGTAACGAATGATGATTTCTCTGGATATGATGATTTAATAGAAAAGGAAGATGTTGCTTCTGCTGGGTACAATATTAGACTCCATGATACAAATGTCCAACCTAGTCTTCATGTAGGCATAAAGCCTACATATGCTTTAAGCACTGGCAGTTTAAATAATGATATTGTTAAATATACTGATACGCAAATGTTGTTTGAAGTTATTGCTGAATGTTCTGTTTATTCAGATTGTTTGGAAACTCATTATCCCAGAGCAAATGTACAAATTGTTCAGGTATCTGATATGATTTATACATCAAATGTGAAAAGGAATCAGGAATCATCAGTGTACAAGGGACAATATGACATTAAACAAGCTTGAATATAATATCTTGTATGTATTGTAAAAAACATTTGTATTGTTCAGAATTGTAAATAAATGAATTATTACATTAAAACAATGTTTCATTTCAATAATCAATATTATACATTTGAAGTAATTGAAAGAAAGCCAGAGGATACGGCTTTTTACAACCATTTTTCAATTCATCAAACTTTCTCCACCTAATTGCACGTACACGAATATCTTTAAAATCTGGGTGGGAACAAATAACTGGTTGTGAATTTGAAATTAACAGTAATGGAGTATGTCTTAATATAGCGTCTCCTTTGTACTTCACTCTGATGTTACATGCAATTCCTTCACACACTTTTTTAAAATCCTCAATTGCACCCTCCTCTAAAGAAATTTCATTTCCAACAATGACACGTCTGCTAACAGCATCTTGCAATGCAAACTGATTCGTTCTATTATTACAACGTCCGATGTGGCCAACATTTAAACCAAGTGAAACTATACAATCAAAAAACCAATTTTTGCCACTATTTGGTGGACCAATAATACATACTGTGTTTAACTTTTTATTTGGTACATATATATTTTTACCTTCAAATTCTTGCCATTGATACAATCCTTTCTTATTAATCCAAAATACAAGATCTGTTAAAAATTTCGTAGCCTTGTCACTATCATCTTCACATTGAAATAAAAAAAAATTTATTTAGCCAAGAAAGAGAATCTTGAAGGGTATAATAATATTCCCAAACATTTGTTGAATGTGAATAAAAAATATTATCTTCAGAACCAGAGCACAATAAATTTTCTATACCATGTAAATCCAATTCATTATTTGTTTTTTTATACAATTCTAAGCCCATATCAAAAAACGTTTGAATTTAAGGTCAATCAAATTAATAAAATATGGATGAGCAGATGGTATTACATTGACTTTATTTTCTGGATGGATACAATTATAACTTAATAAAAGGGATAGTACATTTTTCGCTGTTTTTTCAGCATTGCACCCTTTCCCTGTAACGATTGGCTGGCGCTTGCTATGAGGCCATTTACATGCCGCATCACTGGCGAGTTCGCTTCCACATTGATTAACATTTCCAGTGTCTTGCCCCTCCAATACTGTGAGGGATTGCTCGACGAAACTGTTCCATTGTATAATTTCAAGCTCACCAGGCAATCGCTTATCGGTTCCTCTAAGCCGAACTTGTCCCCTACTTGGCCGTTTTTGCAAGTAGAGATATAAAAGAACATTGAGCCAGTCGATGTCTGACATGGGTGCCATTGCTCTAGTGCGTCTTGTTGTTTTCTTAATTCGACTGGCAATAAATCCGTCAGTTCGAAACCTACAGCGGCATCGTCTTGATGAGTAGATACAGTCATGTATGAGGTGGATGTGGTCCTCATCATGTGTCCGCATGATAATCTGGCCAGGGTAGGTTTGTGCAACGATATTAATTCGTCTACAGAATTCATCAACTTCATTCTCTCCTCTGCGGACAATAACGTCAGTGTAATACCATATTTCAGAGATCTCAGATATTCGGAGAAGCTCTGGAAACCAAAGGACGAAACTAATGAAGAACTTTCGAATTGCGTCAAATAGTTCAAAATGGTAAAGATTTATTCGCCTAAGTGTCCATCTCCCTGTGCCAGCTTGCAATTCAATCTCGTTATTAAGTATATCATTGCCTTCAAGGACGGTGTTGGTATTTCTGCCTCCAAAAGAGTGAAGATGGTCTGGACGGCTTCCAAGAGATTGTCCATTATTCTGCGAACAACAAATCAGCTATAGCAGCATCGTCTTCCTCTGAATCCGATACACTGCTTAACGAGCCACCACAACGTACACTTCTGAACAATGGACTATTTGCACAAAACATGCACCAATGACTATATTGTTTAATATGTGGCGGACAAGTTACACCATATGAAAATGATGGTGTCTTGGTTACCATATTAATTTTCATTCCAATAAGAAGTGGTTGCAGTAGCGCGTTTTGCCATGAATCGGATAATTTCTATAAACAGTTCTCACAAATAGTATATACGAAATGATTGTAACTTCGAAAAAAATACTTTAATTTTGAATCTACTTTGCCAGAATGTACTAATGTCAAAAGAAGACATTGTAATCAAACCAAGTGTTTCCCGTGGAACTGGAATTCCCGCTCTTATTTTTGCACAAACATCTACTGCATCATTTACGATTTCACAAATCACGGGAACATTCTCACTTTTATTAAATATATGACATTCTGGCAACCTATACGAATGTAACATGAAATTAAATTTGGAAACACGAAATTCCAATAGAATATCTTCCCTTATAGTTTGTGGTAACTCCAATTGACAAAAATCCAAGGCATTTTGGAGTCTTCCACAAACAGCAATTCGTGCAAGTTTATACAAAGTTTCCATTGTAATAGAGGTGTACTTACTATTTCTGGCAGCTCGTTAGCGACAATAGAAGTTCTCGGAGTCGATTCAGAGGACATAGTGTGCAGACGACAATACCATGCCCCTTATATACTGGACTGGTTGCTAACCAACTTCAGTTATCAATACTCATATGTCTGTCACTCCAAAATGAAAACTTTTACACGTGCCAACCTTTTTCTGGCGTGGGTGCTTGCTCAGATAATTGTCCTAAAAGGACAAATTATCTCAGTGGGACAGGGACCGCCGCCATGCTGACCCCAGGGGCCCCGGTGGGTAAATGACCTTGGGCGCTCGAAACATGAAGACGAGTCGTCATGTCTTCGTTTCATGAGCGCCGAAACTTTTTGTGAAGCTAATGTTATTCAGCATTTAACTTCAGCACAGTTCTCCCCTCAATCGAACGGAACCGCCGAAAGATTCGTTCCAATGTTTAAATAGCAAATGTCTAAATTGCGCGACTCTCATTCTCGCTAGGACGCTCATTTGTGACTTTTATCTTCGTACCGATCGCAGCCACGCGACGGTGCTTCACCGGCTGAATTGTTGCATGGTCGTTCTCACAGAACTCTGATGAATTCGTTGTATCCTCCGTACCGCGTTTCTTTGCCACGGTAGACCCACAAATTCTTGCCAGATGATGTTCTCTATTTTAGTCATTTCCGCTGCAATCGCCGATGATTGAAAGGGCGCATTCTTTGCCATCTTGACCACGCTATATTTGTCATATCAGGTCCATCTGGTGAGGTGCGCAGGCATCAGAATCTGATGTGCCTCTTTTAGTCGTGGGGTCTCTGCCGCTTGCCCTATGTATCCATTGTCGGCGCCGACGGGGCTGCGGGGACCTCTTCCTTGCTCTCCTCGCCCCTGGGTTCCAGCGCCCTTAGCTTCGCCTTTGCCACGCGACGACGTGACCAGCGCGGTCGCCATGTCTCGCGCCAGAGTCGCCCGCAGTGTCAGCATCGCTGCGGCGACCGGATGACCATATGGACCAGGTGCCTTCTACTGTGATAGGCCACAGTGAAATTCCGGTTACAACGCCGTCCACCGCCGGAGAACAGTCTGCTGTTCCTGGTTTCCAGTCCCTGTTGCCGGCCAGGTGCCCCGACCCGATGGAGGTCGGCCCTTCGGTTCCTTCCATAATTGTAGAAGTGCAGACAACTCATGTTAACGTGCACCCAGGAGTAGATTTCCAGGCGTTTCCTGTCTCCCCTCGGTCCGAACGGCAGGGTGCGAGTGGGCACGCCTTGCCTGCAGTTAGGCTCCCCAACTCCTTGACTACGTCAGCATGGTGTCCTCCACCCGGCGGTCGTAAGCCACATTCAACGGCCGTTCGCAGATTTACGGGGGAGGAATGTGGTATCAGTGTTCGATACCACACTTGTTAGGGGTTGCAGTTATCGACCGCAGTCCGTATTAGTATCGTTGGACCTGCGAGTCACGACCAGCACCGTTCCATGGCTTGTATCAAGTTTCTAGCGAGCTCTCATCGACACTAGCTCGGGACGCCGAGGATCAAAGTAGCATAGCCTTCGGCTGATAGGAAGCAACCTCTAACAAGGCGCTTAGTAACGTATGGCCTAAGTGGGGCAACAATAGCCATCTGTTTATAATTATATGTATGCAGTGAAGAAGAATCCTGTACAACCAGTTAAGTAATATATATATATATATTATTTCTTACCAACGACTTCTAATTATGTGTGATCTTAGGCTTTCCCGGCGAATTAACTGTTTGTACTGTTCTCGGGTCTCCTACCGAGTGCAGTCGTTTTAAACCACAATATTTCGACAGCGTTCCTTGCCGTCATCTTCAGGTGATACCTCCAGACTGAGCGTCTCCACTGACTCTCCTCCCCTTTATACTCTGGTCGCTCCCCACCCCATCCCCCACGTCATGCAACACGCGGCGCTGCGTGGAAGGGTGGTCGGGAGGGGCGGGCTGCTGGCTGCTGGATGCGAACTGTGGACCATCAGATTCCCCGTGAACTTTGAAGGGCGCGGAAGTCGCTTTGGGTCGGCGCTTTGCTTTTAGTTGGCTGAGTTCTGGGTCCCTGGCTTTGCTGAGGTTTTATGGCAGGCCTCGTCTTTTTGGGACTATGTTCTAAAGGAGACGATTGAAATACCTGTAGCTGATGGGATGATCAACAGCCAAGCCTGGGACCCAGCACTCACCCAACTAAACGCACAGCGCCGACCCCAAGTGACTTCCGCGCTCGACGAAGGCCTCAGGACATCTGACGGTCCACAGTTCGCATCCAGCAGCCAGCAGTCCGCCCCTCCCCACCACCCCTCCATGCAGCGCCGCGTTGACAGGACGCGGGGGAAAGGGTGGGGAGCGACCAGAGTATAAAGTGGAGGAGAGTTAGCGGAGACGCTCAGACTGGAGTTATCACCTGAAGATGACGGCAAGGAACGCTGTCCAAATACCGTCGGTTGAAAACGACTGCACCCGGCTGGAGACCCGAGAAGAGTACAAACGACTTCTAATTATTTTAGTTGTTGCAGATCCAGACCATCCAGCCAGCAATTTATCGACGTTACTGACAAACCTACTGTGATTTATATGTTTCTGTTTAGCATTGGTCATCAGTCAACAGTGGCGACGACTCGGTCGGTCGTCGTCATCGTAACAAGATGTAAATACAAAATAGCTCTCATATAGGAACTCACTGAGAATTATCTGCTTAAGTGTTTCACTTGAAAGTGAATTAATATTTCATCGAAGAAACAGGTTTTCTGTTAGCCTGGACCAGACAGCACGGATCACGTCTCACGCGATTCACTACATAAAAAGTAATTTTGATTCAGAAGTAAATAGAAAATAAATTACAAAGATTTTTAATCAGTTCTATAGTAAGATTTCAATGTGAACCTCTCAGAAAGCTCAGAGTCCCTTGTCGTTAACAGAACAATAAAACTGGTCGGATTTTAATGTGCGTGACATTTAGCTTTGCTACATTTCATGTCTAATACGTTAAACAGAAACATGCTAGACTGATTAAACTCGCAGTTAAAAAGAAATTAACATTACTCACACAACCATCAAAGCCTTTCACGTAGCCGTCAAGATTTTGTACACTTCAACCCAACATTTCAGCCTCGTGTTGCAGAGCGGCATTGCGCGTCTGCAAACGAAGAAAGGTAGGTGAAACACAGTATTCTAATAACGACAGGCCCTCAGGAAACTAAAGTTCTTGGGGCCAAGGCGCCTAAAAAATGTACATTTCCTTTTACTGAAAATAGCAAAGCTCCATTAAGGTGGCCAGAATGGTGTTGCACTTTCTAATTTGCAACCTTTCATATCAGAGAACATCATTACGTGTTAGTGGAATGGAGTATTCTGCATTTACAACTGCATTTACCATTGGTACTGACAATAAGTCTTGTGCTGCACGAACATTGACAGTAACTTCATACAGTTCGGATAGTAGTACCGAGCCAATCAGAATTCTCCATTCATTCACAAAACATCCTTGATGCTTGGATGTAGGAGCCTCTGCATAGCAGCAAGAACGTTTACTGATTCTGAGACGTATGTTGAAAGCAGGATGTCACGATTTCCAGGAACATATGACAGACAGGGTGCCTCGTTAGGACCATAAGGAAGAAGGCAATCACTGTTATTGTGGGCTATTTTCGTAAGCAGCTCCTGTCAGGACAAGAATTTCCATGCAGGCAAGCTGAGACATCACGAAAGCAACAAAAGCGACAGTTAACTATTTCTCGACACTTGAAGATTTTCCTGAGGGCTTGGTAAGTGATGGACGGAGTCTGCCGTTCGATGCATCAGGAATAATGCATTAGGCGTTATTCTGGACTATTTTTGTTAACTGTTTCTGAAAGCATTGCAGAATATTTCTATAGCACATCCAGAGGGGGAAATGGCTGTTATTTACAGACACAAGACACCCGTATAACACAGCCTTTGGGCTGCGCCTGCGTGGGTGAGTCGCTATGCAGGCATCCCTTGCTTGGCAATTAGGCCTGCGCTGTACCGGCAGATATGCGTGGTGGCTGGGTAAACACGTACACAGCCGGAAGCGTTTCACAACTCCCGTTAGGATCACTAAGGAGAATGCACCATGTGCTATTCTGGGAATCATGGCAACACCTTTCTATAGCGTGTTCAGAGGGGAGACTTGGGTCTTTTTTATATCGACCTGTGACATCAGTATAACACTGACAGCGCCTGTGAGGGTGAGCCACTATGCAAACATCTTGCTGAGGGTGATCTGCTATGCAAACATCTCGCTGGTCCGCAGGTACAAAGGGTATGAGTCATCGCGCCAGCAACAGTGCCTAGGTGAAAATGTTTCAACGGGTATTTCTCATGTGTCAAGTATGAAATGGATGCCACCACCTAATCCTTGCTTCAGCAGCTGACAGCTGTGTTGACACTTCACACGGGCCGCTGGTGCACCCCAACGGCCTGGCAATGTGTGCGGTTGTGTACTGTGCAGTCCAGTGAACAGGGGACGCCGGGCGGTGCGTGCTTCACAATCGAAAGATTTTAACTGTGTAATAACATGTTTCATGATGGTATTACTTGTGCGATCGGAATAAAAGGATAGGTGAACGATTTAATTACTTCATATAAGATCTGCATCTTTCCAAACAGCAGATAATGATGAGCAAGAGAAATCCCACGTGCACCTACTGATTTTTTTAAAAATAAAAGTATACCCTGGATTTCCCTTCGTGAAATCCTTTCTCTCAACTGCAGAGACGCCAATTTCCAGGTAGAGGAGCGGAGGGTGAGGCGGGGGAGATGGGGTGATGCGGAGAATGGATCGATCTCCAGAAAAAAATTTTGAATAAATAAATAAACTATATTCCGTACACTGTAATAGAAATCCCTCTGATCAACTGAGTGTTTTTCCTGCCAGTTTCCAGGAGGGAGGGTGGAAGGGCACTTACCAGATAGGAGAGGTTAATTAACTGATCAATTTGAAAGGGTACAGTACTGCCCGACATTGAAAATAGGTACAACATACTTCATTATTTTTGTCAGAACAACACATATTTTTTGTAAAACTAACTCAATTTCAATTAATACAGCGAAGCCGGATACCAGTGTGGGAAAGAATGACAATTTATTTATTTAATTGATCACATGTGCACTCCCACAAAATAAATCCCTACGTCCAGTTTGGTGAGATCTGTGAAATGAATTAATGTATGATCGTCTGCTAACCGCAGATGGTGAATGTGAATATATCATCATCTTTGAGACGATCCTTTGGCCACCTTTGGTGGGACCAAAGAGATGAAATTTACCTGAGCTTTGAGCACCTGAAATGTGGCTGGCCAATACGGTAGCAAGATGCTCCCCCACCTCGACAGAGGTGCGAGATGACCTAGAGAACGGCCATCTTTCAGCACTCTGCCACTGGATCTTGTGCTGTTAAGACCCGTTTTAGTTGTGCTCTGTAATGACAAAAGAGTGGAGACATGGTATGAATGTGGAATATTTAAGAGTAGTTTGAAATAATAATTTCTCTATTTCAGGAACTTTTGTGGGGAGAATTAAATGTCAGGCAGGTAATATTAATGGGAATGTAGTAATCTTCGGAAGTGACCAACGGTCACAATGAAACCACGTGTAGCAATAAGTTGAAATACTTCTGTGTGCTTAAATTAAGCTGAACTATTAGCGTGTGTACAATAAGTTGAAATATTTAAGAAATAGCGTGTGTACCATAAGTTGAAATATTTAAGAAATGGCGTGTGCAGGTCTTGAAATTAGAGACGAGTACTTCCACGCAGTGAGTACTGAGTGAGTCTCAAACTGTGTATGAGACAAAAGATAAAGAGAAGTACTCGTCCATGGTATCAGTTGAGGACTTGCGTGTGTGATGAATACGTTCTTAATATTACTTTGCGTGATATGATTCCGTGTGACGCTAGATTCAAACTCTGATAGAGAAGCAAGGTGAGTCGGCCGTCTATCCAGCAACGTCACTTGGCTTGCATTGCACAGGAAGACATGCAAATATCTCCAGAGTTCATAGTAGGAAAGTAGAATTACAAAGTGGGGCAGTGTCGTGTGAAACTGGGATAAATACTAATTGAAGTGGGAAAGCTGAAAGTGATAATGTTGTGACTATTTAGTGTTTTGTATTTCATGTCATAGTGTGGTGTATCTCATGTAATTTGGGTATGTGTGGTTTGCATGGGAGAGTAGCAAATTAGTTTCCAAAGATTAGTGGGTTATGCTTGTTCCTTCTGTACTGCTCGGTCTGGAGGACAGTTTCGTGATGATGATTCTGAGAGTCGAAGTGTGAGATATAATAAAAGATCCACCATCCTATCCAGAAAGTGCACTGTAACGTTA
This sequence comes from Schistocerca nitens, assembly GCF_023898315.1. Classification (NCBI taxonomy): domain Eukaryota; kingdom Metazoa; phylum Arthropoda; class Insecta; order Orthoptera; family Acrididae; genus Schistocerca; species Schistocerca nitens. The sequence goes on along the minus strand of NC_064617.1, from coordinate 668,893,858 downwards.
AATAATTACGAGGCCATAATATAGAGATTCACCAATATAAAGCCATGCCCACTGGGTGGAATTTCTACTGTGTTATTGTTGTAGGTTATAGAATTTGTGTGTTTAGGTTAGAGAATTTATCGGAATAAATAAGATAGTGAAAAGAAAAAGATTGGTGGACTTTTCCTTCGAATTGTATGTTGTCATAATGTCCCGAATTTATAAAGTGTGCGCCATTCATGCTATCGTATTGGTCAGCCACATTTCAGGTTCTCAAAGCTCAGGTAAATTTCATCTCTTTGGTCCCACCAAAGGTGGCCAAAGGATCGTCTCAAAGATGATCATATACTCACATTCACCATCTGCGGTTAGCAGGCGATCATACATTCATTCATTTCACAGATCTCACCAAACTGGATGTAGGGATTTATTTTGTGGGAGTGCACATGTGATCAATTAAATAAATAAATTGTCATTCTTTCCCACACTGGTATCTGGCTTCGCTGTATTAATTGAAATTGAGTTAGTTTTACAAAAAAAATGTGTTCTGACAAAAATAATGAAGTATGTTGTACCTATTTATCAATGTCGCGCAGTACTGTACCCTTTCGCCACCGGCTACCCATGCAGAAAAAAATGGCATGGTACTATCCTTGCAATGCGAGGGTATTTCCGAACATTTTTTAAAGAAAACTGTATTAGAACAAACGTAGCAAGTCATCAAAATAACCAGGAGGAGACCTTAGCCCCTGGTGACCTCAAATAGACGACCAAATGCTGTTACTTTACCAAATTTTTGACACAGTTGTTTCATTATTGTACTCTCCACAATCCGGAGTAACGTACACATACAAGTTTACAACAATCCAAATGACAAATAGAACATCACATCATACAAATAAAAAATAATTGTGAGATAAAAATTGGCTTAGTTACCAGGATCTCCGTTATTTTTAGGAGTAATCCAAACTTCAGTAATTCTATGACAAATAAAAGAAAATACTAATTGTACTCGTGAAATTTTAAATAGCTCACCGTCCAAACACAGAACAAGTAATCTGACATTCATAAATTGCGGGGTAAAACCCTTTACACAGCAAAGTCTAAATACAAAACAAAGTCAACAAAAGAAAAAAATAGCATACACTAGTTACACGTAGAAGTCAGGCTCCATATCAGTACTCTAAAATATACATCAAACCTACAGAGAAATAAAACTGAGAAGAAAAACAATGTAATATACCTCAAGTTACATACTGGTTACGTAATATAGTCAACCTAAGACATCATGTCATACTTCGTTAACTATCATCACTTAAGCAATTGCCACCACTACTCGACTGTGAGTTTAACCTTATCCTTGTCCACCAGTACAAATACCTGCTGCTGAGCCAGTCGGTCCATCAACTTTGATCAATACACGCAGTAAACAGTTTAGCAATAAGTGCTTGAATCCACCAGTAGCTCTCGTATCTTACTCTACTGCTCATTTCTCTGTTGTTACACATTTAGATGACAAGAACTTGCATTTCGACTAGCCTTCGTTACACTTTAATGTGAAATATCTACACTGTGATAATGAAATTAGTGGCTTCAGTCAACACACCAACAAGATCATTACTGTCCACGACATCAAAGTGCATCAGTTGGCCGGCCGAAGTGGCCGTGCGGTTAAAGGCGCTGCAGTCTGGAACCGCAAGACCGCTACGGCCGCAGGTTCGAATCCTGCCTCGGGCATGGATGTTTGTGATGTCCTTAGGTTAGTTAGGTTTAACTAGTTCTAAGTTCTAGGGGACTAATGACCTCAGCAGTTGAGTCCCATAGTGCTCAGAGCCAACAGTCTGCATCAGTTAATTCCGATATTTGTTGTGCAATGCAAACTCTTGTCCCCTGTGACAACCTTACTGACCAATGCAGCAAGAGCCGCTACGTTACTATTACGCCACTGGCTAATAATTAAAGCATCATTGTACCAAATATTCTATTAAACATGCTACGTGAACTTGATAACCCAGAACAAACAAACAAAAAAAACACTAACTATTCTAAACACAAATGTTAATGAAATACAATTACACTTGCTGTCCCTTCAGGAATGAAACATAAAAAATTTACACAACTACAAGTACAAATACATTATTCCCTATCTTGCGAGTCACACAGAATCATTTCATTCTGTGATTTTCTTGGGGTCTAAAAAGTTGCTGACAGGTTCCCTAGAAACACTGTCTCGGTGTCAAAGCTCTCCCATGGTTACCCGGACGAAAGTCTTTAAGTCACTCAAATCGGCATTTTGAACACGCACTGAACAGTAAACTGTATCTCACATTAAACACAGATGTCATAGTCACTCTCAGCGTACCATCCACACGAATCTGGTCGTCCAGAAATGGCCCTACAACTACCATTACCCACGGTTCTGTCCTTTCAGTTCATGGTGTAATTAAAAGTCGTAAGTTCCAACAAACAGCACTTATTCCCGCACCAATTCAAGAAATGTCTCCTACTACAGACGCAAATGTCAATGTCCCACTCTAGTTTCTTGCATTCTTATAATAATTAGTCACCAAACGACAACTGTCCTCTTTAAGTATACCAAGCGTCCCACATGCAATTCACAAAGCACACTTAACAAGTCACTGCCAAAAGTTTATGGATCCCACCGTTCAGTGGTCAAGACAAAACAAAATGATCGTCCTGTCTGCTAACGACAAAATCTTTTCCACCACTCACAACGAGGAAACACCAGTGCTTCACTTTCCACCTTATGGAGACATACGAGCAGTCATCTTGTTTCACGGCTCCACAGTCCAGTACCAGTTAATAGTTGCTGGTAAAAAATGCCCGCCGGACTCTGCCGCGCGTCGTTCATTCTGCCGTCGCTCTGCCATTGAGCAGAAGAAACCACCCGCTGCTGCCTCCAAGGGATACTTTCCCCAGTCGTAAGGGTGGCGGAACTTATGAATGGCCAGTGGTACGTGCGTGTCGCCCCAGGCCGTTGACCTGCTGTAGCGGGCACGTGGAGTGTACCCCAACCGGCAGTGGAGTGGGGAGCGCACCGGCTCTCTTGCCGACGTCTGCTTAGCTTATGTGGTACGGGCGCGTTCGGTGTAGCCCTCAGCGCTACGACACCCAATCAGTCAGACCCTTCCGTGCATCTCGCAACATTACAGACAAAAGGATATTCTTACAGTATTTAAATACTCATTGATTACATGTATGATCTATTAGATACATTGGTAACAAAAGAATCTTTGTTCTAAAAACATAAAATCATACCCCCTAGTTTTCTACACATACAACATCAACACTTATCCCTTTTCTATATACAGCCCACACTTGTGCTATTGATTGTACCTGTCGTCCCTCATACAAAACATGAAAGTATAAAAAAAAAACAAGAGGAATAAGAAACAATCTACACAGCTCATAATTACAATATCAAATAGTAGATTAATCTAACATCCTATCACAGTGAAAATATAAGAAACTGTGGATTCTAAAGCTACAATATACAATGAACCTTTGTGTTTGTGACAGACTGAAGTTAATACCCCTTGAAAGTTTTCTAACAAAAAAAAAAAAAAAAAAGAAATAATCTACACAGCTCACAACTACCTACCACATGTTGTTGAATAGTAAACTACTTTAACATCCTAACACAATAAACATTTTAGAAACTGATGACTCTAAATCTACAACGTACAATGCTCCTATGTGCTTGTGACAGACTGAAATTAGTATCTTTTTATATATTTTACCTTTTTATTGTATATAACAACATTTGTAGGACATGCATGAACCATCCACATGATGTCAGATCCTGACCTGTCATCGAGGTTCATCCAAATCAAACAATACCCAATAATGTTTTAGTTACGGATCGGTAGCATCCCCTTTACAGGAGTGTGTGCATTGATCACACTACTCCACTACTCTCACTCACCAGACATCACATTTTCCTTCTCATTCAATCCATTAATACACAAACAGAATAGGTCTAGAAGTCAGCTAACCTTAACACCACCACACTCACGATAACATACCATACCTTTGTTTCCTTATACTCAACCACATAACACATGAAGCTGTTTCACAGATAGCTTTCCAGTCTCCGAATTCGTCCTTCCACTCTGGCACCTCTCTCAATCGGCTTATCTCTGCATTCACTTTACCGATTATTCATCCTGCTAAATATCAACTTAGAATTGCGACACTTCATCTAAGAACAAAAAATACACAAATTATTCATCCTGCAAAAATAACTGTACACATTCTTGATACCGTTTTGATTAGTTATACTGGTACCAGGCTTCAACAACAACAACAAAATTATTTTTGCCAAATTGCAAATCTTATGGTAAGAATTAGATTTACACTTATATTACATCCTACGTCAGTATTCCACAACGTTCACCATCTGGATCTCATACTCCCTTTATGTCCTTCCACGTTGTGCAGTTGTCCTCATCTCTTCATTCGTATTTCGGCTCTCCGTCCGTCCATTACTCCATCATTTCCTGATCTTCCTTCGCCATTGGCATCAATCTCTATTGCAGCATACACAGGCCTCTCTGTAACATACATCTAAGACATCTCCACATTATTATTTCTACTCACCTTTATTTACCACTGTTTCATCACATCGAATCTCTCTTTATTAATCACACCGCTTCACGTCGGTTCTCTCCTTAAATATCACCTTTATCCACTACTATTTATCACGTCGCTTCTCTATCTACCATCTTTATCCACTCATTAATCATCACGTCGTTTCTCCTTGATCCTTATTCATATGATAAAAAATACGTACATACACCACTCTGTCGACTCCTGTTCATGACTCATTCGACCAGTCTATTCCGTCATACTTCCTGACATCCCGCCTGAAAATTGTTGTGTTCGATTTGACCCTGCACAACGTTGCACACCACAAATAAATACACTCACTATCTACCATAAATTGCCTACTTTCGATCTATCCTTAACTTTTCCATAATTTGATGTTAGAAAAGTGATGAAGCCCACGAGATTGTTTTCCCTTGATCGTCTCAATTGTGACAATGATTGTCCTGTCATGAACGCAATGACTGCCTATCCTCTCTTCACCCATCATTTTGATTTTCCCTTCTTCTTCCATCTGTGTGCCATCTTCTATTTTCCCGGTTTGACGGTCGATATTCCCATGAATTCTGCCCCCTATTTCCTCGCCATCTTCCATTCCCGTCATTCCTCTGATTCCATGCTCTCCTGCCATTCTGATAGTTTCTGCCGTTCCTATCCTCGACTCTGTCTGACCTATGAGTCGTGTCTCCGTTCACGATGTTCCTCTCATTACCCAGTTCCTGTATCAAGTGCTGAAATGACGCAGAATCGTCGAAGCCTCTGCCTGCTATCGCTATATCTCTGCTGAATCTCACTGGCAACTTCGTTATACAGATCCCAATGAGCTCCCCAGGTTCGTAAGGCACATCCAAATATCTATTTCGTCTCAGCATTTCCTGATAGCACGCCACTGGATCTCTTATACTACCTTCGTTACAATTTGGCATCATCAATATGCTTTGCTTAAACTGGTCCTGCTTACTTTTCGGCCAGAAGTCATTTAAAAACTTGTCACAAAATATCTTGTAGCTACTACAGTCTTTAATAACTTCCTGCATTTTCGCTCTAGCCTCGTCCCTCAAATGGTTGCACACAAACTTCATTTTGAGGAGCGGTCCCCACGATGCAGGTAATGAATCTTGAAATTGAGACAGCCACAGACATGGATGTTGGTAGTTATCAGGATCCGGAAAACAAGTGAACTTTTGTACCAACACGAAGTGCCTCCTACATTCATCTTCCGCATTTATGTTTTCCGACCTTGGGCTATACCCAGTTGGATTTGCCACCTGTTTTATCCGACACATCCGTTCTTCTAACTCTCTGAGTTCGTCTTCCTCTTTCTGCCTATTTTCTTTTTTTGAATTTATCTCACTCTCCCTCTGCAATCTACTTTGTGGTGTGTCACCTCCGCTACTGCATGCTAATTGCAACTGTGCTAGTTCTTCCCTATGTTTCCTATTTATTTCTAATTGCGCCTCTTTAAACTGTAATAGTGATTGTATCTCTTCCTGCTTGGCATAAGCCTCTCGCTGCGTACTGTCAGAGCCTGTCTCGCCTCTTACACTGACCTTTTCTACATCTGCACTAATTATATTCATTCTGACCACTACCTCCGCAACTTCACCCCTGTATTTATTTAGCGCCACTTCCTGCTGGGTGACTTGAACTTCCACGCTGCCTAATGCCCCTTGTTGAACTGCATGTAAGTCCTCCACTACCTCCTTGATTCGCTCATCTGACAACACATCCCTACGTTCTGTGATATCCCTCTCTATTGCAATTATTCGTACCTCCAAATTATTGGTTTTTTCTTTCACGGCGTCACATACTTGCTTCAACGCACCCAGATTATTCTCCCCCTCATCTAACTGATTATTAACTGTGGACAGACGCTCATCGATAACTGAGAGTAGCTTCCTCATTGCCTCTTCATTTCCCTTATCCATTGCCTCCAGTCTTTCCTTAGTTGCTTCAAATCTTTCCTTATCCTCCCTATCTCTCTCCTTATTATCTCTATTCATCGCGTCTAATCTTTCCTTATTATCTTTATTCATCGCTTCCAATCTTTCCTTATTATCACTATCCATCCTCCGTAAAAACTGCAGTAGCACACTGTCATTTACTACTTTCAGTGCGCTCACCTTGTTCGCCTGTGAAACCGTAGCTTCGCTAAGGGTTGCTGCACTTTCACTGCATACCTGACCTAGTCCTGGCTCGCCCGCGTCATCGGGAAAAGCCCACGATTGTGAACAAAGCCCGCCGCATTAAGGATCACCTAGCCGCGGTCCGCTGAACAATTCAGCCCCTTCTGAGTGTTTGTCGTTCTCGCTCATTAACCCATGGTCAACAGCTACTTCCTGCTGCACTGCTACGTTCACCCTAGAATCACAATTCTCCATGGTGACTACACTTTTCGACTGCGACCTAGTTACTACGGACATTACGCAAAAAAAATTATACAACGATCTTCCAGTCTTGGACGATATAGCAATTAATCACAAAAAAATAAAAGATCCTCACCAATCCAGAAAGAAATTGCAAACAGAAAAAAATTTACTTCTTAGCGCTATCACAATATATTCCATCAAAAAATAAAAAAAATCTTAACAGCAAACCCTAACAGCAAAATATCCTGGCAAAAAAAAAAATCCTGGCAGAAATAATCCTGGCAGGGTCGAAATTATGAGAGGTACCCACATGCCTTGCTCATACCGTGGCATCAAGCAGTCAGGCCTGCAAGATGAGTGGTCTGCCCAGCGAGTGGATTCATTCTTATTTATCGAGTAACATGAACTCTAGTACTCACACTTAAGTTACAAGTTATCCTCCTATTTGATTAATATGCAACGGAAACACGCATCTGACTATCAGTAATTTACAGAACTCTGACTGTACACTACGCACTGGCAGTACCACATTTTCTTTCTTATTCATTTAACGGCTTTTGTCAACACGTGGCCACCGCACTGAATATGAATGGCGCACACTTTATAAATTCGGGACATTATGACAACATACAATTCGAAGGAAAAGTCCACCAATCTCTTTCTTTTCACTATCTTATTTATTCCGATAAATTCTCTAACCTAAACACACAAATTCTATAACCTACAACAATAACACATGAGAACTTCCACCCAGTGGGCATGGCTTTACATTGATGAATCTCTATAGTATGGTCTCGTAATTATTTAATGCTACAGTGCACTTTCTGGATAGGATGGTGGATCTTTTATTATATCTCACACTTCGACTCTCACAATCATCATCACGAAACTATCCTCCAGACCGAGCAGTACAGAAGGAACAACCATAACCCACTAATCTTTTGAAACAAACTTGCTACTCTCCCATGCAAACCACACATACCCAAATCACATGACATACATCACACTACAATATGAAATACAAAACACTAAATAGTCGCAACACTATCACTTTCAGCTTTCTCACTTCAATTAATAGATATCCCAGTTTCACACGACATGGCCCCACTTCGTAATTCTACTTTCCTACTATGAACTCTGGATATATATGCACGTCTTCCTGTGCAATGCAAGCCAAGTGGCGTTGCTGGATAGACGGCCGACTCACATGGCTTCTCTCTCAGAGTTTGAATCTAGCGTCACACAGAATCATATCACGCAAAGTAATATTAAGAACGTATTCATCACATACGCGAGTCCTCAACTGATACCATGGACGAGTACTTCTCTTTATCTTTTGTATCATACACAGATTGAGACTCACACAGTACTCACCACGTGGAAGTACTTGTTTCTAATTTCAAGTCCTGCACACGCCATTTCTTAAATATTTCAACTTATGGTACACATGCTATTTCTTAAATATTTCAACTTATTGTACACACGCTAGTAATTCAGCTTAACTTAAGCACACGGAAGTATTTCAACTTATTGGTATATGTAGTATCATTGTGACCGTTGGTCACTTCTGAAGATTACTACAATCCCATTAATATTACCTGCCTGACACTTAGTTCTCCCCACAAAAGTTCCTGAAATAGAGAAATTATTATTTCAAACTACTCTTAAATATTCCACATGCATACCATGTCTCCACTCTTTTGTCATTATTGAGCACAACTAAAACAGGTCTTAACAGCACAAGATCCAGCGGCAGAGTGCTGAAACATGGCCGTTCGCTGGGTCCTCTCACACCTCTGTCGAAGTGGGGGAGCACCTTGCTACCGTATTGGTCAGCCACATTTCAGGTGCTCAAAGCTCAGGTAAATTTCATCTCTTTGGTCCCACCAAAGGTGGCCAAGGGATCGTCTCAAAGATGATGATATGTTCACATTCACCATCTGCGGTTAGCAGACGACCATACATTCATTCATTTCACAGATCTCACCAAACTGGATGTAGGGATTTATTTTGTGGGAGTGCACATGTGATCAATTAAATAAATAAATTGTCATTCTTTCCCACACTGGTATCCGGCTTCGCTGTATTAATTGAAATTGAGTTAGTTTTACAAAAAGAAATGTGTTGTTCTGACAAAAATAGTGAAGTATGTTGCACTTATTTTCAATGTCGGGCAGTACTGTACCCTTTAAAATTTAATTATGGGGGGGTAGGATTTCAAACTGGCCGACTTGAAGCAGGAGAGGCACCACAGGACATTTTAATTTCAACTGTCTATACTTTTACAAATAATTTCATAAAAGTTTGTCAGCATGACGAGGAAGGGTTCAGGATTCACGCTCATAGCAGTGGAAGTTCAAAAATATAGCAAAACAAATTTTTTTTACATGTTAAAAGTCATCATTTTTCAATTACTATTGGCTGCATTCGTTGCTATAGGTACACTTTTCTTCATAAGTAAGGAAGATTCTTTGTTGAATTTTGCACAGCATACAAACCATACTTGCAGGTGTATGAAGCTCTAGAATTTTCCAAATCTATTAAAAACTGTGCTAAAAATTGAGATAATTAACCATAAAATTTGAGTTTTCTCTAAACCTGAAGTTTAAAATGTAACAGCTCATTCATATTTTCATTAATTAAATAATTACTAGAGTTTCATACACCTGTAAGTATGGTTTGTATGCTGTGCAAAATTGGTCAAAGGATCTCTCTTACTTGTGAAGAAAAGTGTACCTATAGCAACAAATGCAGCCAATAGAAAGTGAAAAAATTATGAAATTTCTCACGTAAAAAAGATTACTTTGTTATACTTTTGAACTTACATTGCTATGAGTTTGAATCCTGAATCCTTCCTGGTCGTGATGACAAAGTTTTACGAATTTATTTGTAAAATTATAGACAGTGGAAATTAAAACGTTGTGTGGTGCCTCTCCTGCTCCAAGTCAGCCAATTTGACGTCCTACCCCCTTAATAAGAGTGAGGGGGGCAATTACAGTAACTTAGACCTGAATGCGCACATGTACTAGCAAGAGGGAGAGTGCAGGTTGGAGGTTTGCTGACAGGGGAGATGGGCACAGGAACAATAGGTTAAGGACCTGTCAATCAAAAGGAAGAATCCTTTTAGGAGAACAATAGATTAAGGACCTGTCAATCAAAGGAGAACAATGAGTTAATTACCAGCTAATCAAAGGAGGTTTGCCTCTAAGTGCATACCTGCCCCTTATGTAGGCAACCTGCACAAACAAAATGTGCATGAACTAAGTTAGTCCTTCTACTCACCACCAGTTACGGCATCACCAAACTCGAAGCGCCTCGTACAGTGCTACAGACTGGGCCATACAAACGGAAAATAAAAAATCACTTACGTTGACTGTTGGACACTGAACATATAGTATTTTCGCGACTATCCGGCCTAATGGTAGAAGGTCAAGCAGGACAACAAAAGAATCAGACAGGTTGCAGATTTATAAATCCTCTCTTCCCACCCCAGCAGTAGCATTAAAACCACCATATTTACATCAAAACTCTGTTGATTCTGCTTCCAGTATCGCTACAAGTTTTCCACTCTTCATGCATTTCGGACTTTTGAATTAAAATGCAAACGACCACACAAAATAACAATGTAACAATGCATGCACTTTGGCTGTCTGATTTTCAGCTGAAGAGACAGAGAACATAGGATATTCAAGAGAGCTTCTCTCTAGAAGTGTAGATCGTTGTATGTGAGCGCTTCTAAGTATCATTTTTTGAAAAGTCGCTCCCATAATTTATTCTGTATTGTAATTGTGACTTCAAATGTGTTATAAGCAGAAAAAATGTATAAAATATTCTTAAAGGCCACGCAGCACTGTAGCCAGTGCCTGCTTACTGAAACTTTGGAAAAGTATCGTATGTACAGTAAGTTAATCCTCATTTTATTTCAGGAAGTGTTAATTTGATATTAATTAAGCATGCCCAACTGGGTTAAGTTGGTCGGATAGTATGGAGGCCGGATAGTCATGAGCCGGATAGCTGACAGTCCGTGGTACTTTAATCATATCAATTACAACAGAACCAACTTCACTATTAACAGTTAGTACTCGAATTACTATCCTTAATTTTAAGTTGAGAACGATGTGGAATGTTGTGTTGTGTATGTCGGCTACATAACCATGAATGGACAAAAAACTGAACAACACGCCACACACACGATCTCGTGGGCAATGTGATGAAATTAATGCTGTTATTACACTATAATACTTGTTTGGCAAAGAAATATGACCAAATATTCGTCAAATTTATTCGACAAAAATCTTGGGCGTGGCAGTTAAAAGGGGTATTACACTGTCATCATGTTTCTCGTCAAATCTCAAGATGTGGGCAATAACTTGTTATTATGCGCTGCTGTTACTAGTACCACAGCTGCATTTCGTGTGTATTTGGAAAAGAAGCAACAGAAAAAAAGGAGACATACATAGATGTAGCCATAGGTATAACGTCGAGATAAGAAAAGCATTCAGTAAAATTTGATATGAGAACTGCAAGTGGAGGACATATACACACATCAAGGAAAGGTTTGCAGCACCCCAGTTCCCAGAACTAAAGAAGATAGACATCGACTGTGGATATTGTCTCACTGACACAGTCCCTTTGACTATTCAGAGATGTCACTAAACCCGTCCAAAGACGTAAACAACCGCACGAGCATCACCTATTAGACGGAAGGTCTCCGACAGCCAATCAGTTCCACTCATTCCACCAGGAAGGAGGTACACGGCTCGTGTTGTCTGTAGTTTAACGACACCTAGACGGTCATTGCCACCGTTTGTTCGCGTCCACATTGTTACTTTCTGCCGGGAAGCGCTTTCAACAAGGGAAGTCCAGGCGTCTTGTAGTGAACCAAAGCGATGTTGTTCGGACATGGAGGAGATACAGAGAGACAAGAATTGTCAATGACATGCCTCACTCAGGCCGCCCAAGTGCGACTACTGCAGTGGATGACCACTTCGTACGGATTATGGCTCGGAGGAACCCTGATAGCAACGCCACCATGTTGAATAATGCTTTTAGTGCAGCCACAGGACGTCGTGTTACGACTCAGACTGTGCGCAATAGGCTGCACGATGCGTATCTTCACTCCCGACGTGCTGGCCGCTGTGGCCGAGCGGTTCTAGGTGCTACAGTCATAGGTTCGAATCCTGCCTTGGGCATGGATGTTTGTGATGTCCGTAGGTTATTTAGGTTAAAGTCGTTCAGGGGACTGATGACCACACATGTGAAGTGCCATAGTGCTTAGAGCCATCTGAACATTTGAACCACACCCGACGTCCATGGTGAGGTCTATTTTTTCAACTACGACACCAACCAGCGCGGTACAGATTGGCCCAACAATATGACGAATGGACCGCTCAGGACTGGCATCAAGTTCTTTTCACCGATGCGTGTCACATATGCCTTCAACCAGACAATCGTCAGAGACGTGTTTGGATGCAACCCGGTCGTCAGGGTGAACGCTTTAGACGCACTGTCCAGCGAGTGCAACAAGGTGGTGGTTCCCCGCTGTTTTGGGGAGGCATTTTGTTGGGCCGACGTACGCCGCTGGTGGTCATGAAAGGCGCAGTAACGGCTGTACGTGCGTGAATGGCATACGCCGACCGATACTGCAACCATATCGGCAGCATAGTGGCGAGGTAATCGTCTTCATGGACGACAATTCGCGCCCCTATCGTGCGCATCTTGTGAATGACTTCCTTCGGGATAACGACATCGCTCGACTAGAGAGGCCAGCACGTTCTCTAGACATGAACCCTATCGATCATGCCTTTGATAGACTGAAAGGGGCTGTTCATGGACGACGTGACCCACCAACCACTCTGTGGGATCTGGGCCGAATCGCCGTTGAGGAGTGGGACAATCTGGACCAACTTGAGGAACTTGTGGATAGTATGCCATGACGAATAGAGGCATACATCAATGCAAGAGGACGTTCTACTGGGTGTGTACAGCATTCTGGACCACCACCTCTGTAGGTCTCGGTGTATGGTGGTAAACTAGCAATGTGTGGATTTCATGAGCAATAAAAACGGCGGAAATGATGTTTATGTTGATCTCTATTCCAATTTACTGTACAGGTTCCGGAACTCTCGGAACCGAGGCGAACCAAAACTTTTTTTGATGTGTGTCAATTACCTAGGAATGGTTGAGAATTATTTCAGTATCTGCTCAGTGAATTTGGCCTCTCATATTAATAAATAGAATACTCTCTTGAGAAATGCTATATGTGCAGAAAACAGAGAAACGGTGACTGCAATTTCTTGATATGTGAGAGAGCTACTCTTGTTCACAACACAGCACTCGAATATGACGTTGGACATTAACCAAAATAATTCCAGAATTGTATCAAGTGATTTGGCCTCTCATATTAATAAATAGAATACTCTCTTGAGAAATGCTATATGTGCAGAAAACAGAGAAACGGTGACTGCAATTTCTTGATATGTGAGAGAGCTACTCTTGTTCACAACACAGCACTCGAATATGACGTTGGACATTAACCAAAATAATTCCAGAATTGTATCAAGTGATTTAAAAGCACTGAAGAATGAATCTGTGAAGGTAAATAAATGTTTCGTACACTATATGGGCAATAAGAACTATTTTTATGCTGATCAATTCCATTGATTGGAATTAGTGTTCCAACAACTACGAAATTAATAAAAAAAATACGAAACAGATGAAGCGCTTTTTAACTTGTGGCATCCAGATTCAAAAATAGACAAAGCAGAATAGAAAGCTAAGGTGAAATTTTTTATTTTAGAGTGTGACCACATCCTCTATTCTGGCTTGCTGAAAAGCTGCTGGAGGTTACCAGATGTAGAGATGGATGGCTGTAGCGGTGGTTGTGGACATGAAGTCGTCTGCAGCATATTCCACCTGCCTATCAGCACACGAGTAAATCGGAGAAAGACGAAGGTAATGAGAAGTAGTAGAAATGAGAACAGCGAGAAACCTAACATCAGGATTGATGGTCACGAAGTCAGTGAAGTTAAGGAATTCTGATACCTAGGCAGTAAAATAATCAATGACGGACGGAGCAAGGAGGACATCAAAAGCAGGCTCGCTATGGCAAAAAAGGCATTTCTGGCCAAGAGAAGTCTACTAATATCAAATACCGGCCTTAATTTGAGGAAGAAATTTCTGAGGATGTGCGTCTGGAGTACAGCATTGTATGGTAGTGAAGCATGGACTGTGGGAAAACCGGAACAGAAGAGAATCGAAGCATTTGAGATGTGGTGCTATAGACGAAAGTTGAAAATTAGGTGGACTGATAAGGTAAGGAATGAGGAGGTTCTACGCAGAATCGGAGAGGAAAGGAATATGTGGAAAACACTGATAAGGAGAAGGGACAGGATGATAGGACATCTGCTAAGACATGAGGGAATGACTTCCATGGTACTAGAGGGAGCTGTAGAGGGCAAAAACTGTAGACGAAGACAGAGATTGGAATACGTCAACAAATAATTGAGGACGTAGGTTTCAAGTGCTACTCTAAGGAGAAGAGGTTAGCACAGGAAAGGAATTCGTGGCGGGCCGCATCAAACCAGTCAGTAGACTGATGACAAAAAGAAAAAAAAAAAAAAAAAAAAAAAAAAAACTTACAATAGGTACTGCAGAAGTCATTGTTAAAGCAGCATATTTGTAGCTTTAATTATACTACAGTTGCACCACTAGTTTGTACAAGCACATCATTATTTCAGCTGAGCTCTTTTCTACAATATAATATTCATCTAGTACTATATCGTGCAACTGCGCATTTGTTTGTAAACAAAGAAAAGAGCTGTTTGATATACTCTTGCGTAAATTTCCTTCCTTGTTGCTACCTTTTTCATGACGTTTTTATAATCACAGTCTCCTGTATCGTACAAAATTACTTTTGCACCCACCAACTGAATCAGTCTTCCTTTCTCTGCTTCCATATTGCACTCACTTTCTCGCCACGTATTTCCTAGAAAATCACAACCTGCCAGCTGCGCCCCTCCTGTTTGACAGATACAAATATTTGCCAACTTTTTGCCAATAAATTATTATATCGCCACAATGCTTGCGTGATGAACGTTAAAAGTATACAGAAAAAAGTTCGATGGTAACATGTAGCCACTTCCAAAGTTTAGCACCTTCCTCAAAACAGCCCTTTTTGACAGGTATTTGATGATTTGATACGTATGTATGTGTGTGTGTGTGTGTGTGTGTGTGTGTTTGTGTGTGTGTATGTGTGTCAGTGCGTGTGTGAGTGAGTAGAATCGGCTGGCTGTGCAAGGTATTTCTGTGACGTCGCTCGAGTTTGTAAATGTGCTCCTGAAAGCACTCTGTGTGATGCTCTCCTTTCATTTAACTCAGACGCACTCGATGCCTGGTGCGGCCACCTCCGATCAGACAGGTGGTGCTGGCTGCCCCCGCCGCTGCCCGGCCCACAGCGTGGGTAAGGCAGTGAGGTAGGAGGGGGCCTCGCAAATCCCCGCCTCCTGTCACTGCCAGCACGCGGCTCTCTAATTGGCCAATAAATACGACGACGGCCGGGCGGACCAAGACGTCTCTTTCTCCGCTCCCAGGCCGTCACCGCTGACCTGGTTTCTACACACCGGCCCACGTAATCAATAGACCGCACCGCCACCGGTATAATTGGCATCCTCGACAAGCCTCTTGTTTATTTTTTCCGTCGGCCGCAGACGCCAGCCAATCCCTTGCCCTGGGTTCGGTTGTGGACAAGCTGTGCCGCCAGCAGCTTCGTCGATGAAAACGTAGGCGCTCTTCATGGTATTCATATTCAGTTGTTTATTAAGTTCAAATGCAATCGCAGACCGAGACGCTGGTAGTTTTCTACTTACAGTTTGTCCACATCGGAACACTTGTTGTTTCTAAACCGGTCAGTCCATCTGGCCAACAGGTGCAGTAACAGTATAAAGATTATTTTTGAATAATAGAGCCATGTTTGAGAGAATATTATTTTAATGACGAGTTTCGCCTTTGTAAGCCATCATCAAATGTCGACAAGAAGAATTAAAGGAAAATAGTAGTTAAGACCTGGTTATATCACGCGTAGCTGTAACAAGATAATCAAGGGATATTTTACAAAAAATGTCTGAAGAGAAATTCATAGATGTATTACGATATTGAATTAGAACACGTCTAGATCCAGCTCACTAGGGCATCTGCCCAGGCAATGAACACGAACTGATAAGCAGACCTTGAAAAGAAATAATAAATGAGGTAGTGGTAAGTCAAATAAAGTGTTAAAATACAAAACAGTACGTCCGATGAGTCATGTAGGCAGGTCCACTGGTGCAGTGATAAGACCACACTTACAGAATTCCACACATCTTGCATCAATAAGCGTAATGCAGTGAAAACCACCTATCGCAGTAGGAGACGTCGAGCATGTAAACAGTTGAGCATTAGCTTGAGCACCTCGTACACCTTTTTCCTTAGTTTATTGGCTTTCAGAACGTCTATCCAAATACAGGAAATTTTATATTACGACTGATTTCGAAAATTTATGCTAGACATTATTTTAAGTCGTACCCTGTAACATAGTATTAAAAGAACTGATTCGACATAAAACAATATTTACCATCAGAATATTAGAAAACTAGAAAACAAGATGAAAATGGAACGTAGTGGTAGTATACTATAAACTTCCTACTGGCAACACAATAAAAAATGATAAATTGCCATTGGTACAAATTTGTAATATTTGCAGTTCAGCCCACATTAATTAACAATAAAATGTTCTTCGTATGTCCTGGGAGAATTGTTTCAAAAGCTCCAGATACAGATTTCAATATTTGTGAAAGTCTGTAAGTGCCATCTAAATAAGAAGAACAGGAGAACAGTTCACAAGAACCAGAATTATGTATTACAGCCCCACATATAGATACACCATTATTAAGATATATACACCGAGGTGGTAGGTTGTAAACATACATTTAAAGGCTGAGGATTCCATACTCTGCAGACAAGTACGTTGGGATAGGTAATTAAGCTATGGTCTTCCCTTGCATTGTAAGTACCTGGACTATTAGATCGGCATTGCAGAGAATTCTATCTTGGTGTTGGCATTGTTCTCGAACTCTTACAGTAGTTTAAACGTTGCCCCATCACTGGACACTAACAAGGTTTGGTGGGCTGCTTGGGAACTGATGACCAAGAGCGCAAGATAAGTTTGCGAGGGCGTTAATGTTATATGTGTTACGAGGACATTGTAGAAATACGTGGTTTGGATACTTCGCCTCTCCGCAAACAAAGAGAGGTGGTTCTTAGGTTGAGGCGACAGATGTGTTTGTTGAACTTCCATTGATTAAATTTAAGCTGTGCTATAACTGTTGCGAAGCTGCATGATTTTGTGCCTTATTATATTATGTTACTCTCGGAGTCGTGGGATGAACTAGTGAGTAGTGACTACCTTTGATTTTAGATGTACGCGATCATTCTTCTTGCCATTCCGAGGAGAACTGCTTTCTGAGCACGCGTATCATATTTGTGAGAGGTCGTCTATCATATTTAATAGCTCCATGCCAGGGAATCTACTTTTTCATTTCCAGGTATCTCAGAGTGATCCGTACCATGACGATGTTGCCACCGTTCCCGTGCACCCAAAACACAACATCGACAGTTGTTGAAACTATGGGGTGGGTACAACTACTGTGATGGTTTCTAATCGATTGTAGGACTGACAAACTAACAGGGATGATGACTATTGTGTCTCCTGTGGACGTCTGTGCCAATAATAGGGCTTCCACATTAGCGATCACCTCGGCTGTCAAAATACGGGAGTGTGGATCCATCTTGTTTTGTATAGAACTTGTTCTTAGCTGTGGGGTACTCAATAAACACTACCAGAGCTTTCAGTAGACTTGGGCCGATCTGTAACATCGTGATAGTGATTCAGGAATTCTATTGTTGTTGCGTTAGTTGGGTCCCTGCTTTGACACGCTAAGTTGGCACTGACATCAATCTACTGAGTCTGTTCTTAGTATGGCTCGTTGTAGAGCAATACAAGAGGACTTTTGCATAGCTGGTGCCTTAGTCCCTGCTTTTCAATTTATTCAGTCGCGATGGGTCATAGTTTTTTATTAATCCAATTAAGATGTTAATTCAGGATTTTTTTTCGTCAAGGGGCTCATATTCGTCGAAATAGAGTCGCAGGAGAAATTTCTCGGGACCGATATAAGGACATTGTCGTTCGCCGATCAAAGCCCCACCGTACTCCATCGTACCTCTGATGAGATTGCAGGCTTTTTCACGACTGATAATATGTCGGATATCAGGAGTCTATAGTTACGGCACAGAATACTAAGCGACATAAATTAGAAAAAAAAATTATTAAAACTCTCGTTGCCTCACGCAAATTCAAGTCATGCCCGATACAGAGACAGAAGCAGGAAGCGAGCCCTTACGTCGCAAGTGGGTCAGATGGACGACATTGTCTTCCGAGTGAGGAGTAAGCATTCAGCAGAAAGGAGAACGAAAACCAAAGGATGCGCGAAAAGCGTATTCATTAGCTCGTAAAATATGTTGCAAGAAACTGCATTTATTTCATAAGAGCACATGGCGACGGACCGACACAGCAGTTAAAATGCCGTTAAGTGAATGTATCAGAATAAGAGGGATATATTCGGTCATTACAAAGGAAGCTTTGCGTGAAAACCTCACGCTAGTTCCCTTTAAATACGCCAGTATTCCTCATGAGTCGATCCTTGGTATCTATGGCATTCACAGTGGCAGCACTCGATTCAATTATTAAGATACTATAATGAATATGTGTCCTAGATGCTTAAACACAATCTAAGGACTGGCTAAAGATGTACTCAAGATTATAGCCTTAACCTGATGAACTTCATACTGCTGGCGCCTACCATCAACTCGTGAAGAGACTGACTAACTGCCAACAACATCATATTGCAGAGTGCTGCTAATACCGGACTTCAGTGCGGAAGCTTACAACAAGGCCTTTCTGGGTCTGCCGTCCCGCTCGACGGCGGCCGCAGCGCTGCTGGGGTCGCTGACACCCGCCATGTGGGAGTCTCGCAAACGCTGAGCTGACTCAATGGATGTCAGCTAAAATTCAACCCACAGCTGAATTAGCGGAAAAAAAATTAGAAGAAATAAAAAAATAAAAAAAAGTTCAAATGTGTGTGAGTTGCTATGGGACCCAAGTGCTGAGGTCATCGTTCCCTAAGCTTGCGCACTACTTATTCTAGCTTAAACTAATTTACGCTAAGTGCAACACACACACCCATGACCGAGGGAGGAACCCTCCGACGGTGGGAGCCACGCGAACCGTGTAAGGTGCCCCTGACAGCTCGGCTTCCCCGCGCGGCAATTAGCAACAACCCTGGCTGCTGTAGAAAAACTTGTAGCCGTTATGAATAAAAATAATACCGTTTTACTGGCGTCTTAGACGCTTGACAGTTTCGCAACAGCTGTCTCGACTTCTCGCAGTGGTGTCCCCTCTCGGACCTCTGTATTATCGGTAACAATGCCAAGATACTGAGTTGTCTTCGCAGCTGGAAAAGTACTTTGTCCCAGTTGTATTGTCTGGGGAAGTGGAGTCACATGGCAAGTAAAGATCATAAGAGTAGGCTTACAGACTTCGAGGCCACTTTCTGAGCACCACTAATGCACACGTGTAGGGACGCGGAGTGCATTTTCATACGACTGGACTTAAGACCACTGTCTCTGGAATAAGTACATACATTCTCTACGTATTGTAATATTTGGATGTCACTATCAAAGAGGTCATGAAAGTCTGCAGTATAGAGATTGAATAATAAGGGGCTCAAAGTTGATCCCTGTGGGAGACTTCTGCTAGTTTCTCTAGGTCACTGTGTAGTTCCGTGTTGTGCAATGTCTTCATATTTCTTAGAAACCTTTCAGCGTTTTGCAATCTGGAGTTTCTTCAGTTTTATTTCCTAAGACTGACAAGACGACATTCTATGCTTAAGCCTATGAACGCAGCTACTATATAATTATCCCCAGAGATATTTAGCTGCCTGTCAAAAACGAACCGTAAAAGGATTTCAGCTGTCTCTTTTCCTTTTCGACATACAGATCGTTTTTCCTGCAATGGTTTCCTGTAGTCACACTACCATTCTAAGTTCCGCTTGAAAATCCTTTTCATTGTCCTCGTCGAACACAACAGTAAGGTGAAAGGCCAGCAGGACTCAGGTTTAAAACATCTTGTTCCCGATTTGTGGGTGGGGACGACAGGATATGTCTTCAGCGAGCCGATCTTGATCGTTTGTTTCCATACACTATTGTAAATTTTGAGCAGCAACAGTTTCCGTTTGCGAGGGGCGTGTCGTAGCCTGGTGCACTTCCCTTCCGTTGGGAGAGCGCAGTCTGGAGTTCATCCAGCGAAAAGTGTCGTGCAATTAGACTGTTGTGCTCTCCATATTCCACCCTATTTTTCTTGTATATTACGTCAGGTGAATCTATCATACATAAGGACGATCCTTAAAGTTCTTTGGATAGTGGGGATGTGTGCAAGCCCATAGTCAGACCGGCTTTATTGTGCCGTATTACATTCCAAATCCTTATTGAGTTTCTTTGTAGTGTGCAGTGAAGGAATTGTTTCACGATTTTCTTTTGTTGTGATTGAATATTTTCTTGGCTGCAGCTTGTGCTTTATTAAGGGCAAGAAAGTTTGTTTCATTGGAGAGACTTTATTTTCTTAATGCCTTCTTCGTTCCTTGAGGACTGCCTCATATTCTGAATCCCACTAACAGGGTGATGGCCTGTGAGTAGTTCGCTTATGTCCTTTTAAAGACGTTAAGACTTCCGCTGCTTCTGTTATAAGCGATACCAAAAGCTCACAGTATATTTCAGGATTTACATTTTCGATAATCGACTTTCATTTCCATCTGATTGCGTGTTTGACAGTCACCCTGGGTTGTGCATTTATTACTGGCAAGTGATTCTAACCTAAAGTGTCCGGTATCACTTGCCATATTGTTCCAGTAGACAGTGAAAGGGACGCTATGCTGATGTCCACCGCCATCGACGCTTCGTTTGGTCGGACTATTCATGTGGGTGAGCCATCTTTAAGTACTGTGATCTTTTCCGAATCTAGTATCCACAAGCAGTTTCTCATTGCGTAGACATTTCAGCAACCCCACAGTGCATGGTGTCTGTTGAAGCCACCAGGTAGCAGAAGAGGTTTTTCGAGGGAGCCAATGACTGTTATTAACTGCTATTTGGGAAATCTCTCGTTAGGTGCTTTGTATGCTGAGATCAAATTCGGATTGAGATCCTTGATCCGCAGGCGGTTACTCACCATTTGGAATGGGTCATGCTGAGGGCCAGTACTAACAAAAATGAATTTCTTGTTTTACGAACAACGCTGGACCACTATAGCCATATTATCTACCTTCTCTCATGACAGAGTAACCCAGGGGTGCGAACGGCTCGTTCTGTTTTAACTATGTTTTGGTGATGGTACAAATGTCTACATCAGTTATGAGCAGAAAATATCGAAGGGTACCTTGAATTTCATTTGATGATATTATAGGGCTTTGTGGTGTGTAAGGAGAGGTGTCTACATATTTTGGATTGGTATCCAGATCGAATCCTTTTGTAGTAATGGATTGTGCCCAATAGTGGCCTGTTGGTACGATGTACCATCACCATTGCCGTAATTATACCTAAAATGTTGTTAGAAGGTTAGTTCCCTACATGACTCTGTTGGCTGAGTCAGTGAAATTGTGATGGGTAGGGTTTGGGACCCATTGGAGTAACGGGAAGGTAAAGTTCTAGTTGATACAATTGGTCCCGCGGGACAATGCTTTGTTGGGGCCCTCTCGGATCGCCAGAATTCACGCGTTGCAGTTGGGATAGTTGGGCTTGCTGTATTCGAGGGTGGTGGGTAGGGGGGGGGGGTATTGGTGGTGAATGAACTGGAGCGCCGGACGAAGTGGCCGTGCGGTTAAAGGCGCTGCAGTCTGGAACCGCAAGACCGCTACGGTCGCAGGTTGGAATCCTGCCTCGGGCATGGATGTTTGTGATGTCCTTAGGTTAGTTAGGTTTAACTAGTTCTAAGTTCTAGGGAACTAATGACCTCAGCAGTTGAGTCTCATAGTGCTCAGAGCCATTTTTTTGAACTGGAGCCACCGTTCCTTACCTCTGCGGCCCTATCTTGATGACATGTTGATTGGTGCTCGTAAGTAGCAGAGCTGATTCAGTCGCTGCTTAGTCGGCCCTGTTGGGAATTTTTTACCATTTCTCGTAATGATTTGACGAGAGGTAACTGCAGTCGCAAATGGCCTCTTATCAAACACAGCTGCTGCTTATTGGAATTAGTATTACTGACAAACATATTTTAGATATTTTTCTTGTGTTTAAGAAACATGGGACAGTTTCGAGGTAGGGCAGTGTGACCACCAGAACTATTAATGCAGGTTGGTTGGTCCTCCCAAGTGCGTCACTTCTGGTTAGCTCTGCACAGTGAGCACATCTTGTCTTACTTCTGCTTTATCCACATCGCAAACAGTTATTGCATTGTAAGACGGAGGGTAAATACACGTTCACTGGACAGCTACCTCCACGAATATAAACAAACTGGGGATCCCCTGGGATCTGAATGTCACAACAGAAACAGGAGACAGCTTGTTACCACTTGTCCGCCCAGAATTACAATTTTACTAACTCTCCTGAAGGCATTAACATCGCAGCAACACATCATTACTGTTATTAATTCGTCATCAATAAGGGATTTTCCAGCAACATTGATGATACCTTGTTTAGTAATGAAGAACGTCGAAACTCCAAATTTGCTTTGTTTAACGAAACGTTTTGATCTAAAGCCCTTGTATTTGGTCCTGACGCAGTCTCAGTTTTCACACGGTTTCTCCCTGCAGCCTTAATATTGATGAAACGTTTGAATAATGACTCGCTGTCCCACCTAATGAGATTGCCTAGTGCCACATGGTGGAACTTGTCTGTGTTTCAGTCTCTACTTTCGACAAATAAGATGAAACGCGCGTTATCGGTAATTGCTTATAAATTATCAGTGCAACTTACATGTTGGTGGGTGGTGGTGCTTTCTTGAGTGGCGTCTATACGTGTCACTTTCCACATTTGGTCTCGTTAGTCTTCGTCTTCTTCCTCTTCCACGAGGTCTTCTTGACGTGTCTGCGAGGGCTGCAGGTCTCTTGCTGTAGTTGCATCGACAGGTGGAACGAGTATGTGTGTGCGCTCTTTGCCTCTATAATTGCGTTGTTGATCGCTTCAGTGATGGGTCCATGAAGTGCTTCGGTGTCCATTGCCCCACTGTGCCACTGGCTTCGTGAAGTTTGTGGAGCAGGAGGGCTGGAATCGCCATCGTCCGTGGTGGTGATCACACCGTAATCAGATTTTTAACGATTCTGGAGAGGCTTTGCAAATAGAAGAAATATTGGAAGGAACACCCGCTATATACACATCGCTAGCACTAGCCAGGTGGAGTCTGTTTATACCGTAGCGCGCCGATGTTGTTTTCTCTTCGGCTTCCGGGAACGAAATAGTTCTCGTGCAGCCTCAGGAACACAAGCAGATGGTGCTCCTAACGCTTTCACATAACATCAACGGGAGTCGACGACACTAGGATCACGGATTTGCTTCAAACTTTGTACACCTTCAGTACGCCATTAAAACAACAAACTATGGAAGTAGCAAAGTGCACTACTCTGGCAATTCCGAGAAAATCACATGACAAGTTTAACGCGTCTGTTATGTAACTGATGTATCGATGCATAGGTACAAGACTTTAGACTTCTTGTCGGGCAAGTGGTTAGCTTTCGAGATTCGTAATGCGAACGTGGAAAAATCGAACGTTCGACTCTCGCTCAAACCTTCGTTTTTGTAATATAATTATAGTGATATTAAAAAATTTATACGTACAACATTCGTTCTTACTACATGACCAACGTCTCACCACTACTCACGTTAACTGTCGATTGGGCCCTGCCTCTGTGTATACAGTTCGAAGCGTCGAGGTGCAAAGTAGTTTCGGGTACCTTAACACTTTGCATGTGTAAGGGATATCGCACACCAAGAAAGGCATACATTTTCAACGAACTATGTGTTTCCTAATTTACTTGTCGATAGCTGTAACTATGTCTGTCCTAGTAACTAAATTTAATTAAAAATAGCAAGTATTAAAATAACATGGTATCCATTAAAATTCATGCAAATACACGTGCTTTTTTAATTATATTACCCCTCAAATATCATATACAACTAAAGTCATTAATACTTTTGAACTGGAGTCGAACTGTAGCCTCACATACGGTTGTCTTACGTATCTCGAACGGAAGGAATCTTTACCACGATGAACTCTAACGCCCAGCATCTTACGTAAAGTTGGACACGTTACCAAAGTCATTTCAGATAAAGGACCACATTTGAGATCTGCTGTTTGGTCACACATGTTTTGGAATCTTAATATGAAGCCTGTTTTTATTTCATTGGGCTTTCCACATTGTAACCCGTCTGAACGGATTATAAAAGAAATTAATAACCTTTGCAGATTTTATTGTCACAGGAAACATTAGTATTGGGACTGATACTTACACTTATTTCAAAACGTACTGCATGGAATGCGTCATGAGTCGACTGCTTTACTACCTATTCTTGTACTGAAAAATAAGGAACCATAGAACAGAATCAGAGAGCTTGTACCTTTTCCGAATACACATAAAGTTCGACATAAAGACATAATTGATTTGGCTATTAAAAATAAAAATTCTACTGCAGACAAAAGGAGAAAACTACACGGTAAGACTAATGCAAGGAAAGTATATATTGGCCAAAAAGTTCTCATTAAAGCCCATTCATTGTCACGTAAGAAGATACATTAGAGTCACAAATTCTTACTCGGCGTACTAAGAAAAGTAAAGGATTACACCACATTTCTCATGTAAATCGTTTATTGAGAAATAACTTGCTATCTGACTTAGTCGTTGCTAATACATTTTTCGTTTCGAGTTACTATTACGCTTTGTCACATTTCGCATGCAGCGATGTTTTGAACTTAACTGTCTAGTCAAGAACCTATGGAATTTATTAGGACAGTAATTTTACGAGTTAACTTTTATAGGGAACAGTTGATACAGTTTTATTGTGTGTACATTTTTCTCTTTAGTTGTTCGATTACGTCACGACTATAAGGTCCATATTCTTGGAACATAAACTGCTAATGAGGTTTTGCTGCAACATTTTGTTTACTTGAAAAAACATTTTTTTTATATATAAAGTACTTTCTGAGAAGTCACAGATGACACAGGATTTGGTCCGTTTGACAGCAGCACGATTATATTATGACACTACTAACAAGTGACACAACTTTCATTCGTGTTCTTACGCTGTATGTGTTTTACGTCTACACAGTTTTTCTACGTTCTTCTGAAAAGTGAAACATGTTTTGGTGATGACTTTTGTGGAATAACAACAATGAGACTTATTTTCGTATCACAACAATATGTTACAGTATAGAACATTCAAGCTAACTGCAATGAACGTAATAATTACATCTCTATGCATAGCACTTTACTTTTGTATATGGCAAAGGTAAGTACATTGATTTTTGGAGAACTTTATGAACGACGATAACTGCGAGCGGCACTTGGCACATTTTACTGATAAGCGATGACAGAAATTATGTTACAGCGAAAACTATAGTTTAGCGCTACATGACACGCATTTGAGTGATAATTTTTGTATTTGGAACATTAATAGAAGTATGTTTGAACTACAATTATACAGGGAAGGTTTTCGGTAATAAATTTCATTCTGCAGTTTTAAACTGTAACATTTGAGGTAAAATACATTATACCTCATGGGGGTACGCCTACTTTGTGTACCATACATGTGGCAAATGCAAGGAGCCCTAGCTAATATGGCATTTAATTGTGCAGTTTTACACATTGGTACCATATTTCCCTAACACAGAATTACACAGCTATCTGCTCATTTAGCAGAGATAAATGCATATATTTACTACGTCTCTGATACATGTCTAGTTAATTACGCAGTTGGATTACTTCACACATACGAAATTGTACTTTGTCTGCATTTTATGAACTGTTCACATATATTTTCAGAACGATTGTGATACTGTGAGAGATCTGAATGGTGTATTTTGTATGGGATCATGATTTTTGAAGTACATTATAGGTAGATGACATTATTGAAACGAGAAGAGGGCATTTATTTAAAGATTTTCAGATTGTTTGTGGATACTACGTCAGTTTTGTGGTTTTATTAATTTGTTATGATAGTATTACAGTGACGAGGTGCAATATGAGGAATATGATGATGCTACATGTTTATTATGATGAGATGTAGAAGAAATGGTTCAAATGGCTCTAAGCACTATGGGACTTAACATATGAGGTCATCAGTCCCCTAGAACTTAGAACTACTTAACTAACTAACCTAAGGACGTCAGACACATCCATGCCCGAGGCAGGATTCGAACCTTCGACCGTAGCTGAGACGTAGAAGAATTATCGACGAATGTGTATATGTGTAATGAGGTAATGAATAATGAGTAGGGGTTAGGGACTCTGGTTTGTGGAAAAGAATGTTGGAGACCAAGAATCGTACGTTAAGAGTTATGAAAAGTGAGTATATATGTGAATATGAATACCAGAAAGCCGACGGAAAGTTTTGGACACTGTTATTCATATAATTTCGTTTCTAAACACTTCTCCTGTAATTCTTCAACCTATGAAATTTTTTATTTTTTTGTTGTTGTAAATATTTTGGTAAAGAGTATATGTAACCTTGACGTAATGCTCTGGTGCGCGCGGCTGCGCGCTAGCCACCCGAAAAATCCCATTGTTTTGTTGCCTGTCAACCTTAATGCAGTCGTTTTAGCCGCTTTTAAGCTCACCGCACTCACACAAGCGCTCTCACAGCTGTAGAGAAGAGAGGCTGTTGACCCCTCTATTGACATTTCTCTGCATAATGCACCACAAACACGACACACTATTACTTGGAATGCATACGATTACACTTTGGAATTCGTACTTCGTACTATTTATTGAAATGCTTATGAATTGATGAGAAATATTCTTTCGTCTACACACCTGAATATGAAAAGTGTGTAAGAGATTTGAGAGAATTTTACTGACATAAAGTGCCACATGGCTATTGAATGCGGTTTTTATTCTTTGCTTTGTACATATTTACCTATTTTATTTGATATCTGGTTTCTAGCTGCCCTGCAGCATTGGTTTTATAAATAAAATTTAAGAAGTATGCTAATGTGAACACTTTCTGTCAACAGAGCCATTAAATAATAACTTTATGACACACATTCTCAAACAAAATCGCTCTTAGAAAGGAAAGAACAATAAGAAAGGGAAGGGACTAGTAGCAGGAATTGCATACATAATTTTCTTGTCAAGGATTTGGTAACTTATTTTTGGTAGAATAAGTTGTTGTGGTGCATCACTTTAGTGTTAAGAATTGACATAGAATCATTGCATTCCTCATGGGAGTTTCGATGATCACAGATGCACATGTGCTATGGTACGTTTACGTGTATATTTCCCTTATCTGCATTGCTGTCTTTATTGTAATATTTTTTCTGCATGTGCATTTTCATGTTTAGGTGTAAGTTATTGAATTTGCTACTGCTATTTTTCCGGAATTGTCCCACTGAATTTTGCGTTGTATTACTGTGCTAAGGCAGTTATACAACTGATTTTTTTCTTGTTTGTTGCATATTGCTCATACTAGTTTTAATGTTGCATTTACTTACCTAATTTAGATATGCTGCTGCTTGCTTTGCCAATTTGCATTTTTTTTGTTGTTGTTTGTTTTAATTGTTTTGTGCTGCTGCATTGCCCAATTCCCTAGTTTACGTATCTGAGCTCAGTAGATTTAAGTTAGTTTATAGGGGGTATGCTATATAAGAAAATGAGTTGTGATGAGTTGGGAAGAAATCCACCGAAGAGCTATAAGAAAAAGGTCTGGACATAGGGTATAGTATAATGACAAATCATTATTTTGAAAGAGGAAATGAACAGATGTACGTAAGCTATAGTGACGACAGGTTAAGGTAGGGGTTTCTTGGAAACGAATTATGAGGTAAGAAAAATATAGAAGCATAAGCACTTGTTGAATGTACAAATATAGATAGCATGATTACATAGCATTTTTTTTTGGGGGGGGGGGGCAAATTTTGAAGTAAGAGAGGTAAATAAAATTTCGGTTGGAAATGAAGTAGTTCTGGCTAAAAGGTAAGGACGTATGAGCATGAAGAATATTACGGAAACGAGAAAAATGAAAAGAAGGTATGAAATGCTCACCAAAAGTATTGCAGTACCACAGGTTACACTGAAAACAGATCCTGTCCATTCGTTTTGTGTTATTCCACTATCTTTATGTGTACCCTTGTGTGTCGGTGTTCTTCCTGTCTCTGTGTGTTTACTTGATATACATTTGGTAGAATATTTTTCTTCTAGTATTAAGTTGACTCCGTACCCGTGGTCTAGGATTAGCGTCTTTGATTCATAATCAAAACGTCTTTGGTCCCGGTTCGATCCCCGCCACTGCCTAAATTTTGATAAATAATCAGCATTGGCGGCCGAAGACTTCCGGCATAAGAAGTCAGCCTTATTCTGCCAACGGCCTTGTCAAAGAGGGCGGAGGAGCGGATAGAGGTTCAGGGCACTCTCTTGTCCTAGGGGTGGGAAATTGCCCCTAAAGGCGGGAGAATCAGCAATGATGAACGACATGAGGATGCAGAAGGCAATGGAAGCCACTGCATTAAAGACACGTAACGTGTATCCACAGGACATGTGGCCTGTAATTGAAGAAGTGTCATGATGATCTCTCCATTGGCAAAAGATTCCGGAATAGTCCACCATTCGGATCTCCGGGAGGGGACTGCCAAGGGGGAGGTTACTATGAGAAAAAGATTGAACAATCAACGAAAGGATAACGTTCTACGAGTCGTGGCGCGGAATGTCAGAAGCTTGAACGTGGTAGGGAAACTAGAAAATCTGAAAAGGGAAATGCAAAGGCTCAATCTAGATATAGTAGGGGTCAGTGAAGTGGAAGGAAGACAAGGATTTCTGGTCAAATTAGTATCGGGTAATATCAACAGCAGCAGAAAATGGTATAACAGGTGTAGGATTCGTTATGAATAGGAAGGTAGGGCAGAGGGTGTGTTACTGTAAACAGTTCAGTGACCGGGTTGTTCTAATCAGAATCGACTGCAAACCAATACCGACAACTCTAGTTCAGGTACACATGCCGACGTCGCAAACAGAAGATGAACAGATAGAGAAAGTGTATGAGGATATTGAAAGGCTAATGCAGTATGCAAAGGGGGACGAAAATCTAATAGTCATGGGCGACTGGAATGCAGTTGTAGGGGAAGGAGTAGAAGAAAAGGTTACAGGACAATATGGGCTTGGGACAAGGATTGAAAAAGGAGAAAGACTAATTGAGTTCTCTAACAAGTTTCAGCTAGTAATACCGAATACCCTGTTCAAGAATCACAAGAGGAGGAGGTATACTTGGAAAAGGCCGGGAGATACGGGAATATTTCAATTAGATTACATCATGGTCAGACAGAGATTCCGAAATCAGATACTGGACTGTAAGGCGTACCCAGGAGCAGATATAGACTCAGATCACAATACAGTAGTGATGAAGAGTAGGCTGAAGTTCAAGACATTAGTCAGGAAGAATCAATACGCAAAGAAGTGGGATACGGAAGTACTAAGGAATGACGAGATACGTTTGAAGTTCTCTAACGCTATAGATACAGCAATAAGGAATAGCGCAGTAGGCAGTACAGCTGAGGAGGAATGGACATGTCTAAAAGGGGCCATCACAGAAGTTGGGAAGGAAAACATAGGTACAAAGAAGGTAGCTGCGAAGAAACCATGGGTAACAGAAGAAATACTTCAGTTGATTGATGAAAGGAGGAAGTACAAACATGTTCCGGGAAAATCAGGAATACAGAAATACAAGTCGCTGAGGAATGAAATAAATAGGAAGTGCAGGGAAGCTAAGACGAAAAGGCTGCATCAAGAATGTGAAGACATCGAAAAAGATATGATTGTCGGAAGGACAGACTCAGCATACAGGAAAGTCAAAACAACCTTTGGTGACATTAAAAGCAACGGTAGTAACATTAATAGTGCAACGGGAATTCCACTGTTAAATGGAGAGGAGAGAGCAGATAGGTGGAAAGAATACACTGAAAGCCTCTATGAGGGTGAAGATTAGTCTGATGTGATAGAAGAAGAAACTTGAGTCGATTTAGAAGAGATAGGGGATCCAGTATTAGAATCGGAATTTAAAAGAGCTTTGGAGGACTTACGGTCAAATAAGGCAGAAGGGATAGATAACATTCCATCAGAATTTCTAAAATCATTGGGGGAAGTGGCAACAAAACGACCATTCACGTCGGTGTGTAGAATATATGAGTCTGGCGACATACCATCTGACTTTCGAAAAGCATCATCCACACAATTCCGAAGACAGCAAGAGCTGACAAGTGCGAGAAATATCGCCCAATCAGCTTAACAGCTCATCCATCGAAGCTGCTTACAAGAATAATATACAGAAGAATGGAAAACAAAATTGAAAATGCGCTAGGTGACGATCACTTTGGCTTTAGGAAAAGTAAAGGGACGAGAGAAGCAATTCTGACGTTACGGCTAATAATGGAAGCAAGGCTAAAGAAAATTCAAGACACTTTCATAGGATTTGTCGTCCTGGAAAAAGCGTTCGACAATATAAAATGGTGCAAGCTGTTCGAGATTCTGAAAAAAGTAGGGGTAAGCTATAGGGAGAGACGGGTCATATACAATATGTAGAACAACCAAGAGGGAATAATAAGTGGACGATCAAGAACGAAGTGCTCGTATTAAGATGGGTGTAAGACAAGGCTGTAGCCTTTCGCCCCTACTCTTCAATCTGTACATCGAAGAAGCAATGATTGAAATATAAGAAAGGTTCAGGAGTGGAATTAAAATACAAGGTGAAAGGATATCAATGATACGATTCGCTGATGACATTGCTATCCTGAGTGAAAGTGAAGAAGAATTAAATGATCTGCTGAACGGAATGAACAGTCTAATAAGTACACAGTATGGTTTGAGAGTAAATCTGAGAAAGACGAAGATAATGAGAAGTAGTAGAAATGAGAACAGCGAGAAACTTAACTTCAGGATTGATGGTCACAGAGTCAATGAAGTTAAGGAATTCTGATACCTAGGCAGTAAAATAACCCATGACGGACGGAGCAAGGAGGACATCAAAAGCAGACTCGCTATGGCAAAAAAGGCATTTCTGGCCAAGAGAAGTCTACTAATATCAAATACCGGCCTTAATTTGAGGAAGAAATTTCTGAGGATGTACGTCTGGAGTACAGCATTGTATGGTAGTGAAACATGGACTGTGGGAAAACCGGAACAGAAGAGAATCGAAGTATTTGAGATGTGGTGCTATAGACGAATGTTGAAAATTAGGTGGACTGAAAACGTAAGGAATGAGGAGGTTCTACGCAGAATCGGAGAGGAAAGGAATACGTGGAAAACACTGACAAAGAGAAGGGACAGGATGATAGGACATCTGCTAAGACATGAGGGAATGACTTCCATGGTACTAGAGGGAGCTGTAGAGGGCAAAAACTGTAGACGAAGACAGAGATTGGAATACGTCAACAAATAATTGAGGACGTAGGTTGCAAGTGCTACTCTGAGATGAAGCGTTTAGCACAGGAAAGGAATTCGTGGCGGGCCGCATCAAACCAGTCAGTAGACTGATGAGCAAAAAAAAAGTACTAAGTTGCATTCACTACGATGAGGAATACTGTTATCCTCAAATCTAATCTGATTTTATACCACAGTCTTTAGTGTAGGAAGATGTTCAGACATTATTTCTTCTGTTATGTTTTCTTTTGACGCTCATGTGTCATGTTGTTGTTTCTAAGGATGTTCTCATCTTTCATTTATTTACTTACTACATAATTCCTGTAATACTCGTATATATGCTTATTTGTATTCTTTTGTAAAGTTTGTATTACTACAAATATTATTTGTATTGTCATATTATTTACTGTAATGATGTTTTCTTTGCCTATGTAATTGTACTCTTATGCTGTAAAATTGTAATTGTATAGACCACAGTTCTCCGAGTTAGGTTAATAGTACTGATTCATTTTACTGCACACATTAGTCTGTTGATCATACTATATGTATAAAATATCAGAGTTTACATGACTGCGTTAGTGTTTGCACGAGTTTTGATAATTCAGCAAGGGACTGGTTAACAGCACTGCTGGTTCTAAGGATACTACAAATAATTAGTGAGTGTTCAAGTGGTGGTTCATAGACTTGCCACGTTATCCTCAAGACTCATCAGTTGTGATTGTGCACCTACACAGTCGCAACGGATGGTAGCTGGCCATCTCTACAAGGACTGCAGTGGGTTTGCACCTTTGGTGGCCCATTACCACCATAATCTCTACAAGGAATACTTTCGGTCTGCTCTGTGGTGACCCACCAATTCAGCTAATATTCCTCAAGACTGTGACTGACTCTGCGGTGGGTCTGCTTTGTTGTGGCCCATTACCAACCTTCATGTCTTCATATCAAGAGTAAGCACTATGTTTCCATGAGGAGGACAACACTACTCCTTCAAGACTGTATGGTGTTCCACTACTTATATATGCATTTCTTTTTTTTTTTTTTTTTGCTGCTCGTTCTTTGTGCATAAAACTGTGATAGACTTCTCTTCTGATGAATGATTAGGACTGTCATTAGGGACTTTGAGGAGAATTTTTGCTTTATTGACCAACAGTATACTAGTAATTGTGTGCATATGATGTATTTGATATTGTGAATACAAAAAATTTTATCAAATTTTTGTTGGCCACTGCCCAAAACACTTTGTAAAATTTTATTGAGAGGAACAGGTGGCTGTATAAGTAGCCTGTTTATATGTTTGTTTGTTGACAGCACTATAGACTGCATTAATATCACTGAGAGCGATGTGCACCCTGGCTATGAGACTCTGTGGCTGGTCGAACTCGCAGTTGAGATTTAATAGCAGTGATGGAAGTTGGATGTGTTAGCGCGAGCGGACGGTTTGGTCGTGTGTCCTTCGTGGAGATTAGTGTTGGAGGGAAATGGATTGTAAAATGATGATTGATGTATCTGCTAATGTTTGGATAATGGAATTATTGATGATTATATAATTTTTGGAACTGGATGTCACATGATTAACATAAAATCTGCTAAATACATTGTTTACTCTGCAACAAAATCTTTCCTTTGCTAACCAAATGCCTATTTGTAGATAGAGCCTACAGTAGTTAGAATGATGTTATTTAGCTGGATGTAGTTGCTGCTTGCTGCATCTGCTGTAGTTCGTCCCATGAAATTTTCTGTGAGGTAAGTGACTGATAAAAAAGTGTACGTTATTGTTAGGATTTCTTCTAACTCAGGGCCATTCTTTGTGTTAATTATTTGCAGCGAGACTGCATTGCCTTTGTATGTTGTGGGTCATAATTGAATAGGATAAGTTTGTTGTATTTGTCAGGGAAAATTCTGTAGTTCAGTGTTGTAATGATAAAAACTAGCAAAGTGACGGTAGGTTCAGTTTCACTCAGCAGTTTAAGAACATTCAGTTGCAATCAGAATTCAGCAATTTAAGTAAAGATGTAAGAGTTTCAAGGTCAAGTTTCTGCAACTGGGTGCTGGCAGCTGACATAGGCTACTGCAACACGTCACAAGTCATCTGTCATACCGGACAACGCTGTCTCCCAAGACAAAGCGGTCTTCATCGGGAACGTATCTCACACCATCATCGATGACCACCTAAGGTTTGTAAGTGATGTAATATGCGGTACAGATATTATGCGGTATTCCTGTATCGTAGGTGGGCTCATCTGTATTTTCGTTATTTTAAAAGTTGATCGCTAGCTGTACGAAGTCGATGTAAAAAATAAGGAGACCTTTGTACATCCCACGGGTTTCTAAATTCGAAATCTCTGGAGTAACGAGGAATTACAGAACATTCAGAGCATGTATCGAAAGGAAACACGCCGGAGCAGTGATCACCAAAAGAGGAATAATCGCTATTTATGGTGAACAAGTAATCATTCGAGGATGCTGTGCTGGTGGAAATAACAACACGTTACTTTTGCTTTTGTTTTGCTTTATTTGGCCTCCATAGTTTGTACTCTATTTAGCCGTCGAGAACACAAGTTTCCACAGAACACATAATTGGTCAAAGAATATATAAAAATGCATATGTACAGTCTTAGTCATAAAAACTGACCGCCGGCCGGCCGCCACGGAGTCCAAGTCCGAGACGTTCACTTAAGGTGGGCAATAAAACTGACCGCCCCTGACAAATCTAAGTCCGTCCATTTGCACAATCTGGCAACACTGTAAGATGGGGAAGTGTTAAGAAGAAGTTTTGTCTATTTCCGAGTTAAAATGAACGGAGTGAGCTCGTGGTCTTGCGGTAACCGTCGTGCATTCTAAACTTAGAGTCGCATTTTCGCGTACAACCTTTTTTTATTTTTTTATTTTTTTTACCACATTTCGGTCTAAAGTTATGAGTCTGATTCAACATCGAAGACAGTTCGCTTAACATTCTATCCACCTTCAGTAACAAGTATTCCAGAAACAATTCCGCAGGACAGCTCGTGGCTGCGGTGCGATCATAACAGCTTACGCTCGAGCGTTTCCTCGCGCTGCAGCGGCTACCGGCCACCGGCCAGACGCCACCCGCCGCCTGAAATCCGGCGCCGCCCATGTGAAGGCAGCGCCACGCTGTCAGTATATGTATCAATGCCATTTTCGAATTTGAAGTTCTAGTTATCATCTTGCAGTTAACCATTGGATTTTGCATACTTGAAAATCATGAACTACAGTTTAGCATTGTAAAATTGAGTCGCAAGTGGAGAAAGGAGTAACAACTGCAACACAACGTTTACTTTTGGTATGACAGAGGGGTGAATGTAGAGGAGGCAGCTAGAAAGATTTGAACTGTGCGTGGAGCGAGTGCTTTTGGGAAAATTACGCCAGAATTCTTGTTTGAACAACGATCGTTCTGGCATGAATGATTTTCCACATTAAGGAAGTCTCGACTACTGATATATGTGACAGATTACCATTTTACCATCATTCGACATTTGCATTCAACATGCAAAGTTCAGAAGTGTGGTGTAGGAGTACTGCATGCTCTGATTCGAAACAACAAAAATTAACGGAGTGACTGTTACTGAACGTCATCAGGTCGCTCATTGAGCATTCCTATGCAGTACCGTTACTGGTGACGTGTTATGACGCCTTTATCGTTAACTTCCTAAGTCCGCAACTCATGGTCGTGCGGTAGCGTTCTCGCTTCCCGCGCCCGGGTTCCCGGGTTCGATTCCCGGCGGGGTCAGGGATTTTCTCTGCCTCGTGATGACTGGGTGTTGTGTGATGTCCTTAGCTTAGTTAGGTTTCAGTAGTTCTAAGTTCTAGGGGACTGATGACCGTAGATGGTAAGTCCCATAGTGCTCAGAGCCATTTGAACCATTTTTAACTTCCTAAGAAGAAATGAAAGGCTGTGCCCCACCAAAAGACGTAGAGTAAAGTGTAGTGTGAACATAATATTTTACATTTGATAGCTGCATAAGTGTTTTTTGTACTACGAATTCTGCCCCAAGGGGTGTGTGCAACACAGCTGGAATTTGTTGTCAACAATTGAGACACCTTTCGGTCGCAGTGTAAGAAAGTCGGGCAACAAAACTACATCACCTGTGCTACTGCATGACAACTCACTCTGTTGATTTGAGAAACAAAACTGTCCAGGAGATTGATGGGAAAGTCGTCTCTCAGACACTTGTATTGATAGGGAAGTCCTCTCTCAAGCACTTGTCCGTCTCGCCATATATTCGTAAAATATAACCTTTCCCGCTCTTGATCGATCAATCGTCAAGGCAATTCATTTCTAGACGAAAACAGTCTTAAAACTACTATGGTTTAATGACATCGTTAAAACAAGTAGGTTTCTACGGGCGTAGAATTTGTAAACAACTGTTGCATTGTCGGGTTGTTGTAGATATCGTGAAAGAAAATTCAGCTGTTGATTAATTTCTCTTTGATGATTACTGTTGGGTTTAGTAAACTAATGGAAAATGCAAATATAATATTCACTTTACTAATACAAATGAAATTCAGCTTACTACAGAAACATCACGACGGCAGTCTATCTTTATAAAGAATTAAATTAAAAAATGGTTCAAAGGTCTCTGAGCACTATTGGACTTAACTTCTGAAGTCATCAGTCCCCTAAAACTTTGAACTAGTTAAATCTAACTAACCTAAAGGCATCGCACACACCAATGCCCGGGGCAGTATTCGAACCTGCATCCGTAGTGATAGCGCGGTTCCAGACTGTAGCGAAGCATTAAGTGTCTGTAAGACGATTGATCCTATTTTAACACGAATTAGTAGGGTATTACCGACTTTTGACTTCGAAAAGATCTGTATTTAGTTCATTTCCTGTATCATTCGCAAGTATTATGAAAATGTGGCATTTCATTAATAAAATTATGTATTCACAACAACAAAAAATAAGTCGGCCGAAAACAAAAGTGGCGTTATGAAATTATCAGTATCGTAAGGTTTTCGCTCTGACAGTAAGGGTTACTGGAAGTACCAAGACAAATTTGGCTCGAGCGCTGTCTTACTATTCTCCTATTGAGTTTGTATCTGCCTGCTTGTAGCTCTACTACAAAAGAATTAAAAATCTGGCTTTCAGCGAGTCTAGGAAGGCGAACGACAGTTGTTTGCACCTGGTAGCCAAGCATGTAACCTGAGAAATGGTATTTTCCTAAAGTGGGAAGACATCCTTTTGTGGTTGAAATGTTGGCAAATGTCAGTCAGACGTGTGCCGTTGGTCTAAGCGTTTGGTGTGTTGCATTTGTACCACTGATTTTTCTACAGGTTTTTTCTCTCCCAAAGAGAGAGTTGAAGTCTCCCTTTAGTATTTTCACGTCATCTTGGTGACTTTTGCTCATAGTATTTTCGAGTGTGTTCCATAATTTTTCGACATTTTTGGTGTTTTTCTTATTTTCGATGTTGGTGGGGCCATGTGCATTGATGAGTGTATATTTCTTTCTGGGGCTCTGAATGAGCATAGTCACAAGTCGATTGTTGATGGGTGTGGTTTCTTTGACAGAACTGATGATAGATCTGTGTTCGAGAAATGCCATGGCCAAGGTTGGTACACTTTTCGCTTCCTTTTGTGGCATTTTGCTCTTGAAGATGAAATGGTTTCCGTAATGCAAGGTTTCATTGTCAGTTAGTGGTGGTTCTTGAAGAGTAATTTTGAGGATTTTTTGTCGGTCGATTTTTTGTGTTAGATTATTTAGTTTTCGTTATTTGGATCAATGTACCGATGTTTTGTTATACAAAAAAAGGTCTCATGTGTGTGAAATCTTATGTGACTTAACTGCTAAAGTCATCAGTCCCTGAGCTTACACACTACTTAATCTAAATTATCCTAAGGACAAACACACACAAACACCCATGCCCGAGGGAGGACTCGAACCTCCGCCGGGACAAGCCGCACAGTCCATGACTGCTGCTACTGCGACCGCTCGGCTAATACCGCGCGGCGTGTAGTTTTCAAATGCATGTTTTCCGCTTGTAGGGAAATTTACAATAGATCTTCAATTTTCTCTGCCGTGCTAACCTGGCCTCCCCGGAATTCGAAATTCCAACTGCCGCCTGTCGACAGTTTGCACAGTTCATGTTTGCTTGTGTTTCATTGGTTTGGCTTGGATGATTCCAGGACCGTACAGGACCATAGGGTGTTGAAGCCTTCGGAAGCAAATATATTCAGCCGACCTCATTAAGCTAACAGACGGTGACCAGAGTAGCGGTGGTTTTTACTCAGACGTGCGTGGATTTTGAGTTCAACGGATTGAGTAGTCGTTGAGGATTGTGTTTTTAAATGGTTGACACCAAGAATTTGATTACCTCGGTACCACCCTTATGGGGGAGGGTTTCCCTATCGCCCCCACGGGATTATTATTATTACTATTATTATTATTGTCATTATGTCATCAGTAAGTCCGATATGGTGCATCTTCCCACCACCGAAATAGATGTGCATTGTTCGAATCAGTATTTCCATTACATAAATATTAGTTATAATTACGTTACATTGCTGCTAGTAGACATATTTCTCACTTTTTCTTGGGCAGTTGCTACCTGTTACTCCATCATAGGAATTTATGTGCGCAGCATTGTTGCAATACAGACGTACAAATATCCGATTTCTGTAATTTCATTTCGATACCAGATCGTTCTAATCGGATTCATCCAGTCAGGCTTAATGTGGATATCCGAATACGACTCTCATCATTTGATAGACTGGGAAAATCACATTCTTAATCGGACGGTTGAATCTAGATCACTTATTTATGACAGGGCCTGAATTCTTAAACACTGTGAAAAATAATAATACAATGTGCTTATTACTAATATTTTATTTAAATATAAATATATGAACGAACGAGATAACAGTTTATTTACAGCAGCAGAGCCCCATCCATCACTGCAGAGCAGTGCGAGATTGGTTTCAGGGCCAAGAGAGGATAAAGCTGCTTCCGTTTGTTCCACGATCACCGAACATCAGCCAGATAGAGTATATGTGCGCAGAGGTAACAAGGTCGTTGCCATGTAGACCTACAAATGCAAGCGACCTTTGGACGAATATGGAAAACGTATGGTGGGAAGTAAACCATCATGCTACACTGTCGACGACTTAATGAAAACAATCCCCCTACGCCTTCGAGAAATCATACGTAATGATCGTGGGTGGGTAGGTTACTAAAAGTTTACTCGTCCACAAAACCCACGTGAGCAATTATCTGATAGTCAGTCAAGCTTTGCTTTGTCGCAGCTCTTTAGATACAAGTCCATTTACTTTCAGTCTCCTCCTTACAATTCTTGCAATGCAAGGTAATTGAAAAATCTCATCCACTCGACGCCAACTGAGGAATTGACTGGTGCATGTGGTGTTCAATACACTGTAGTTGTCACCCTCACTGGAATCAATAACTGTTTGTGTGTGTGTGTGTGTGTGTGTGTGTGTGTGTGTGTGTGTGTGTGTGTGTGTGTGTGTGTTTTCGTGTTCACGCACAATCTGAATCAATACTATTAACATTAGAGAGACAACCAACAATAAATATTGCATCAAATATGACTGTATAGTATTTTAATGCGATGGGAAGTTACAAACTGAATTTTTACCCATCCCACGTCCTGCGTATTACGTTAAGTAAGATGTATTAACTCCATAGAATCGTTAGCAGAGACAGTGCGCTCTTGTTGTCGAGGCCCGCGACAAGTGCAGCGATTATCAGTGCCCAATGCCGCCGCGATTTGTTTATGTTGGCTGAGCGTGGACACTGCAGCAGACGCTTCGCCATAAACAGAAAGAAATCACCTTGCTCTGGCTGCAGTGAGCAGATATCACTGCCTGTGTGTTGTTATTGTAACCAACGTGAGACTCTACTCACAGGTGCCATGGAGCAATTGCAACGGGTATCATGTCATTAGTCATCAGAATATTAATCAGTGATGAAATGTCCACTCTATTTGAATCGCAAGAAAATAGGAACCTTCTCACAACGGAATGTGAGGTGATATCAAAATTTATACAACACACAAAAGTTAACTGCAGGGCTTTCATGTATGCAGTAGTAGCACACAAGGAAATATTATGTCTTGGAAGCGTATATTTCATTTCCTCTTCTCATATTAACGCCCCCCTTGTTTTAGTATGATGTGAGAAAAAAACATGTAAAACTAAAGTTCCTGAGAAGAATATCAGTCATTTCCTCTTCTCATATCATAACTTTTATTTCAGTATGAAGTAAAAAAAACAAACAGTTTAAGTTTGTGAAACATAATATGACACAAGATTCTTATCGTAGGCGCTATCGGAAACGCAAAAAGCAGGGAGCTGTCCATTCTTTTGTCCAACAGTCTGTCTCCTTTCATGCATTACTCCCGCTGGGAGATTCTTATTTAAGGACTTATGGGCATCAAGTTCTTCAGCAGAACAAAAGTTATGTTATTGAGCTAATTACGGTATGGAAAAAATGCAACAAAGATGATTTCCCCTAAAGCAGTGGGGATATTTGTAAATGTCTGTATTCAGCAATGACTGCCAGCTGCCATAACACTACACAGAATCCATGCGGCAAGCAACACAACTGTGCGTGCACTTCAGACTTCATTCAGTAAGACGTCAAGAGATGGATGGAAACGTCAAATTAACGTCGCTTTCCGAGTCGTATTCAATCCAGAATGAGGTGTTAAATAAGGTAGTTGGGCGTTGTAGCAATTACACTTTTGTATTTCCCAAATGAGTATTCCGATAGCCAAAAGAACCCGTTAGTGTGAAACTATCGGGAACTGCATTAATATCAAACTGCAAGAACTTGTGACAATACGTGGACTCTTCTCTTCGCTGGGTGACCTATTACTGTTATTTAGGATTCTCTCCGTCCTAGGCGTAATGCAAATGGAAGTTCAGACGCGCTTTCCACTATTCTTGACAAACGTCAGCAACTTGTAATCACTGCGAATTACAACCGCGTGATGATATGGCTCAGGTTGTCAGTAGTTGTGGTGGTGTTATGCTGTCAACCTGCCTACAGTAACGTTAATGGTGGCACACATAATTTAGCGCTGACTACCTACTTAAGTAAAGATAGTGTTGTGGCGTCGTCGCTTCTCTTTATTTGGCCTCAGCTTGAGTAATCCGATTTAACGAACATAGTACTCCATTCGCGGGCTGCTAATGATACAGTATGATTACAGTGATCATCGTGCGGGTATTACATTAGTTCTGCAATGAATTGCTTAATAAATATTACCGTCAGCTATGCAGCTGGAATGACTCATTACACAGGTACTCTGTGTTGCACTTAGTTAAGGGATCAGTTCGCTGCAATCCTGCTTCTACTGTTCGTAAATACTTGTATACTTCATAAATGGTTCAAATGGCTCTGAGCACTATGGGACTTAACTTCTGAGGTTATCAGTCCACTAGAACTTAGAACTACTTAAACGTAACTAACATAATTACATCAGACACATCCATGCCCGAGACAGGATTCCATCCTGCGACCGTAGCGGGCGCGCGGTTCCAGTAGTGCCTAGAACCGCTCGGCCACCCCGTCCGGCATACTTGTATACTGACCATTCGTTATTTGACTAAATATTAACTACAATCTGATTCGCACATTATGACATGGGTTAGCGCCGCCACAAAGCAATGACTAATGCCGTTGAAGCCCCGTTACACTGATGGCATGACAAATGTTCGCAAATCACCTCTGTTGCCTCAAGAAACAATTGCATCTTAAATTCGAAGGACCGACGTCCACACTGTCACAACGCGTTGAAATACAGCTAAGATGGCAGATGAATATTTGTGGCCGACTGGGCTTCGAACCTGGACCTCCTGATTACTAGACAGACATGCTGAGCACTGCACTATTATTTTTTTTTAAAGTTTGAGATGACATTCAGCACCAGGTAGGCGGAGGCAAAGAGGGCAGGGGTCGAAGATCCGAGGCCTGGCCTCAATGCCTGCCCCATACCTGTCACTGAGCAGGTGCGTTATTCCCATGTATTCCATGTTTGCACCCATAACTACTTTTAAATTGTGGAAAAAAATTGAAGTAGTAATTAAGGGAAAATAAATTGCAGGTTGCCGCCTCCAAAGGCCTGCGTCCCTTGTAGAAAATAACTTATAATAGTGAAAAGGGTGAGGGAAAAATACATAACAAACTTTCATTCAGAAATACACTCCTGGAAATTGAAATAAGAACACCGTGAATTCATTGTCCCAGGAGGGGGAAACTTTATTGACACATTCCTGGGGTCAGATACATCACATGATCACACTGACAGAACCACAGGCACATAGACACAGGCAACAGAGCATGCACAATGTCGGCACTAGTACAGTGTATATCCACCTTTCGCAGCAATGAAGGCTGCTATTCTCCCATGGAGACGATCGTAGAGATGCTGGATGTAGTCCTGTGGAACGGCTTGCCATGCCATTTCCACCTGGCGCCTCAGTTGGACCAGCGTTCGTGCTGGACGTGCAGACCGCGTGAGACGACGCTTCATCCAGTCCCAAACATGCTCAATGGGGGACAGATCCGGAGATCTTGCTGGCCAGGGTAGTTGACTTACACCTTCTAGAGCACGTTGGGTGGCGCGGGATACATGCGGACGTACATTGTCCTGTTGGAACAGCAAGTTCCCTTGCCGGTCTAGGAATGGTAGAACGATGGGTTCGATGACGGTTTGGATGTACCGTGCACTATTCAGTGTCCCCTCGACGATCACCAGTGGTGTACGGCCAGTGTAGGAGATTGCTCCCCACACCATGATGCCGGGTGTTGGCCCTGTGTGCCTCGGTCGTATGCAGTCCTGATTGTGGCGCTCACCTGCACGGCGCCAAACACGCATACGACCATCATTGGCACCAAGGCAGAAGCGACTCCCATCGCTGAAGACGACACGTCTCCATTCGTCCCTCCATTCACGCCTGTCGCGACACCACTGGAGGCGGGCTGCACGATGTTGGGGCGTGAGCGGAAGACGGCCTAACGGTGTGCGGGACCGTAGCCCAGCTTCATGGAGACGGTTGCGAATGGTCCTCGCCGATACCCCAGGAGCAACAGTGTCCCTAATTTGCTGGGAAGTGGCGGTGCGGTCCCCTACGGCACTGCGTAGGATCCTACGGTCTTGGCGTGCATCCGTGCGTCGCTGCCGTCCGGTCCCAGGTCGACGGGCACGTGCACCTTCCGCCGACCACTGGCGACAACATCGATGTACTGTGGAGACCTCACGCCCCACGTGTTGAGCAATTCGGCGGTACGTCCACCCGGCCTCCCGCATGCCCACTATATGCCCTCGCTCAAAGTCCGTCAACTGCACATACGGTTCACGTCCACGCTGTCGCGGCATGCTACCAGTGTTAAAGACTGCGATGGAGCTCCGTATGCCACGGCAAACTGGCTGACACTGACGGCGGCGGTGCACAAATGCTGCGCAGCTAGCGCCATTCGACGGCCAACACCGCGGTTCCTGGGGTGTCCGCTGTGCCGTGCGTGTGATCATTGCTTGTACAGCCCTCTCGCAGTGTCCGGAGCAAGTATCGTGGGTCTGACACACCGGTGTCAATGTGTTCTTTTTTCCATTTCCAG
This sequence comes from Schistocerca nitens, assembly GCF_023898315.1. Classification (NCBI taxonomy): domain Eukaryota; kingdom Metazoa; phylum Arthropoda; class Insecta; order Orthoptera; family Acrididae; genus Schistocerca; species Schistocerca nitens. The sequence continues at coordinate 668,850,592 of NC_064617.1, read as the reverse complement.
GAGTGTATGTTCACAATTTAAGTTATTATGCTCTTAACCACAATCCGAGTTGAAGTCTCTCTTCAGTTACAGCTAACCAGTGTGCAGCTATTGCACTATTGTAAGAACCGATATGCAGTATTTTGGATTTAAAATTTTGTAAATTCATTGTAAGAACTTATGAGACCAAGCTGCTTAGGTCATCGGTCCCTAAGCTTACACACTACTTAATCTAACTTAAACTAACTCTCGCTATGGACAACACACACACCCATGCCGGAGGGAGGACTCGAACCTCCGACGGTGGGCATTGTCGGGACGCAGCAGCCAACCTCTTTTCAGCACCTATGTACACACGCTCCTCGTCAGACGCGAATTCCCATCTATGCCGCATACCACATGCGAGGCTCTTTCGGGAATGTCCGAAAGGGAAGACACTACGAATCCGGGTTCGAAACTGATCAGGCACAAATTTTTTATCTGACATAGTTGTTCCATTTTAATGCGCTAGACAGCCTGGAAATCTGTCTTTCAGACTTTAATTGATTAACAAGGCTATCTATTTCGATTCGTAGTGTCTGTTCTTTCGGAACACTCACACACACACACACACACACACACACACACACACACACACACACACACATTTTTATCTTAAGTGCTATTCGGAAAATGTTTGGCAACTCAGTGATAGTGCCAGACTGGAGCTGCATCAAGCTACTCATTTCACTAGATGTAGTTGTAATTTTCTGAACAATTCCTGTTTAATAAATAACAGCGACAGTGTCTCTCATCGTTTACTTGTTGGAAACCTGCTTCTCTCTGCCCTAGCCTATACTACAGCAATGAGTGGTTTCTAACGTTCTTGATACCTCACTGGAGGTGCTACTGCAACTGTAGCCAAAGATTAAAATCCCGCTGGAAAAGTATGTTTCAAGTCAGGTGGTTTTGCTCCTCCCGTACTCTCACTGAAAACGATCACAACTAAATTAAGTATAGGTATCCTATGAAAAACTTGAGTTCATACTGTGGTGCTGTGAAGATGAAAAAAGTAGTTTTTCACAATTATCAGATGACAGATGTAATTTGTCAGATTCCACTAATTATGATTGCATTATTAACTGTTGATTCACAGGCGCTTTTCTGCCGCTTATTGTAACTGTTATTTGAATGTTAGAGCTGGAAGAATAGAAACATCAAATTTTCGCCATATGGAATGTTCGAATTCACCATCAGTCTTCACGTTTCGAACAAAGGCAGAATATCAATCAGGAAAGCTGACAACAATAAGCCAGGCCATGCCTGTCTTCGGGTGGATGTGCCAATGACAGTGATCTCAATAACAATATTGTACAGCAAATATACATTGCCAACTCAACCACTGGAGAAGTTCCAAAACTGTGAATCGCGACTGGTGAATATGCTTTCAAGGTTTCTGTCCGATTAAGTCAGTAAAACACAAATAATTGCCGCAGTTATTAATTTATGACATTTGTTTGCATTCAGTGCATCGATGTATTACAAGTAATTGCACTCTAGCCCCTAAACCTAGTTACAGAAATGCGAATAAGACTCATTGACATATAATGAGGATCTTACGGCCCTTGCCACCCGCAACTTTGAAACGAAGCTATAGTCACTTCCGAGGTCACTCACAGAACACATCAGTTGGTATCCTTCCTGGTGGTATAACTGAAACTTGGCAACAAAAATGGTTCAAATGGCTCTGAGCACTATGGGACTTAACATCTTAGGTCATCAGTCACCTAGACTTAGAGCTACTTAAACCTAACTAACCTAAGGACAGCACACAACACCCAGCCATCACGAGGCAGAGAAAATCCCTGACCCCACCGGGAATCGAACCCAGGAACCCGGGCGTGGGAAGCGAAAACGCTACCGCACGACCACGAGATGCGGGCAAACTTGGTAACAGCGCAGTATATGTTTGGCAACTCTGTGACCGACGAGTTACTTCCTTGATGGCACAGAACTATCCTGCTAAATTCACTTGATATTATCGTGTCATTTCAATTTAATGATGAGTGATTTTCGCTTGAGACGTGATTTAAGGATATCAGTTAATCCTTTTGAGTCCACGAAAGTCGTTCCACATGGGAAATACAACTACTGTCGCCTCTTTTGTTATGGTTTGTCTGCCATAGCGTTTAGTAGGGTCAATAAGTAAGTATTAAACACCGTGGCTATTCGCTAGCTTGTAGGTAACGTGCTTGCCTGTCAGGTGCATGCTGCCTCTGTTCGCCTTTTGAGCCTCGCCGACAGCCAAATTTTTAGTTGTTTTGTGGCAGAACTACAAGCAAGCACGTACAAATTCAACGAGGGAATTGTAGGACAATGCTCTAGCAAAATTCGTCTTGCTTCTTTTAGTAACCCTTAGTGTCAAAGCGAAAACCTTGAGGTACTGCTAAATTCATAATGCCACGTTTTTGTTTTCTGCCGACATATTTTTTGTTGTTGTGAGTACATAATTTTTTCTAAGAACTGCCACATTTTCATAATACTTTCGAAGCAAATCATGTGAAATTACACTTCACCAACTTGTAGGGAAGGTGGAAAAAGCACTATCCCTTCTGGATGCTATCTGTCTCTTCCTGGATGTCGAGTAATACGACCTTCGAGTAAATGGTTAGAGATGAAGAACCTAGTGGTGAATGAACTCATAGATGAGCTAAATGCGGCGGACTACTCTTGAAAAGAATAAGTAGACGATCTATTCACAGTAAGACTTAGAAAATTTGCTAGTACTGTTAAACCTATGTGCACTGAACATTGTGAAAAAGTATTTAAAGGCGAGCCCCACGAAAATTGGTTTAGTATTATTTATGGGGAAGCATGTCCAGCACAAATAATGAAAAATTATGTTTCTCGATGAAACTTTAGAGAGGGTTGTAGTGTATCTAGAGGTAGCCCTGGATGGAAAACTATTATGAACACCTGACATAAAGAATATTTTCCACTGCGAAAGATAATCTTACAAGCACTAGAAGCTGCTGTAGGGTAAACTGGGGTCTAAACCCAGTACGTACTGGATATAAATCCCTGCAAAAAGACCAATGATAATTTATTGGCCTATAATATGAACAAAGTCGAAAAGAAGGTGTCTGCTAGGGAGTCTGGCAAAGTGCAGAGACTGGCCTGCTTTCACAAACAGATGGAATTAGCAGGATATCCACTCTTGCAATGGATATTATGCTAGACATGCCCGCCTTACACCTGTGGCTTAAAATGGAGGCAGCGGCAGGGACATGAAGGCTTAAAATTAGAAATAACTGGATATAGTTAGAATATACGAAATCCCAAATCAGTAAGGCGATGACTGGGGAAATGCCGACTAACTACACAATAACTTCTAGCTGTTTCAATATACTTTGCCATGTAAGCAGGGAGCAGTGGAAAAACGAACCACAACACCGTGCAGCAGACATAATATAGTGGTTTACTGACAGGTCGAAAACAGGTGAAAGTACCAGGTCTGGTGTACGGCCTACAATCTCTTTAAGGAAGATGGCCACAGTATTACACGTTTTTTGTCTGTCAGCATGTGCACGGAGGAAAATTTGAGTAGACCCTAGAAAAATTGTAGCATCTACTTTTATTCAGACAGGCAAGCAGCTCTGAAATCTGTATCAGCCCCTGCAACTAGATCGAAGGTCGTTGCTGAATGCCATGAAGCATTTTCTTTCGGACATGACCGAAAGAACAGACACCACACATATATCCATATACAGGGTGTTTCAGGAGGAATAGTATATAATTTAGCAGGTGCTAGTACAGACGAAAAAAATTCCATATAAATGCGTCCACTTTCTATTGAGTACAGAGATACAGCTGTCAGTACTTAACGCTAACAAACTCAAAGCAAAGTTGATTTTCAAAAATTCACCAACCAACTTCAATGCACATTTGACTTCTCTTGATAACACCACGTGTTCCCTTACTGAGGTCGTCTTTGCGTTCTTTTATGAGGGTTGCACAATTCATAACCCGAACGATCAAATCGGCTCTTGGGTTTATTATTTATTTGTAGACTTCGCCTTTAACCATCCCCGCAGGCAAAAATCCAAAGAGATAAGGTCCTAGGACTTTGAAGGCCAAGAGAAGTGCCAATATCTAATGATCCACCTTCCGGGAGATGTCAGGTTTGGATAATGTGTCACCTGATGACTAGAATGTGCAGCAGCCCCGTCATGCTGGAGGAACGTACGCATTCTTGTAGCCAAATGAACCTGCATCTCGGTTCTTACAATAGTGCAACAGGTGCGCACTGGTTAGATGTAACTGAAGAGAGACTCCAACTCGGCTTGAGGTTAAGGGCGAATCCCAAGCGCATGGGCACGAACAATTGGGAGCGGAAACTTAATGTCATCGGAACCTTGTTGAAGGACGATGACATGCGATTGTTAGACCGACTGCAGAAAGTTCACTTTATAATTACATATATACTTAGCAAAATATATCATGTGGCAGCAGTCTTACCGATACTGCAGGTCACTGCACATAAAATATTAGCTGTAGCCTCTTGGTATGTGTGGAAACAAAATATTTTCAAAGTATCCCTCCACACGGCGATTTTGCAGAGGCAAATTGGAGGAAGTGGAATTAAAGACGTGCTTTTAAACTAATACATGCCACTAAGACAAGCATCACAAAACCGCTGTTCCTCTCGTTAGATCCTTGGGATAGGAAAGCTCCTGTTAATGTAGCATGCCAGCCTAGATTACGTCAGAAAGCACTATGGCGATTGGAGCTGTATAAGGAAACAAAATGGTTCAAATGGCTCTGAGCACTATGGGACTTAACAGCTGTGGTCATCAGTCTCCTAGAACTTAGAACTACTTAAACCTAACTAACCTAAGGACATCACATACATCCATGCCCGAGGCAGGATTTGAACCTGCGACCGTAGCAGTCGCGCGGTTCTGGACTGAGCTCCTAGAACCGCTAGACCACCGCGGCCGGCAGCTCTATAAGACTTCCACCAGCACAAACCAACACTAGAACCGTCTATCACTATATTACCACACATCGTCTTCACGAAGCAATTCCGGTAAATTAACCTACAAAATACTGGAGGAACGTCTGAAAAAATATCAACAATAAAATTCTACCAAGTAGGGTCAGTGCCGTATGGTGCGACATTGTAAACGAAACCATACCCGCAGCGGAACGATTATGGAAAATCAAATTGAGACCATCTCCATACTGCGACAAATGTCGGCTTGTAGAAACTGTAGAGCACATCTTCTTATGTGAAAATAGAATCAGAATTTGGAACTGGACTAGGAATAAATTAGCACTATAAACAGAATCGCAGAAAGTCATATACCGATAACTGAAGCTTTACAACCCGACTGGAAATGTTACCCGTCCGCAAAGATTAACAGTTATTCGTGGCTTCTGGGACAGTTTGTGTTTTACGTCGTAACAAGCAGAACTTAAAACTTAGAAGAGTACATGTTTTATATTGCTGAAGAATATTTTAAGCTGAAGAAGAATAACAAATATAAGGAATGGTTTCTAATTTTTTATCTATTGCTTTATGTGGGCTACGAAGAGTTGGACAGTTTTTTCGATTAGAAGCAGAATACAATTCTTTCACTTTTTTTATTCCTGGAATATTCTTTCACGTTGGTTCTAAAATCAGAACTGTTATAATCTGGCAAAACCCCTCTGGCTCCAAAATTTTTTTATTTGTGGAAAAATAGAAGGCTTCCTTACGCCTAGGACGGAGAGAATCCTAAATAACAGTAATAGGTCACCCAGCGAAGAGAAGAGTCCACGTATTGTCACAAGTTCTTGCAGTTTGATATTAATGCAGTTCCCGATAGTTTCACACTAACGGGTTCTTTTGGCTATCGGAATAATCATTTGGGAAATACAAAAGTGTAATTGCTACAACGCCCAACTACCTTATTTAACACCTCATTCTGGATTGAATACGACTCGGAAAGCGACGTTAATTTGACGTTTCCATCCATCTCTTGACGTCTTACTGAATGAAGTCTGAAGTGCACGCACAGTTGTGTTGCTTGCCGCATGGATTCTGTGTAGTGTTATGGCAGCTGGCAGTCATTGCTGAATACAGACATTTACAAATATCCCCACTGCTTTAGGGGAAATCGTCTTTGTTGCATTTTTTCCATACCGTAATTAGCACAATAACATAACTTTTGTTCTGCTAAAGAACTTGATGCCCATAAGTCCTTAAATAAGAAACTCCCAGCGGGAGTAATGCATGAAAGGAGACAGACTGTTGGACAAAAGAATGGACAGCTCCCTGCTTTTTGCGTTTCCGATAGCGCCTACGATAAGAATCTTGTGTCATATTATGTTTCACAAACTTAAACTGTTTGTTTTTTTACTTCATACTGAAATAAAAGTTATGATATGAGAAGAGGAAATGACTGATATGCTTCTCAGGAACTTTAGTTTTACGTGTTTTTTTCTCACTTCACACTAAAACAAGGGGGGCGTTAATATGAGAAGAGGAAATGAAATATACGCTTCCAAGACATAATATTTCCTTGTGTGCTACTACTGCATACATGAAAGCCCTGCAGTTAATTTTTGTATGTTGTATAAATGTTGATATCACCTCACATTCCTTTGTGAGAAGGTTCCTATTTTCTGGCGTTTCAAATAGAGTGGACATTTCATCACTGATTAATATTCTGATGACTAATGATATGATACCCGTTGCAATTGCTTAATAGTATTGATTCAGATTGTGCGTGAACACGAAAACATACACACAAACACACACACACACAAACAGTCATTGATTCCAGTGAGGGTGACAACTACTGTGTGTTGAACACCACATGCACCAGTCAATTCCTCAGTTGGCGTCGAATGGATGAGATTTTTCAATTACCTTGCATTGCAGGAATTGTAAGGAGGAGACTGAAAGTAAATGGACTTGTATCTAAAGAGCTGCGACAAAGCAAAGCTTGACTGACTATCAGATTATTGCCCACATGGGTTTTGTGGACGAGTATACTTTTAGTAACCAACACACCCACGATCATTACGTAAGATTTCTCGAAGGCGTAGGGGGATTGTTTTCATTAAGTCGTCTACCGTGTAGCGTGATGGTTTACTTCCCACCATACGTTTCGCTTGCATTTGGAGGTCCACATGGCAATTACCTTGTTACCTCTAAAAAATGGTTCAAATGGCTCTGAGCACTATGGGACTTAACAGCTGTGGTCATCAGTCCCCTAGAACTTAGAACTACTTAAACCTAATTAACCTAAGGACATCACACACATCCATGCCCGAGGCAGGATTCGAACCTGCGACCGTAGCAGTCGCGCGGTTCCGGACTGAGCGCCTAGAACCGCTAGACCACCGCTGCCGGCTTGTTACCTCTGCGCACATATACTCTATCTGGCTGATGTTCGGTGATCGTGGGACAAACGTAAACAGCTTTATCCTCTCTTGGCCCTGAAACCAATCTCGCACTGCTCTGCTATGATGGATGGGGCTCTGCTCCTGTAAACGAACAGTTATCTCGTTCGTTCATATACTTATATTTAAATAAAATATTAGTAATAAGCACATTGTTTAAGAATTCAGGCACTGTCGTAAATAAGTGATCTAGATTCAACCGTCCGATTAAGAATGTGGTTTACCCAGTCTATCAAATGATGAGAGTCGTATTCGGATATCCACATTAAGCCTGACTGGCTGAATCCGATTAGAACGATCTGGTATCGAAATGAAATTACAGAAATCGGATATTTGTACGTCTGTATTGCAACAATGCTGCGCACATAAATTCCTATGATGGAGTAACAGGTAGCAACCGCCCAAGAAAAAGTGAGAAATATGTCTACTAGCAGCAATGTAACGTAATTATAACCAATATTTATGTAATGGAAATACTGATTCGAACAATGCACATCTATTTCAGTGGTGGGAAGATGCACCATATCGGACTTACTGATGACATAATGACAATAATAATAATAGTAACAATAATAATCCCGTGGGGGCGATAGGGAAACCCTCCCCCATATGGGTGGTACCGAGGTAATCAAATTCTTGGGGTCAACCATTTACAAACACAATCCTCAACGACTACTCAATCCGTTGAACTCAAAATCCACGCACGTCTGAGTAAAAACCACCGCTACTCAGGTCACCGTCTGTTAACTCAATGAGGTCGGCTGAATATATTTGCTTCCAGAGGCTTCAACACCCTCCGGTCCTGTACGGTCCTGGAATCACCCAAGCCAAACCTCTGAAACACAAGCAAACATGAACTGTGCAAACTGTCGACAGGTGGCAGTTGGAATTTCGAATTCTGGGGAGGCCAGGTTAGCACGGCAGAGAATATCGAAGATCTGTGGTAAATTTCCCTACAAGCAGAAAACATGCATTTGAAAACTAAACATCGGTACATTGATTCAGGCTCGAAAACTAAATAATCTCACAAAAGAAATAGTCCAACAAAAAATTCTCATCCTTGCTCTTCACGTACCACGACTCACTGACAGAGAAACTTTGCATAACGGAAACCATTGCATGTTGAACAGCAAAATACAACAAAAGGTAGTGAAAGGCGTACCAGTCTTCGGCATTGTTTTTCTCGAACACAGATCTATCATCAACTCTGTCAAAGAAATCACACCCATCAATAATCGACTTATGAATATGCTCATTCAGAGCCCCAGTAAAAAATATACACTCATCTATGCACGTGCCCCCACCAACATCGAAAATAAGAGAAACCCCAAAAATGTCGAAAAATTCTGGAACACACTCGAAAATACTATGATCAAAATTCACCAAGATGACGTGAAAATACTAATGGAAGACTTCAACTCGCTATTTGGAACAGAAAAAACCTGTGGAAACATCATTGGTACAAATTCAACATACCGAAACGCTTATACCTACGGCATACGTCTGACTGACATTTGCTAACAATTCAACTACAAAAGGTTGTCTTCCCACTTTAGAAAAAACTAGTTCCCAGGTAACATACTTGGCTGCCAGGTGCAAGCTGCTTTCGTTCGCCTTTCGAGACTAGCTGAAATTCAGATTTTTAATTCTTTTGTAGCTGAGCTACAAGCAGGCAGATACAAACTCAATAAGGGAATCGTAAGGTAACGCTCGAGCAAAATTCGGCTTGCTACTTACAGTAACCCTTAGTGTCAGAGCGGAAACCTTACGGTATTGCCAATTTCATAATGCCTCTTTTGTTTTCTGCCGACATATTTTTTGTTGTTGTGAATACATAATTTTATCTATGAAATGCCACATTTTCATAATACTTGCGACTGATACAGGAAATGAAGTAAATACAGATCTTTCCGAAGTTAAAAGTCGGCAATATTCTACTAATTCGTGGTGAAATAGGCTCAATTGTCTTACAGACGACATTGTGATATTTCTGTACTAAGCTGAATTTAATTTGTATTAGTACTTTGAATATTTCAATTGTATTTTCCATTAATTTACTAATCGCAACATTAATCATCAAAGAGAAATTAATCGGCTGCTGAATTTTCTTTCACGATACCTACAACAATCTAACTATGCTAATGTTGTTAGCAAATTCTACGCCTGTAGAAACACACTTTTTCTAACGTTGTCATTAAACCAGTGTAGTTTTAAGAGTATTTTCGTCTAGAAATGAATTGATCGATCAAGAGCGGGAAAGGTAAAATTTTACATATATATGACGAGAGGGACAAGTGCTTGAGAGAGGACTTCCCAATAAATACAAGTGCCTGAGAGACGGCTTTCCTCTCAATCTCCTGGATAGTTTTGTTTCTCAAATCATGCAGTAGCATAGGTGATGTAGTTTTGTTGCTTGACTTTCTTACACTGCGACCGACAGGTGGCTCAGTTGTTGACAACAAATTCCAGCTGTGTTGCACACACCCCTTGGGGCAGAATTCGTAGCCCAAAACACACCTTTGGAGCTATCAGATGTAAAATATTATGTTCACACTACACTTTACTCTAGTCTACGTCTTTTGGTGGGGCACAGCCTTTCATTTCTTCTTAGGAAGTTAACGATAAAGGCATCATAACACGTCGCCAGTAACGGTACTGCATAGGAATGCTCAATGAGCGACCTGATGTCGTTCAGTAATAGTCACTCCGTTGATTTTTGTTGTTTAGAATTAGAGCATGCAGTACTCCTACACCACACTTCTGAACTTTGCATGTTGAATGCAAATGTCGAATGATGGTAAAATGGTAATCTGTCACATGTATCAGTAGTCGAGACTTCCTTAACGTGGAAAATCATTCATGCCAGAACGATCGTTGTTGAAACAAGAATATCTTTTTCTGGCGTATTTTTCCAAAAAGCTCTCGCTCCACGCACAGTTCAAATCTTTTTAGCTTCCTCCACTACATTCACCCCTCTGTTATACCAAAAGTAAACGTTGTGTTGCAGGTGTTACTCCTTTTTCCACTTGCGACTCAATTTTACAATGCTAAATTGTAGTTCATGATTTTCAAGTATGCAAAATCCAATGGTTAACAGCAAGATGATAACTAGAACTTCAGATTCGAAAATGGCATTGATACATACACTGACAGCGTGGCGCCGCGTTCACATGGGCGGCGCCGGATTTCAGGCGGCGGGTGGCTTTTGGCCGGTGGCCGGTAGCCGCTGCAGCGCGAGGAAACGCTCGAGCGTAAGCTGTTATGATCGCACCGCAGCCACGAGCTGTCCTGCGGAATTGTTTCTGGAATACTTGTTATTTCGGGTGGATAGAATGTTAAGCGAATTGTCTTCGATGTTGAATCAGACTCAAAACTTTAGACCGAAATGTGGTAAAAAAAATAAAAACAGTTGGACGCGAACATGGACTCTAAGTTTACAATGCACGACGGTTAACGCAAGACAACGAGCTCATTCCATCCGGATCAACTCGGAAGTAGACAACACTTCCTCCTAACATTTCCCCATCGTACAGTGTTGCCAGATTGTGCAGATGGCCGGATTTAAGAGTTGTCAGGGGCGGTCTGTTTTAATGGCCACCTTAAGTGAACGACTCGGACTTAGTCTCTGTGGCGAGCGGCCGGCGGTCATTTTTTGTGTCTAAGACTGTACAGAATGGAAATCTCAAGCATTTACTACAACAAACGGTTAACAAGTAAATTTATAAGTAAACTAGATATACTCGTATTTTTGTAATCACATATTTTTAAAAAGCTTTACAAAGAACACAAGAGAAACGGAAGAAAAGATCAGCCAATAGTTGAAAGAGAAACAGAAATGGAGAAAACTGTAGGTGAATACGAAACAATACAGGCTGCAGTAAAACATTTAAGCACTATGTTCAGCGAAACACGCAGATCATATCAGGTTAGTGGTGGACACATGAGTTAACGAAACAGATGAAACAAATATATGCAGCAAGGCTAATTCATAAAAGGACGATGATGAGCTTAGGGCACGCCGAGAAAACAATTCCTCTTCGAATGGAAGAACTGTAGTAAGGTTATACAAAACGTAAAATGATAGTCATTTAAGGAATATTGTACTATAATTTCTGAATCTAACTTTTGCAACCTAGTCTATTGCTTACCATCTGAAAAAATTAGAAACACAACTGTGGTGGCAACTTTGAAGAAATCCGATAATATTTAGAAAATACTTTCACTCTCATGGTTGATTATTTTACACAAAAGGACGAAGGAACAGAAGTTACGAAGACAGATACATGAGCCATAGGAACAACAGATGAGAGATAATTTACAGGACAAGAAATTGTTGAAACAATGAAAATACACCGCACAGTCACAGACGGCACAAGGCAGCAGTAGCGGTGAAGGGCACATAAAGGGTCTCCGAGGATCGCGGTAAACAGCTCACAAGGGGAGGCCGCCAATTGTGAAATTCAGATTCGATTCATACTGCGCATAATAAAAGCTCATGGCCAGAGGTGTAAAGTGGCAATGCACCAAGATGCACTTCTCAGCCGTTGTCGAGAAAATCGACAGTTAAAAGAAACCGTTGCGGTGAAATACTCTCTACCATTAATAATTTTCTACACCGTCGTGGTGCAGCGGTAAGCACGCGGGTTCGCAATCCGAAGGTCGCCGGATCTCCTCAACGACCGTTCAGCGTTAGTTGCTGCATATGTGGCTCTACAGTTAGCGCCTGATTTATGCAGCCATGCTGACCAGCGGCTACGAAGCCTAGAATCTGAGCTAACACCGCAGCTATAAAAGTCCACTGAGCGGCGACAGGTGACCTTTTCAGATGAAACACCTATTGTACTCTGTCGGCGTGATATGTCTGAAAGCAAGCATCCTGCAATAGTCGTCGGAAGCTTATAGGCCAGAGAAGGGAGAGTCATGGTCTGGGGAGTGCTTCAGTGGTATTCCCTGGGTGATCACGTCGTTCTGGAAGGCACAGTGGGTCAACCCAAGTATTCATCTATCCTTGGGGAGCATGTCCAATCCTACTTGCAGCATCTGCCAGCTGGTCAGTTCACACAGCTATCAGTACACATGTGTCGTTCGAAGAGCACCCAAGTTCTCGGATTTACACACAGCCGAGAATCTGTGGAAACAGCTCGATCGAGCTGTTCGCACCAAGGAATCTCAGACGAGAAACGTAGCGCAGTTGGCCACCGTACTGGAGTCGGTATGGATTCACAACAATTTCGAGGTCTTCCAGAACCTCACTGATTCTCAGTTGTTCGCGCTGTATAAGGTGATTATTCAAGCTTCTGACATGTGGTCATATTAATGTCACTCGACTGTGTAATAAATGCAAATAAGAGAACTGGTGAAAACGTGATAACTCTTTCGAATTTTCAGTCTTCTCCGATAGTACGTCACTTTATTGAAATATGAATTTTTTCCGAGAAAATGGCAGAAATCCACAATAATACCAATAGTTAAACCAGTCACGGTGAATCCTACAGCTATCATTAAATATCGCTCAGACTGCCTTATGAGTACACAGGAAAGAGAGCTGAAAGAACTGCCAATAAATGTAACCTCGCACTTCATTTCTTCAAAGGACTTATTAAAGAACAACCAGTATGCGTTTTCTATGCAGAAAAATAATGCAGCCGGCCGATGTGGCCGAGCGGTTCTAGGCGCGTCAGTATGGAACCGCGAGGCCGCTACGGTCGCAGGTTCGAATCCTGCCTCGGGCATGGGTGTGTGTAATGTCCTTAGGTTAGTTAGGTTTAAGTAGTTCTAAGTTCTAGAGGACTGATGACCTCAGATGTTATGTCCCATAGTGCTCAGAGCCATTTGAGCCAAAATACTGCAGACGCTTTAGAAGTGGTAACGAAGGTTGTAGGAAACAGTAGGGTGCATGGCAAATAAGCTGAAGCGTAAACGAACTACTGTGCAGTGTGTGTGAACGGTATTGTGCTACGCGGAACTGAAGGATCCTTACAAGATATCTTTGGCTCACCCTTCGATGTATGTTCATTTTTGGTTTTTCCTTATACTATTACGCTGTTCTTTGGCCCGATTTGACACTTTGATATCATTTTGGGTTACGGGTTGTTTTAAAGCCAGTAAAGTGGGTTTTGCCGACTCGTAACAGTTGGCGACTGCGACATGAAATGCGATGGTCACAGGCTTTAAATTCGACACATGTTTCCGCTATGTACCATGCTTCGTCGCACAAAGTATACCCGCGCCAACCGCGTCCCACAGGTTCTGCGCTCCACGCCAGCCGCGCCGCGAATTTGTAGCTTACTGAGTCTGCATTTTTACTAAGATGGTAGATCACGCTTCTATGTCAGCTGCAGACGCACTTGCTGGTGCGATGATGAACAGCGTCCCAGTAAAACCAACACCGTTATGGCAGCATAATTCCGTATTATGGTTTGCGCAGTTGGAAAGCCAATTTGTCCCAGTGCAAGTCACTGCGGATCACAAAATATGCTGTCAAAGCACTCATCGACGAAATGGCATTCGAAGTGCAGGGTATTATTTCGTTCCCGCCGAACGTGGACCGATATCCGGCGATTAAGAACGCCATAATCAAGAAATTGTTTCAGTCTGACGCGAGGAGGCAGGAAAAATTACTTCGTTCCGAAGAATTAGACAAACACACGCTACCGCAGCTGCTGCGCAGATTACGTAAGTGGGCAAGCAACGCAGATAGCGACGACATTTTGCGAATCATCTAGCTATCACGCCTACCGCCTGACACGGAAAAGATTTTAACTGTGTGCGCCGGCGATTTAGATGCACTGCTGCAAACTGACGATAGAATATCTCAAACGTATCCGTCTGCGTGCGTTGCAGTAGTTAGCCACACGCGCAGACAGACAGGAACTTCGCTGCGCTATAAGCTCAAATCTCAAGTCGCTGCACTGCGAACTCAGAACAAGTCAGCAGCTATCGCTTGCGGAGAAACGCAGTCGCTCATCTTCGGCTAAGAAAGTGTAGTGGTACCACCATCGATTTGTGTTACAGGTACAGAAGTGTAGGCCTCCTTGTGAGTAGCGAAACGCAACAGGGGCTCAGTGATGACGGACACTGACACTCCGAACGACTGTAGTTGACAGTTTATCACAGACATAGGTATGGAATCGCAGTTCTTTGTTGACACGGGTGGAGAAGTTACAGTCTACGCATCCACGCATCTACCACCTTGTAAGATCACGTGCCAAGCTCCCACATTAGCTCCCGTATGGAACTTCATAGTGCGCTATATGTTGACCTTGCCTAGACCACCTCTTCATGGTCGACCACGTCGCTTAACGCCATAGAACGAAAAAGTGGATAAACAGGAATTCGCATTCATGTTCGCACAGTGGATTTGCCGCCCGTCAAGTAGTAGTTGATCATCTCCCCTCAACGTGGTACCGAAAAAGAATGACGAATGGCGTCCTTGTGGAGACTAACTACAGATAAACGCCAGAACGATTTCAGACAGGCATCCTACACCACATATCGAGGATTTCGCGTCCAGTATCCGAGGGAAAAGCATATTTTCTACGCTAGACCTTTTTCCAGATACCTTTGGCACGAGACAACGTTCCAGACGCGTTTTTCGAGTTCACCCATATGCCTATCCGTCTATGTAACGCTTTTCAGATGTTGCAGGGATTCATGGACCAGGTTACACGCGACTTGGATTATTGCTATGAATTTATAGACTGGGTTTGGTCATGTTATGCTCAGAAGTTGAGCATCCGTCACATCTACGACAGGTATTTACCTGTGTAGGTGTGCTTGGCCTCATTGTTAATCAATCCAAATGCGTCTTTGGTGCAGCAGATGTAAAATTTTTTGGCTGTACTAAGGAACTCGGCCAACAAAAAAGAAGGTAGACGCAATACTTGATTTTCCACGGCCTATAACGATTAAGGTACTACGACGTTTCCTCGGTGTTACGAAATTTTATCGTCGTTTTGTTCGTAACCACATCCTCCCAGCTGCGCCGCTGAACAAATTCATACAACGAAAACCAACAGCAAGGTATAAACTTCATTGGAATCCAGAACGTGAAACGGCATTTTCGAAGACTGCCATCGCTGGAGCAGAACTCTTGTTCGCTGGAGCTATAATAATCAGGCTCGTGCAAACTGTGCCCCTGGGGCGCTATCGCCCGCGATCGCCCGCGGCCAGCGCCCCGGGCGAATTCCTATGTTGTCGGAGTGGTCGAGCCGCGCCGCTTAGCTGGCCGTGCGGACCGCCCGAACGCCAGCCGATACATATATTTGTTCGCCCGTTTTCCCTTCAGGCAGAGGACGTCTCACAAGGGCTTCAACTAGAGCTGATTGACCTACAGCGCCATATCCGCCTGAAGGACCGCTTTCTTATGTGTACCTTCCTAAAACTAAGAACCGTTCATTCCTTGGCGATGAAAATTTGACCAATTCTTTGAGGTTAGTAGTCTCACGGAGTATTGTACCAAGCCTATACAAAATCGTTTCCTCGAAAAAGAAAAACGTGTAAAATGTCAATTGTCTTCTTTAACAATGTTGATTGTAAGAATAAAAGAGCTTTATAACCTTCGAGTCCCGGTCGGGGCACACATTTTCAACATGTCCCCAATGAAGTGTATCAACGCCTGCTTGCAGCTAGGGTGTCTATTTAATTATCATTTCATTTATAACCTTAATTCTATTTTAATAAGTTTTCAAACTTTGTCATTTAAAAATATTACGTACAAAACAGCAAACTAAGGATCCGATTTCTAAACTCTGAAAAGGGATACAAAAAATTGTAGCACGAAGTATAACAAAAAATGCTTACTTGTAACTACTAACGGTAAGAATGAGACTCTATGTCCCTTACACAAAATTAATTCTAAAATAGAATATTTTGTTTACGTTAGATCTGACCGCGGAACAGTCCAGCGCAGAGCAGTGCTATGCGGTCTCTCTCTGTCTCTCCCCCTCTCTCTCTCTCGCTCGCTCGCTACTATGGCGACACTAGTGACACACGGTCGCGGACGGGGCGCAATTCTTGGATGAGTCTGCCTGCTATAGTGTGACGTTGCCCATAACAGACCACTTTCATTAGTGACTGCGGCATTCCTCCAACAGGCAGCCGCCTCGTTGCACATGTCGCACCCGGGGCTTAGAATCGCAATAAGATGGTGAAGCGAGCGTTTGTCTGGCCGCCTGTGTACAGGGATTGTAAGCAACTTGTACAACAATGCGTAGCCTTTCGACGCAATAAAATTAGCAGACATGCCGTGACGTGATTCCTACGCTGGGAAGCTTAATCTCTCCGAATCTTCTGATTTCAAAACGGCCATGTAGAACTCATAAGAACACCCCCTACCCCCACCTCCCCCAGAAACCTCTCCCGGTCGTCAGAAGGATATACTTACTGTCTCACAGCTAAAGACCGTTATACGTGCTGATTTGAAGTATTCCCGACAGCTGATGCATCCGCTGAAAGCGTCGCGACCGAATTCTTTCCCGGGTGGATCGCACGTTTCGGTTTACCGCTGCAGATCACAACTGACCAGGGCAGACAATTTGAATCGTGTCTCCTGAAAGCACTGTATGTTTTATTTGAGATAGAGCAAATGAGGACTGCAGCGTACCAGCGAGAGGCAAACCGTGTATGCACAGTCAGTTAAAAGCGTCGCTGTGATGCCACGATTTGCATCGATGGACAGAGAGGCTACCTATCGCTCTCTTAGGTCTACGCACGTACCTGGAAGAAGACCTCCAAGCAGCTGCAGCAGAGCTCTTGTTTGGCCAACCTGTATGAGAGGTCTTCGACAGAGTACAAAACGAATTCATCGATCCGTCCGTGTTTCTGAATAGCCTGTGCACACAGTTACGACAGTTACGTGCAGTGGAGCCAAGGGAACAGCCGAGCCTCCGCCCGTTGGTGTTCGACTAGGTTCGTGATTCTCAGTATACTTTTGTCCGACACGACACGGTGCGCAAACCGCTGCAGCCACACATATAATGGACCATACCGCGTAGTTAGCAGGCTTGACAAAACATACGCCGAAGTCTGTAAGAGCTGACAGAGTTAAGGCAGCTTTCCTGTAAACACCACAGATCATGAAGCGGCTGTACCCACGACGGACACGGCACCTCTGCCGCTTCACCATGTACTGAGGAGAAGCCGCAAAGGTCGCCAGGGCCAACCAGCAGAAAATCTGTAGGCGACCTAATGTCACCTAACGAGGACCACGCGTCAAATTCAACGAGAAGAACGGTGACACTAAGGAGAGCATTGGGGGTGGGGGGCGGGAGGGGAGTGGGGGAGGTGTAGCGGGGAACTGTACGCAAGAAAGTGTTCATTGTGTGTGTATGGTGTACTGCTACGCGCAAATGAAAGTTCCGTGCAAGATCGTCTTTGGCACAGCCTAAGATCTACACGTTTTTCATATTAGGGGCATAGTGCTGCCACTAACTGCCAGGTCCTCCATATCAGCTACCTCAGTAGTCATTAGACATCGTGAGAGAGCAGAATGGGGCGCTCCGCGGTGTCGCCGGCCGTTGTGGCCTAGCGGTTTTAGGCGCTTCAGTCCGGAACAGTGCTGCTGCTACGGTCGCAGGTTCGAATCCTGCCTCGGGCATGGATATGTGTGATGTCCTTAGGTTAGTTAGGTTTAAGTAGTTCTAAGTGTAGGGGATGGATGACTCCCGTAGTGCTTAGAGCCATTTGAAACATTTGATTGGGCGTTACTTTTGTCATACGTCTGTACGCGAGATTTCCACACCCCTAATCATCCCTAGATCCACTGTTTCAGATGTGATAGTGAAGTGGAAAAGTAAAGGGACGCGTACAGCACAAAAGCGTACAGGCCGATCTCGTCTTTTGACTGACAGAGACCGCCGACGGTTGAAGACGGTCGTAATGAGAAATAGGCAGACATCTATCCAGAACACCACACAATTCCAAGCTGCATCAGGATCCACTGCATGTACTATGACAATTAGGTTGGAGGTGAGAAAACTTGGATATCATGGTCAAGCGGCTGCTCATAAACATCACGCCGGTAAATGCTAAACGACGCGTGGCGTGGTGTAAGGAGCGTAAACATTGGACGACTGAACAGTGGAAAAACGTTGTGTGGGGTGACGAATGCTGGCACAGAATGTGACGATACGATGGCAGGGTGTGGGTATGGCGAATGCCCGGTGAACGTCATCTGCCAGCGTGTGCAACAGTAAAATTCGGAGGCGGTGGTGTTATGATGTGGTCGTGTTTTCCTTGGAGAGGGCTTGCATCCCTTGTTGTTTTGTGTGGCACTATGCACGGCCTGTGTTGGAGTGGTTGCACGACGATACCGCTACGGTCGCAGGTTCGAATCCTGCCTCGGGCATGGCTGTTTGTGATGTCCTTAGGTTAGTTAGGTTTAACTAGTTCTAAGTTCTAGGGGACTAATGACCTCAGCAGTTGAGTCCCATAGTGCTCAGAGCCATTTGAACCATTTTTTGCACGACGATAACATCCCTGTAATGGACTCACCTGCACAGAGTCCTGGCCTGAATCCTATACAAAACCTTTGTGATGTTTGGGAACGCTGACTTCGTGCCACGCCTCACCGGCCGACATCGATACCTCTCCTCAGTGCAGCACTCCACGAAGAGAAACCTTCCAGCACCTGATTGAATGTACGCCTGCGAGAGTGGAACCTGTCATCAACTCTAAGGGTGGGCCAACACCATACTGGATTCCCTCATTACCGATGGAGGGCACCACGAATTTGTAAGTCATTTTCAGGCAGGTGTGTGCGGACACTTTTGATCACATTGTGTATGTTTACACTTTGTTTCTCCTGATTATATTATTGTGTTGTTTTGTTCGCTCTCTCATTTGAAAGTAATTTTGTGTTGTGGGTTATTTTAAAGCTAATATAATGAGTTTTGCTAATGCTAAATTATAATCCTGGACTTACAACGAGCCTCTTGATGGCCTAGTACTCTCAAAGCTCTAAACGAATTTCGGGCTCCTGAGAAAATATACGATTTAGTTAAGTCATTCTGGTAATCGAATGGCATTTTCGTCAGTCGCCAACGTCAAGAGAGACAGGAAAATAACTCAAACATTCCCCAAGGTATCAGTTTGTGGTCAGGTTTCTCTAACATCCCATTGCTGAACTTAAATTACATAACACAAACACAACAATAGCCTTTACTGAAGACCTGGTAATAACGAATAAAGAAAGCAGCACATCTGCAGCTAAGAGCGTTTCTAATATCGAAATGATGAAAACAGAAGAATGAGCTCAAAATAGTAAAATTTCTTTCAATGTACAAAGACGTCCTACTAAAAATAAGAAAAAGATTAAAATGAAAGTCATCATCCTCTTCAACAAAAAACAGAACATGTTGACTGATCAAAGCAAGCCCCTACCAGTGGAGAAATGAGGCAACAGTTGCCCAACAAAATGCCACCATTTGCAGGGGCGAATTTGAATACTGGCCTACGATAGAAAAATAAAAGGATATTTATTTCACTGCTCCTACTGAGTAAGCAATTCTGTCCTACGCGAATGTAGTCTCCTAGTTTTCTGTATTAGATCTCCATCAAAAGTCAGGAAGTAACTAATATCTATTAAAGAACGTGAGGTTCGTGTTTTACAGGTAGGGGCGAAAATGCGTCAGCTTGGAACATCCCCTTAGAAAAATTTATGAATTACTGTGCTGATAAACCCCTTACATTATTTAATTTTCAAACAGCTGTTTACTTATTCTGATGAACACTAAACTGACTCACAACATTTTTTGCGCAACGCAATCTGACTTTCAAAAATCCCTACAAAAATGTCCCGACTAACAATAACCTATACCTTTCATGAATCACTTACCTCACAAAAATGTTCGTTACTGGAACTACTGCATTACAACGAGCGTCAGTACTGCCAGCTAAATAAAAGATTCTAACTACTAAAGGCACTAACTACTGATAGACATAGTTAGCAAACCAAAGATTTTGATAGAGAACGAACAATGTATTTACCTTAACAGTGTTCAAAAGTCACAATATGTGTATCAGTTCATGACATCCAGTCTTACAAATTTACTGTCTCTGATGGATACACGTCTAGATCATCCACTCTCTCCCCACATCCACCACTGCTGGCGGCTCACCTCCAACTGCACAACGCTACACGCTGTTTACATCCAACTGCCCAACACTACAATAGCGAATATTGCAACAATGCCAACCAGCCACAGACTGCACACAGCACAGTCAGTGATATTCATACAGAGCGCTACGTGTCGTTACCAATATAAAAACCTAAACAGCCTACTTACAAGCTTAACGGTTCAAGATATTTGCATAAAACTTACGAAATACTAGATTGTGAGATCACTTTATTATTCACTAAGTTCTTCAGTTCCAGCACCTACTCTCCTCCTGTCTCTTGCGTTAATTTTTCACTCCTTAATTTATTTTGTATGACATAATTTTATGTACCTTCCTTTCCACAATATTAACTTATTTTTCCTTCTGCTAAGCCGGCCTGAGTGGCCGAGCGGTTCTAGGCGCTTCAGTCTGGAACCGTGCGACCGCTGCGTTCTCAGGTTCGAATCCTACCTCGGCCATGGACGTGTGTGATGTCCTTAAGTTAGTTAGGTTTAAGTAGTTGTAAGATCTAGGGGACTGATGACCTCACATGTTAAGTCCCATAGTGCTCAGAGCCATCTGAACCAGCCTTCGGCTAACTTGGACGTGAATTACTGTAGTCTGCGATGCAAACTGAACTAGCCACTTGAATTTCACATACTTTTTTGTAACATTAGTTATACAGAATACTTACGAACGTCGTTTGCATTTGTTAAGCCATTGGTCGTCGTATATACAAAGTTTTACTACCAAGTGCAAACACAGTGCTGCCCTGGAAATGGCAGCTTGAGTATGGGAAAGCTACAGCAGCGCCAGTGAGCGGTCTAGTCTATGTCTATCGATTTAAGTAACTGAGCCGTAACTTACCTCTTTGCCGTGCCCGTGCTTTGCCGCGTTGTGATTGATCGCGATAGCCTATTTAGGCGCGCGGGACGATTTAAGGAGAGTCGGCGCACCAACGAGACGCGGTGAAGTTACGCTGGTTACGGAAGGAGGTCAGTGACCCTGTCAGTCATCGTTGTGGCAGTACTGGTCGTGCCGTGGTGCGTGGTGGGCCATGCGAGCCCGGGCTTTGTTTTGGCCGAGTACGGAAGCAACGCTCGTGAGTGGACGATGTGAGTGGACGATGTGCCGTCAGACTTCATGCTGACAGTGCAACTGAGGCCTTACTATGAAGGGCAGTTTAGCCGTCCTGAGGCCTGAATAGAACCGTCAGCTTCTCATCACCTTGCCGAGACTTCTCCCGCTGCCACATATAGCTGTGTTAATTTTGGTGGGTAAGCTGTTTTCCCATCCAGATTCGTTCTTTTACTATGAATTGTTGGGCGGCCATACACGACTTTCGCTTTGAGCTGTGGCGTTGAGCTGTCGCGTTTCTGCGTGGAAGTTCCTCGCCCTCTAGGTGCCGTCGTTTTTACAACTACTAGCAGTGTCTATTGAGTAATTTACTTTGTCTAACTTACGAAAGCTGTGCAAATTGTTCAAACTTGCGTCCGGGAAATTTTGCTGGGGTAATATCTGTTTATTTAAATCAAAATGCCTGGCAAGTTCAATAAGAGCGGCGTAATAAAATCTGTTATGTTGTTTGAAGTTAGTTTTACTGAATAGCAGCGTGTGTAGCCTTAACTATCATTCAACCAAAATACTTGCAGTACGTGATGATGAACTGTTTACCTCTGCGCAACTGTGTGTTCGAGCAGTTGAAATTCTGCAACGACGTTTTAGTTCTAATTCTGTCCGCCCCGGTAGCTGAGTGGTCAGCGTGACGGAATGTCAATCCTAAGCTCCCGGGTTCGATTCCCGGCTGGGTCGGAGATTTTCTCCCCCCAGGGACAGGGTGTTGTGTTGTCCTAATCATTATCATTTCATCGCCATCAACGCGCAGGTTGCCGAAGTGGCGTCAACTCGATAGACCTGCACCAGGCGACCGGTCTACCCGACGGGAGACCCTAGCCACACGACATTTCATTTCATTTCAGTTCTAATTCTTAAGGTGTAATATTATCTTAACGCTATAACGAACTGTGCTTTTACTGCTTTGCGCATTGTTAGAGTATTTCAGTAAGCTTCCTGCTCAAATCAGCTGAAGGTTAAAGTTCCAATGAAAATGTCTTACGTAATTTGAAATATTGCAATTTGCTTTGAGAATTTCGGGCTTATTGGCTGCTTGCAAGGCTGTACGTTAATATCTGATTTAACATATTTCATGCAAAATGTTAGCTCGCTTCACAATTATCGTGAAACGGGCTATGATATAATGGTTTGTTCGGTGTGTTATAGAAGGAACTTATTGTTTTCTATGCCGTCTGGGCCGCTCCTCACGCGTGGCCGCGTGACCACTCCAGCTACTTGGGTGTACGACTGCGGAAGTGTTCTAAGTGTTAGAAGCACCGCCATTGATGCATGCATTCTACCTCTGAGAATTTTTTTTTTCTGTTTTTAAAACGGTAGCTTGTAAATCATGTTTCTTGTGTTTTAAAGTATTCAAATAATTTCAACCCCTTCCCGACCCAGCAGCTTGTTAGACCTCTGTCAAATAATTTTGTCTAAAGTATTTGCACTGAAGAAGTAGAATATCTGTAAATTCTTTTCTTAAAACTTCTTGTCTTTTTTTAATGAAAAGTGTTTTGCAACTAAGTTTTGTCATAAGCTAAAGGGGAAGTTCCAAGTTTAAAAAAAATCTTTTGTTGAAGGAAATCAGTGCCAGTTGTTTCAAATTAAAGTATATATTCTTACACGTTACCCTTGTTGCTTTGAAAGATTTTCCTGAATTTTTGACTTTTTGTATTATTTGAACAATTAGTAAGTTGTAATATCATTGTGTCTCTGTGCTATTACCAGTGTTGGTTGTTTCGATGCCCGGTAAATAAGGTTTGTTGTTGAGAATCCGCTATGGACGTCGTCCTTTCATTACCCGCAACTTTGAGATCTGGTATCAACATAAGAGTAACCTGGAGTAACTATCGACGATAAGTTGAGATTCAGTGACCATATACAGCTCGTGACAGACAAATGTAGGAATCTAACAAACGCGTTATGAAATTGAGTCAGATTTCATTGGGGACTCAGTTCCGAGGCTCAAGGAATCATCAACCATGACGTAGTATTACCCATTTTATCATATATATCTCCAGTACGGGATAGCGCCGTAACAAGACAGTACATACTGAATAAGAGCAAACGCGTACAACGATTATTTGACATAGAGATTGCCAAAGCCTATGGAACGACGTTAAAAGAAGGGCTGTGTATTCTGCCGGGACTAACAATAAACAAATAAAGAAAATAGTGAAGGAGTGCAATGAAATAAAGACTGAAACTACTAAGCGAACATTGGAAACTATTGTTTCTCATAAAAACTGGCCTCATCGGGCTGATATTGTCGCTTTTAATGATAGAAATAGAATTATTCACAGACGAGACTGAAAATGAATAAGAAGACGAACACACAGGGATAGCATCATTCACAGCAATTTCCGTCAACAAAAACCAACATACGTCATGAAATATAAACTGGGAAATAAATGCCCAATCATTCACAGTTATTTGCATTTTAAAGGCTCTCGAAAAGCTATACAGCTTATACGGCTTAGAAAGAACGGCAGTAGCGTACACCGGCATTGAAATAACATAGAACACAGGAACGCAAACCATCACAATAGCCTAAATGAGGAAATAAAAAATAAAAATGCTGCAAAAGAAAAACTCAGTTATAACCTTTACAATGGATTAAATAAACTTACAGACAAATTGGCAAAAAATATATCGTGATCACAAGAGGGAGTTACCTATATCAGGAAAAGTTACTCTGGAAGAATGGCTGAAAGAATGGCTACATATTGCAAAAGAATACATTACAAAAGAATATTATACAATGGTAAATAAAAACCTTGAGATCATGTTACCGATCTCTTCTAATTTTTCAGCGGTGTTAGGGGGGGGGGGGGGGACGTGGAAAACTTAACACTTACTTCCAACTTTTTCCGAATAAACAACGACGCCATACGTCAATGCGCTGGAGCTAATAACACTGTGGATCACATGTTACTGGCGTGTAGGAACTTCGGCTGCCAGAGGAATATGTTAATGGAGTGTGCAAATGATATGCGTATATTGGCTAATTATCAAAAATGAATCGATAGGACATGGAACTCAAAACACATGCATCCGTCTTTTTTGTATTTAATTTATTTTACGCAACGAGTTTAGGTGTTCCATTTAACCATCTACAGGTCCCTTGACCAACGTAAATTGGGATCTCGTTTGCACATAACAGGAACCAATATTAAGTAACGGGTGTCCGTAGATATCTGATTTACACGACATTGTCCCTTCGTTCGTCAGCCGACGGCTGTTGAATTTCACACGAGATAAATTCGAGTAGGGCCTCTATGTTCCATCTTCTGATAATTTAATAACCTTCAGCGAAGTACTTCAGTCCAGATACTATTTGAATAATCGCTAGCGGCCAGTTTGTGAAACTAAGGGATTCCGATTTCCTTTGAGAGGCAACTGCAAGCGCTTGCGGTTGCTGCTGAGCTAATATCTCGAGTTAAAAAATGGCTCTGAGCACTATGGGACTCAACTGCTGTGGTTATCAGTCCCCTAGAACTTAGAACTACTTAAACCTAACTAACCGAAGGACATCACACCCATCCATGCCCGAGGCAGGATTCGAACCTGCGACCGTAGCAGTCGCACGGTTCCGGACTGCGCGCCTAGAACCGCGAGACCACCGCGGCCGGCTATCTCGAGTTATAAACATACCTTACCGCTTTGCTGAAAGCATAAGATAGAGTTACGTGTTTCTATTTCCCGCTCCCGAATATTCAGGTAGCTATAAGGATATAAACATGCTAGGTGTACATTATTTTTGCGTTTCGCTAGAACGCAAATGGTGTTAACACAGTGCTATCGTACATAATACAGGAACGAGTCATGTCACTTTGTT
This sequence comes from Schistocerca nitens, assembly GCF_023898315.1. Classification (NCBI taxonomy): domain Eukaryota; kingdom Metazoa; phylum Arthropoda; class Insecta; order Orthoptera; family Acrididae; genus Schistocerca; species Schistocerca nitens. The sequence goes on along the minus strand of NC_064617.1, from coordinate 668,825,133 downwards.
TTGCAGTTTAATTTGCTTTTATAAAGAGAAACGAAAACAAAATATGAACTGTGTTGGTAGAGTACAGTTTCTGCACGCTTGGTGCAGCTGCTTCACACGTCTATAAAGCGATTTTGTAAACGTCTCTACGGAAACACCAATTCATAACCCTGTAGATGGCTATTAACTCAGCCTGAAGCCGTTAGCGGTTCGCAGCTGCAGCTGTCACAAGTGTGGTCAGGCGTCAAGGATTTCTTAAGTTACTCAACAAGAAGTTCCTTACTGGTAAAGAATAATTGTATTAAAACTTTATACCAGAACTGGCATTTTGCCGCACATCACAGTGTTTATGACGTCAAAGCTTCTGATCTGTGTGTCATACAATGATACCATTTTGTAGGTTCATATGTGACCAAAAGAATCCAGACACCCCACCCTTCCCCAAAACATACGTGTTTCATATTATGTGCAATGTGCTGCGACCTATTGTCTATATCAGCGACCTCAGTAGTCATAAGACATCGTGACAGAGTAGAATGGGGCGCTTCGCGGAACTCAAGGACTTCGAACGTGGTCAGGCAATTGTGTGTCACTTGTGCCATACGTCTGTATGCGACATGTCCACTCTCCTAAACATACCTAAGTCCACTGTTCCGATGTGATAGTGAAGTGGAAACGTAAAGGGACACGTACAGCGCAAAAGCGTACAGGCCGATCTCGTCTGCTGACTGACAGAGACCACCAACAGTTGAAGAGGGTCGTAATGTGTAATAGGCAGACATGTATCCAGACAATCACACAGGAATTCCCAACTGCTTCACGATCCATTGCAGGCACTATGACAGTTAAGCGGGAGGTGAGGAAACTTGGATTTCATGGTCGAGCGGCTGCTCGTAGGCCACACGTCACGCTGGTAAATGCCAAAAGACGCCTCGGTTGGTGTAAGGAGCGTAAACATTGGAAGATTGAACAGTGGAAAAACGTTGTTTGGACTGATGAATCACGGTACATAATGTGGCGATCCGATGGCAGGGTGTGTTTACGGGGAATGCCCGGTGAACGTCATCTGCCAGCGTGTGTAGTGCCAACAATAAAATTCTGAGGTGGTGGTGTTTTAGTGCGGTCGTGTTTTTCATGGAGGGGGTTTGCACCCTTTGTTGTTTTGCGTGGCACTATCACAGCACCGGCCTAATTGGTGTTTTAAGCACCTTCTTGCATCCCACTGTTGAAAAGCCATACGGGGATGGCGACTCCATCTTTCAACATGATCGAGCACCTGTTCATAATGCCAGGCCTGTGGTTGAGTGGTTACACGACGACATCCCTGTAATGGACTCGCCTGCATAGAGTCCTGACGTGAATCCTATAGATCTCCTTTGGGATGTTTTGGAACGCCGACTTCGTGCTAGCCGTCACCGACCGACACCGATACCTCTCCTCAGTGCAGCACTCCGTGATGAGTGGGTTGCCATTTTCCAAGAAACCTTCCACCACATGATTGAACGTATGTCTGCGAGAGTGGAAGCTGTCATTAAGACTAAGGATAAGCCGAGCCCATACTGAATTCCAGCAATACCGATGGAGGGCGCCACAAACTTGTAATACATTTTCAGAGAGATGTGTGAGGATATTTTTGATCAAATAATGTATGTGGATACTATCTGCGAAACGCGTTGCGATTAGAATGGTAGAAAAAAGTAATAAATTTAAACGCCTTGCATGAAGCGGCAGTTTTTACACATTTCTTTATATGTCATATTTCCTGAGCTATGTGTGATAATATGACATAATTTTGTAGCAGCGTTTTGTGGCATTTGTGGTTCGCGAAATTTTTTTCAAATATAGTTTATTACACAGAGCTAATAAATTTAAACGTCATGAATGATGTGGCAGTTCTTCACTCGTCTCGTTGTTTATGTCATCATATCTCATGATCTATGAGAGGTGGGTGGATCTTGTTGTCTAACAGCAAGCTATATTTGTACCAAGTTTGGTTGAAATTGGTTGGGTTGGGTTGTTTGAGGGAGACCAAACAGCGAGGTCATCGGTTTCATTGGATTAGGGAAGGACGGGGAAAGAAGTCAGCCTTGCCCTTTCAAAGGAACCATCCCGGTATTTGCCTGGAGCGATTTAGGGAAATCACGGAAAACCTAAATCAGGATAGCCGGACGCCGGATTGAACCGTCGTCCTACCGAATGCGAGTCCAGTGTGCTAACCACTGCGCCACCTCGCTCGGTCTTTGAAATTGGTCTGGTGGTTTCGAATGAGATATGCCACATACATGCATACATAGAAACATTTTATAATGTGTACGGATTCAAGACTGTTAGTCTTTAACGTAGCTTCTTGGCGGCATGAGTTACTGTCAGACGTCAAACCTAACAGTTTCCCATCGAATGGCGTTACAACTACTGTGATCAATGCACAGATTGAACTAACTCGTGGATATAACTTAATTTAAAAGGAACAGATTAGGGAGGAAGCAAATTTAAAATTCATGTTGATTTTCGGGGCTAAATGCAAACATAGTCTGAGAGAGTGTGTCTACAACTTTGCTTCAACGTGAATGCGGTTTACATGAAAATTTTAAATTATACCATAACAGATGGTAAGCTAAATTCATTCTGTCTGATGTTTAAATTACTAATGTGACTATCACATATGCTAGTTTATGACTGTAAGGTATCTTAATTTAGTACTTGACGTCGGAGTTCATGTAACAGAACGCTTCTAGACAGTTTGGAAAAGCACAAGTGATGCAGAAAACTGGTTAATAGTACACAATTAACGTAGACCGTGGGATACAGATTTTAAGGAAGACTTGCCATCAGTAAACAGACGCCTCAGAAAACAGACACAAGGAAAATTCGAAGATGACACAGCAGACAATGACACTATCATCAGAGACAAGAGAAAAAAGAGCACGATGATGACCAAAAAATTGATGAAAATGAGGCTGAGTAGACAACAGTGTAGCATAATAATAAATCTAAACCTTATTACCGAAACAGGTAATAGATCTTCCCAGTAGTTGAAATGTATGGCCATCTGAAAAGCAAAAGAATTTCCGAATGAAATATATATGTGTAATGTTCTGAAAAACAGAAAAAGATCGCTAGAAAATGATGGTTCAAATGGCTCTAAGCACTATGGGACTTAACATCTGAGGTCATCAGTCCACTAGACATAGAACTACTTAAACCTAACTAAAGACCTCACACACTTCCATGCCCGAGGCAGGATTCGCAACTACAACCGTAACAGCAGCGTGGTTCTGGACTGAAGCGTACAGAACCGCTCTCCCACAGCGGCCGGCTCGTTATAAAAAGAAGAATGAAGTATTTTATGATTTTAAATCGTTAAACACGTATTATCAAAATGATAAAAATAATTAATAAGAACCATGAAGATTGGAATTCTTAAGAAATTGGCGAGGAAGTACTAAGACAAATGAAAAAGCAAGACAAATGCAGACAAACTTCAGCGAGGAAAAAATGAGAACGTAAATAGCGAAATCATGTAAAATACCATAGCTATACTGACGGTTTTTGTGAATAAAGAAACAAATTAAGCTGCAGAAATATAAATTTATAGCCATAAATGTGAACAGAGTTGTGTCAGACGCTGAATCTACAAGACTTCACAGATTTGTATAATGTATCTTGATACAATTGTTTTATGGAAAGTAATTCCCATGTTTTACCAGGTAGCAATTCATGAACTGGTTCAGAATACCGACAGTGAACATTTTGTTGGTACTGCAGTCTACATTTAGGGGAAACTATCTAGAAAAACACAACTGAAGTGCCCAATGAAGTTAGAGGTGTAGTAATATTTACCTACCGTCAGAATCACGTAGGATTTAGAGCAGGAAATATCATAGGAAAAGCCTTGATATTAAATGCATTCTACTTAGAATCTGCACCCGTGGTCTAGGGACTAGCCGGCACGGTAACTCAGCGTGTTCGGTCAGAGGGTTAGTTGCCCTCTGTAATAAAAAAACTGAGATAACAGATCAACTACGAACTGAAACGGGTGTCTTGCGACGTCCGCACCGAGCAGATACAACGAACGAAAACGAGGAAAATGAGACTACAAAAAAAAAAGGGAGTAGCGTCTTTGATTCATAACCAAAACGTCTTCGGTCCCGGGTTCGATCCCCGCCACTGCCTAAATTTTGATAAATAAACAGCATTGGCGGTCGAAGTCTTCCGGCATAAGAAGTCAGCCTCATTCTTCCAACGGCCTTGTCAAAGAGGGCGGAGGAGCGGATAGATGTTCAGGGCACTCTCTTGTCCTAGGGGTGGGAAATTGCCCCTAAAGGCGGAAGAATCAACAATGATCAACGACATGAGGAAGCAGAAAGCAATGGAAACCACTGCATTAAAGACACGTAACGTGTATCCACAGGACATGTGGCCTGTAATTGAAGAAGTGTCATGATGATCTCTCCATTGGCAAAAGATTCCGGAATAGTCCCCCATTCGGATCTCCGGGAGGGGACTGCCAAGGGGGCAGAAAAAGATTGAATAATCAACGAAAGGATAACGTTCTACGAGTCGGGGCGTGGAATGTCAGAAGCTTGAACGTGGTAGGGAAACTAGAAAATCTGAAAAGGGATATGCAAAGGCTCAATCTAGATATAATAGGGGTCAGTGAAGTGAAGTGGAAGGAAGACAAGGATTCCTGGTCAGATGAGTATCGGGTAATATAAACAGCAGCAGAAAATGGTATAACAGGTGTTGTTTTCGTTATGAATAGGAAGGTAGGGCCTAGGGTGTGTTACTGTAAACAGTTCAGTGACCGGGTTGTTCTAATCAGAATCGACAGCAGACCCACAACGACAACGATAGTTCAGGTATACATGCCGACGTCGCAAGCTGACGATGAACAGATAGACATAGTTGTTGTTGTTGTTGTGGTCTTCAGTCCTGAGACTGGTTTGATGCAGCTCTCCATGCTACTCTATCCTGTGCAAGCTTCTTCATCTCCCAGTACCTACTGCAATCTACATCCATCTGAATCTGCTTAGTGTATTGTTCTCTTGGTCTCCCTCTACGATTTTTACCCTCCACGCTGCCCTCCAATGCTAAATTTGTGATCCCTTGATGCCTCAAAACATGGCCTACCAACCGATCCCTTCTTCTAGTCAAGTTGTGCCACAAACTTCTCTTCTCCCCAATCCTATTCAATACCTCCTCATTAGTTACGTGATCTACCCACCTTATCTTCAGCATTCTTCTGTAGCACCACATTTCGAAAGCTTCTATTCTCTTCTTGTCCAAACTGGTTATCGTCCATGTTTCACTTCCATACATGGCTACACGCCATACAAATACTTTCAGAAACGACTTCCAGACACTTAAATCTATACTCGATGTTAACAAATTTCTCTTCTTCAGAAACGATTTCCTTGCCATTGCCAGTCTACATTTTATATCCTCTCTACTTCGACCATCATCAGTTATTTTACTCCCTAAATAGCAAAACTTCTCTACTACTTTAAGTGTCTCATTTCCTAATCTAATCCCCTCAGCATCACCCGATTTAATCTGACTACATTCCATTATCCTCGTTTTGCTTTTGTTGATGTTCATCTTATATCCTCCTTTCAAGACACTGTCCATTCCGTTCAACTGCTCTTCCAAGTCCTTTGCTGTCTCTGACAGAATTACAATGTCATCGGCGAACCTCAAAGTTTTTACTTCTTCTCCATGAATTTTAATACCTACTCCGAATTTTTCTTTTGTTTCCTTTACTGCTTGCTCAATATACAGATTGAATAACATCGGGGAGAGGCTACAACCCTGTCTCACTCCTTTCGCAACCACTGCTTCCCTTTCATGCCCCTCGACTCTTATAACCGCCACCTGGTTTCTGTACAAATTGTAAATAGCCTTTCGCTCCCTGAATTTTACCCCTGCCACCTTCAGAATTTGAAAGAGAGTATTCCAGTTAACGTTGTCAAAAGCTTTCTCTAAGTCTACAAATGCTAGAAACGTAGGTTTGCCTTTTCTTAATCTTTCTTCTAAGATAAGTCGTAAGGTTAGTATTGCCTCACGTGTTCCAACATTTCTACGGAATCCAAACTGATCTTCCCCGAGGTCCGCTTCTACCAGTTTTTCCATTCGTCTGTAAAGAATTCGCGTTAGTATTTTGCAGCTGTGACTTATTAAACTGATAGTTCGGTAATTTTCACATCTGTCAACACCTGCTTTCTTTGCGATTGGAATTATTATATTCTTCTTGAAGTCTGTGGGTATTTCGCCTGTCTCATACATCTTGCTCACCAGATGGTAGAGTTTTGCCATGACTGGCTCTCCCAAGGCCGTCAGTAGTTCTAATGGAATGTTGTCTACTCCCGGGGCCTTGTTTCGACTCAGGTCTTTCAGTGCTCTGTCAAACTCTTCACGCAGTATCTTATCTCCCATTTCATCTTCATCTACATCCTCTTCCATTTCCATAATACTGTCCTCAAGTACATCGCCCTTGTATAAACCCTCTATATACTCCTTCCACCTTTCTGCCTTCCCTTCTTGGCTTAGAACTGGGTTGCCATCTGAGCTCTTGATATTCATACAAATGGTTCTCTTCTCTCCAAAGGTGTCTTTAATTTTCCTGTAGGCAGTATCTATCTTACCCCTAGTGATACAAGCCTCTACATCCTTACATTTGTCCTCTAGCCATCCCTGCTTAGCCATTTTGCACTTCCTGTCGATCTCATTTTTGAGACGTTTGTATTCCCTTTTGCCTGCTTCATTTACTGCATTTTTATATTTTCTCCTTTCATCAATTAAATTCAATATTTCTTCTGTTACCCAAGGATTTCTATTAGCCCTCGTCTTTTTACCTACTTGATCCTCTGCTGCCTTCACTACTTCATCCCTCAGAGCTACCCACTCTTCTTCTACTGTATTTCTTTCCCCCATTCCTGTCAATTGTTCCCTTATGCTCTCCCTGAAACTCTCTACAACCTCTGGTTCTTTCAGTTTATCCAGGTCCCATCTCCTTAAATTCCCACCTTTTTGCAGTTTCTTCAGTTTCAATCTGCAGTTCATAACCAATAGATTGTGGTCAGAATCTACATCTGCCCCTGGAAATGTCTTACAATTTAAAACCTGGTTCCTAAATCTCTGTCTTACCATTATATAATCTATCTGATACCTATTAGTATCTCCAGGATTCTTCCAGGTATACAACCTCCTTTTATGATTCTTGAACCAAGTGTTAGCTATGATTAAGTAGTTATGCTCTGTGCAAAATTCTACAAGGCGGCTTCCTCTTTCGTTTCTTCCCCCCAATCCATATTCACCTACTATGTTTCCTTCTCTCCCTTTTCCTACTGACGAATTCCCGTCACCCATGACTATTAAATTTTCGTCTCCCTTCACTACCTGAATAATTTCTTTTATCTCGTCATACATTTCATCAATTTCTTCATCATCTGCAGAGCTAGTTGGCATAAAAACTTTTACTACTGTAGTAGGCATGGGCTTTGTGTCTATCTTGGCCACAATAATGCGTTCACTATGCTGTTTGTAGTAGCTAACCCGCACTCCTATTTTTTTATTCATTATTAAACCTACTCCTGCCTTACCCCTATTTGATTTTTTATTTATAACCCTGTAATCACCTGACAAAAGTCTTGTTCCTCCTGCCACCGAACTTCACTAATTCCCACTATATCTAACTTTAACCTATCCATTTCCCTTTTTAAATTTTCTAACCTACCTGCCCGATTAAGGGATCTGACATTCCACGCTCCGATCCGTAGAATGCCAGTTTTCTTTCTCCTGATAACGACGTCCTCTTGAGTAGTCCCCGCCCGGAGATCCGAATTGGGGACTATTTTACCTCCGGAATATTTTACCCAAGAGGACGCCATCATCATTTAATCATACAGTAAAGCTGCATGTCCTCGGGAAAAATTACGGCTGTAGTTTCCCCTTGCTTGTCTGTTTGTCTGGCTCAACAGATACCCCTCCGTTGTGGTTGCACCTACGGTACGGCCATCTGTATCGCTGAGGCACGCAAGCCTGCCCACCAACGGCAAGGTCCATGGTTCATGGGGGAGATAGTGTATGAGGATATTGAAGGGGAATGCAGTATGTAAAGGGGGATGAAAATCTTACAGTCATGGGTGACTGGAATGCAGTTGTAGGGGAAGGAGTAGAAGAAAAGGGTACAGGAGAATATGTGCTTAGGACAAGGAATGAAAGAGGAGAAAGACTAATTGAGTTCTGTAACAAGTTTCAGCTAGTAATAGCGAATACCCTGTTCAAGAATCACAAGAGGAGGAGGTATACTTGGAAAAGGCCGGGAGATACGGGAATATTTCAATTAGATTACATCATGGTCAGACAGAGATTCCGAAATCAGATACTGGATTGTAAGGCGTACCCAGGAGCAGATATAGACTCAGATCACAATATAGTAGTGATGAAGAGTAGGCTGAAGTTCAAGACATTAGTCAGGAAGAATCAATACGCAAAGAAGTGGGATACGGAAGTACTAAGGAATGACGACATACGTTTGAAGTTCTCTAACGCTATAGATACAGCAATAAGGAATAGCGCAGTAGGCAGTACAGTTGAAGACGAATGGACATCTCTAAAAAGGGCCATCACAGAAGTTGGGAAGGAAAACATAGGTACAAAGAAGGTAGCTGCAAAGAAACCATGGGTAACAGAAGAAATACTTCAGTTGATTGATGAAAGGAGGAAGTACAAACATGTTCTGGGAAAATCAGGAATACAGGAATACAAGTCGCTGAGGAATGAAATAAATAGGAAGTGCAGGGAAGCTAAGACGAAATGGCTGCAGGAAAAATGTGAAGACATCGAAAAAGATATGATTGTCGAAAGGACAGACTCAGCATACAGGAAAGTCAAAACAACCTTTGGTGACATTAAAAGCAACGGTGGTAACATTAAGAGTGCAACGGGAATTCCACTGTTAAATGCAGAGGAGAGAGCAGGTAGGTGGAAAGAACACATTGAAAGCCTCTATGAGGGTGAAGATTTGTCTGATGTGATAGAAGAAGAAACTTGAGTCGATTTAGAAGAGATAGGGGATCCAGTATTAGAATCGGAATTTAAAAGAGCTTTGGAGGACTTACGGTCAAATAAGGCAGAAGGGATAGATAACATTCCATCAGAATTTCTAAAATCATTGGGGGAAGTGGCTACAAAACGACTATTCACGTTGGTGTGTAGAATATATGAGTCTGGCGACATACCATCTGACTTTCGGAAAAGCATCATCCACACAATTCCGAAGGCGGCAAGAGCTGACAAGTGCGAGAATTATCGCACAATCAGCTTAACAGCTCATGCATCGAAGCTGCTTACAAGAATAATATACACAAGAATGGAAAAGAAAATTGAGAATGCGCTAGGTGACGATCAGTTTGGCTTTAGGAAAAGTAAAGGGACGAGAGAGGCAATTCTGACGTTACGGCTAATAACGGAAGCAAGGCTAAAGAAAAATCAAGACACTTTGATAGGATTTGTCGTCCTGGAAAAAGCGTTCGACAATATAAAATGGTGCAAGCTGTTCGAGATTCTGAAAAAAGTAGGGGTAAGCTATAGGGAGAGACGGGTCATATACAATATGTACAACAACCAAGAGGGAATAATAAGAGTGGACGTTCAAGAACGAAGTGCTCGTATTAAGAAGGGTGTAAGACAAGGCTGTAGGCTTTCGCCCCTACTCTTCAGTCTCTACATCGAGGAAGCAATGATGGAAATAAAAGAAAGGTTCAGGAGTGGAATTAAAATACAAGGTGAAAGGATATCAATGATACGATTCGCTGATGTCATTGTTATCCTGAGTGAAAGTGAAGAAGAATAAAATGATCTGCTGAACGGAATGAACAGTCTAATGAGTACACAGTATGGTTTGAGAGTAAATCGGAGAAAGACGAAGGTAATGAGAAGTAGTAGAAATGAGAACAGCGAGAAACTTAACATGCTGTTCACGAAATCAATGAAGTTAAGGAAATCTGCTACCTAGGCAGTAAAATAACCAGTGTCGAACGGAGCAAGGAGGACATCAAAAGCAGACTCGCTATGGCAAAAAAGGCATTTCTGGCGAAGAGAAGTCTACTAATATCAAATACCGGCCTTAATTTGAGGAAGAAATTTCTGACGATGTACGTCAGGAGTGCAGCATTGTATGGTAGTGAAACATGGACTGTGGGAAAACCGGAACAGAAGAGAATCGAAGCATTTGAGATGTGGTGCTATAGACGAATGTGGAAAATTAGATGGACTGATAAGGTAAGGAATGAGGAGGTCCTACGCAGAATCGGGGAGGAAAGGAATATGTGGAAAACACTGATAAGGAGAAGGGACAGGATGATAGGACATCTGCTAAGACATGAGGGAATGACTTCCATTGTACTAGAGGGAGGTGTAGAGGGCAAAAATTGTAGAGGAAGACAGAGATTGGAATACGTCAAGCAAATAATTGAGGACGTAGGTTGCAAGTGCTACTCTGAGATGAAGGGGTTAGCACAGGAAAGGAATTCGTGGCGGGCCGCATCAAACCAGTCAGTAGACTGATGACCAAAAAAAATAAAATAAAATAAAATAAGAACAGTTTCTAATCAATTACCAAGTAAAAATTTCGGTGTATTTGTGTGTGTGTGCGTGTGCCTGTGCGCCCTCGCACCTGCGCGCGCCTGTTCGTTTGTGTGTGTGTTATGTAAGCACATAATAACAAACATTATCAAGTTGAGCGTGGTTATACATTACATGATTAGCATAAAATGTGTAAGAATGAAGCGAGTTGTTCTTCAGTACGATGTGGAATTTTAGATAGCAAGCATACGCTCTTCACATCAGACCCCTGTGAAATGACAGGGAGCCTGAATTAGTAAATGTAAGGCGTTGGGCATAAAAAACACAAACATTTAATACTTACATTTTATATTTTCAGTTTTTAAACAGATCTAAATCATAAAATCTGACAAACATTTAAAACCCTACCCTAGATGCCAACAAAAGTCTATTGACAATTATTTAGGGTAATATTTTACAAGAACCATCATGTGACAAACATTGAAAGAAAGTTTTTAAATTTAAGTCGAACAATATTTTGACTTGTGTAATCATTGAGACTATTAATGTTTAAAAGAATACTTCACAAATGAGCTGATAATAAAGGCGTTTTCTAACAGAATTAGTAATTGCTAATAAGGGATGCATTAGGCAACTTAACGTTACCGGCTTGAGCTCAGTCTGTACATCACACAATTGCTTGATTTAGCTCAGACTAAAAAACGTAGGAATGCACATTAAAATCATACAACGGAAATAATCACAAGTCGTATACCTCTCTTTAACCTTGGTATAGGAAAATTCAAGAAAGTGAAACTGTGTCCGTTAAACTGACAAGTACTTTGAGCTAATGAAAAAATTAGAGATAAGAAAATTTCAGAGTTTCAACACCTGAACATTCCAAATCCTGTACACATACAATTTTAAAAAGTCAGTTTCCGAGTGTTCTAAATACAAATAAACTTATAGGAATTTGAACAGTTGAGCATTAAAAGTAATACACACAAACAGTTTTAAAAAATCAATCTCGGTGCTTAATCAAGTAACAGAGAAGATGGAACCAGGCTATATGTGAGTCCTTTTACGACTGTCTTAAGAATAAGAGGCACGTTCTGAACGCAAGGAATGTTGATCCACAATAACAAGACAGGCCAAACTTACGGCCACTAGCAAAATCTACACAAAGGTAAAGGTGAGAACCCAAAATTAAATTTAGTTACAAGGGCCAGTAAAAAGACCAGAGGTTTTCCTGAATGGCATCCTAACCTTAGTCACACAAGAAACAAGATCCGCACTGTTCATTTATATACCAGACATTGATGAAATAAGGAATGCTGGCAGGGCAACATTCACCAAACAATGCTGCAGGAAAAGGCATTATGCTGACTCAGAAAAGGCAATCCAAGGTCACGAGGGTAGAAGAAATAATGATTCTTCCGATGCAGTAGGTACGCACTCCATCGTAAGACTATTATGAATTTTTGTCTCCATTTAAACTGCTCTGCAGCATATGTTAACCAATACAATTCCATGTAAATTTTCACACGCCGAAATTTTGAACTCTCATTTTATCACAGTCATTATGTTTCACCAGTTCTCTAGAGACATAGAGAAAGCTCCATAGCCTTGTGGCCTTCGTGAACTGTATGGTTCAGTCAATACTGTATGAGAGAAATTTCATTTATAGTACAATTTTTTTTTACAAATGTAAAGGATATCTTCCTAATGGTTGTTTGTAGTTGCGGTCTTCAGTCCTGAGACTGGTTTGATGCAGCTCTTCATGCTACCCTATACAGTGCAAGCTTCTTCATCTCCCAGTACTTACTGCAACCTACATCCTTCTGAATCTGCTTAGTGTATTGATATCTTGGTCTCCCTCCACGATTTTTACCCTCCACGCTACCCTCCCATGCTAAATTTGTGATCCCTTAATGCCTCAGAACATGTTCAACCAACCGGTCCCTTCTTCTTGTCAAGTTGTGCCACAAACTGCACTTCTCCCCAATTCTATTCAATACCTCCTCATTAGTTATGTGATCTACACATCTAATCTTCAGCATTCTTCTCTAGCACCACGTTTCGAAAGCTTCTATTCTCTTCCTGTTCAAACTATCACTTCCATACATGGCTACACTCCATACAAATACTTTCAGAAACGACTTCCTGACACTTAAATCTATACCCGATGTTAACAAATTTCTCTTCTTCAGAAACGTTTTCCTTGCCATTGCCAGTCTACACTTTATATCTTCTCTACTTCGACCATCATCAGTTATTTTGCTCCCCAAATTTTGTAAGGGTAGTGTGATTAAAATGACATAAACTGCCTTACAACAATGTTTGGTGCTGTGAAAGTTACACAGCAAGAACCTAGTGGTAGGGTTGTGACCTATAGTGAGGCGACGATTCGTAATTCACACAGGTCTTAACTTGATTCTTGTGATTTGTTAAATATGAAGTAAATAAGATATTAAAGCCACTGACGCTAATAAATAGTTACTTTCGAGAGAGAGTAATGCGTTCAAGAACTTATCTTTATTTTAGGATGCCGTTGAACAAAGGAACATTACCAAAGCCAACATATAGAAAAAGAAGTGGCAAAGCGCTAGGACTAAACCAAAGAATAAACACACCGTAAATAACTTTCTTCACAGAATAAACGCCAAAGTCCACTGTGCGATTTCGTTGTGTCACCAGGCGGTTCCTACACAGCGGAGCTCCGGGCACATCAGGATACTTGTATTTTAAATTCTGCCGGCCCTAGAGCGCGTCCCTGAGAACGGTGAGTCTTCCGGTGTGGTTTCCTGCTTCTGGCTTGGCGTGTTGCTCTCTACGGGCAACACCTCTTCGTCATATTGTGTAGGCGGCGGTTCTTCACTGGTGTCTTAATTTTCTTCGTTAGCTGGTGCCACATGTGCGCCGGTTTAATTTTCTCGATGGAAACTGTTTGTCGCTTCCCGCCGTGATTTGTCTTCAGCGTATGTTCATCTCTTGCGAGTACTTTATACGGCCCAGTATATGGCTGCTGAACTAGTGTTCTTGCAGCTTTTGTCCTCAGTCACACATAAGGGCAATCGCTCAACTGCGTGTTGGTGCCATGTCGATAAACAGGTGTCGGTCGTAGCTGTGCCACGTGGTTGCGGACTTGTTGAAAGACGTAAGGCATGTCGCCCGCTGTCGCTTCCGTCGATTCAACGAAAAATTCTGCCGGCAGCCTGAGGTTCTCTAAACCAGTTCAGCCACGGATGAACCTAGGTCTCATTTACAGGCTGTTCGGAGACCTAGCAGCACCACTGGCAACGCTGAAGTCCAGCTGTCCTTATGGCATATCACTGCTGTCTTTGATGTCCTGTGCCACCACTCAACCCTGTCATTGCTCGCTGAGTGATAAGCGGTGGTGCGGTGATGTCAGAATCCACAGAGCTTGGCTAATTGTTGGAACGAATTGGATTCAAATTGACGTCCTTGGTCGGTTGTCACGTACAGTTGACATCCAAAATTGGAGATCCAAGAAGCCAAAAATTCTCGAGCTACCGTCTCTGCTGAAATGTACGATAGTGGAGAATCTTCTGCCAATCATGTATACCGGTCCACCGATGTCAACAAATTCTTGTAGCCTTCCGAAGGTGGTAGAGGGCCAACAATGTCCAAATGAACGTGGGAGAAACCCTTTGTTACCGGTGCAAAATCTCTGACTACTTTGTGTACATGCCGTTCAATCTTGTTCCTTTGGCACAGCGTGCATGTTGTTACCCAATCGCGGCAATCCTTCCTTATACTCGGCCAGACAAAACGTTGCGTGAGTAGTTTTATAGTTGCTCTGCTACCAGGATGACTGAGTCTGTGTATGCTGTAGAAAACCTCTTTCCGTAGCTGTCTTGGGATGAAAGGCCTGGGTTTGTTCGTAGCTATGACGCACCATATCTTCACATTCGCGCCGCCGACTGGATTAAGTCTGTTTGTTACGTCCTGTAAGTACTGTTGGAGTTGTGCGTCATTAGCTTGTGCTGCGGCTAATTTATCGTAGTCTGTGGTTTGTGAACTGATGATGACCCGCGACAGGATATCGGTGACTGCTTTCGGCTCCGTTGATATGCTTGATATCTGTAGTAAATTCACTGATGTATTCTAAGTGGCGAAATTGACGTGGAGAACAGTTATCCTACAACTTACTGAATGCAAAGGTTATTGGTTTATGGTCGGTGTGTACAGTAAATGCTCTTGCTTCCACATACGGGCGAAAGTACCGGATAGCTTCATACATCGCTGTCGTATGCGGTCCATTTCCTTTGCGGATCTGTAAGTTTTCGTGAGAAAAACCCAAATGCTGCCGTTTGTCGTTTACTTTCTGGTGCAGTGCGGTTCCCAGTGAGTTTTGGCTGGCATCGACTACTACTGACAGAGGTTCTTTTGGTACCGGATGAGTAATGAGTACTGCTTTTCGAAAGGCGGCCTTTATGTGTTTAAACGCTCTCTCCATGTCCACGTTCCATTGCAACGGTCGTTTGCCGTTTGCATTTTTACCTGCGAAAGCGTCTGTGAAGGGCGCATGTACTAGTGCAGCTCGCGGCAAATGCTGTCTATAGAAATTTACCGCGCCTAAAAGCTTTATGAGTTGATGGTAAGTTTCGGGGCGGTTAATGTTGTCGATTACTGCCATCTTGCCCTGTCGCGGGCGTACGCCCTCCGCCGAAACTTCATATCCTAGAAACGTCACATGCCGTTTTCACAGTTCGCATTTTGCTTTGTTGCCTATTATTCTGTGCTGGTTTATGCGGGCGAACACTGCGGACACTTGCTTCTATTGTGCTTCTGCCGTCGTTGATGAGATTAATATTTCATCAAGATACACGAAGCATCCATTCAACCCGCGCAACACTTCATCAATAAATCGTTGCCATGTTTGAGCTGCGATCTCTAACCGGGAAGGCATTCGGACATATTCGAATAATCCGAAAGGTGTTGTAACTGCAGTTTTCGGTATGTGTTCTTCTGCGACCGGTATCTGGTGGTAAGCTTTTTTACAATCAATAATGCTAATGATCGTTTCCCCAGCTAATTGATTTGTGAAATCGCGAATACTAGGCACTGGGTAACGATCTGGTATAGTACGTGCGTTTAACTTCCTGTAATCGCCACATGGTCTCTAAGACCCATCTTCTTTCTTTACCAAATGTATGAGTGACGCCCACTGGCTGTCTCATCTACGTGTGACACCTGATGCCAGTAATGCCTCGAATGCTAGTTTTGCTGCCGCGAATCGATCGGGTGATAACCCGCGCGGTCGTTGATGTATTCGCGGACCGAGCGTGGTGTAGATGCGGTGTACAGTTTTGTGAGTTACTGCGGATTTTTCAGCGACCGTGTTATAATTTACGGTTTGTGACACCGCGTCACAGTTATGCTTGCCAGCGGGGTAAGTGTCGCGTTCCGTGATCCCATTTGTCTCTTGATTTCGTTTAATCTGTGCAGTAGCAAGATCTACGGTAATGAGCATGTCACAAAGGAAGTCTGCACCCAATATCGCCTCTGACACCACTGCCAGAATGAGGATCCACTGACAGCTTTGTGAGAAATCCTCTGCTGCGGTTGCTGCTCTAGCGTCCAGCGCATTCGCGAACTTCGTCTGCTCATCATGGATCTTGCTTTGGGCAAACGTGAGCTCAAGCATTGCAAGCCATAGCTGCAGTTTGTCAGGCAGAAACTGCGGTGTTCGAATTTTTACGTGCTGCGTGTTTTCTGTCGGGCTTTTGGTTTGTACTTCGGCACGCGTGTTTGACGTTGGAATAATAGCTGTCTTTAATTCTAATTTCAGGGCTTCAGGTTGTTCAAGTATCTGTTCTTGAAAGTTCACCAGCTGTATCTCTTCATTCCTCCGTGAACTTTCTGAAGTCGGTGAATTCTCTTGTTTGTACGTCGTAATTTTCTTTATGTTCAGTGTTTGGGGTCACCATTAAAGCCACTGAGCTTAATTAATAATTATTTTCGATAGAGAGTAATGCGTTCAAAAATGTATCTTTATTTTTGGATGTCGTTGAACAGAGGAAAAATACTAAAGCCAAGAAATATAAAAAGAAATGGCATAAAGCTAGAATAAAACCAAAGAATAACCAGAACGCAAATAACGTTCTTCACAGAATAAACGCCAAAGTCCACTTTGCGACTTCGTTGTGTCACCTAGAGGTTCCTACAACATCATTTCGTACACGATTTGCCTAAGCTCAGGTGACGAGGATTATGGTTATAAGAAAAAGAACTGAGTCACCTCATAATTATTATACCTACATCCCAATCCCAGATATGAGTTTCAAATGGTTCTAAATGCGGGATGTAGATGTTTCAGTTCATTCACTTAGTGACCGTGGAGTAAAAATAACTGTAGGTCTTAGGTGAGATAGTTCAATCTCTTATATTTTTATCTTCGTATTGACCCTCTGGGACACCTAACAGCTTCATTTTTTTCTCACATTTCTATTTTCTATTTTTCTAGTATCTCTTCATCCTATCTCTTTGTCTTTTCCTTTGTTCTGCTTTGTACCAGATATCTTTTTTTTTCTATCTTGAAAGCATCTAAATAAAGTATTTTATTATTCAGATGTATTCTGCCTGATTTATCTTTTTCTTTGATGGTTTTTCATTCTATTTATCTCCTTATTTAAGTAGTTCAATCTATGGTAGACTTCTCCTTCCTGGAATGCAGTAATATTTGTTTCGATAGCCTGGTATCAATTATTCCGTGGAGGTTTCCAAACGATATTAATTTGCAGTTTGCCATTAGTTCTGAAGCTCTCTGTATTTTCGTAGACCTTGTCGTTACTGTTCCTGTAGTCCATTCCGTCTATAGTTCCTCAAAGATAATTAAATTTACTTAATCGCTCGATCAGATTATTCCGTGCATTCCCTAGGTTTTGGACTACTGTGATGTAAGACACTTCAACGGGCTTTGTCTAATTTATGTTTACATGATTAGGCTTACTACGTATTACGGTGCATTTATGTAGCTGTCATGAATTTAGTTTTTTGGAAATGAAATTTTGAGACTAGTTCAATCCACTGTTTTCCAAGAAGATTTAGTTGAGTAGTTGCATCTGCTAAATATCCCGAAAGTATTCCAAAATCATCTCAACTTCCAGCTCATTTAGCTTAACTGCAGTTGGTTTCCTTGCCAGAATTATTAGTTCAATTTTGTAATTTTCTTAGCTCCATATTTCAGACGCTCACAATTACTTCCAAACACGCTATTCAATTGTAAGGTTTATAATCCATCCTCTTTTCTAATGACAGTTTTTATTTAAGATGGCTGAGATATTTCTGCCATAAATCCCAATTAGGATAAATATTTGTTACACGTTCAGAAATTATGTTTGTTAATTATGCCTTAATAGCAAATTCTCTAATGACATTATCTTTTATTCGCCTGTCCATCGAATCAAACAAGTTTGAAATCAACAGACGATACTGTTTTAGCTCTGCTGCTTAAGATCCTGTGGTAATTTATTGGTTTCAAATTATATATCTTTTCTAAGCAGGATAAAGTTTCTTCAACTATGTTCAGGAAAAGTTTGATAAAGTTTTGCGCACCATCTGAAGAACTAACACTAATGTATATTTGTTAACATTTTGTTTGTCTCCTTTGTTATGTAACAGATGGATTAACACTATTTTCTCTTCGGGAATCTTTTCTCATTCCCAAACATTCTCAAAAAGCAAATGTACCTCACTTACAACCTTTGGTTCTGACAATTTCAGGAATTCTTGTGTAACCCAGTCTTCACCACTTCTTTTACTGTTGAATTTCTTTGTTGTATTTCGTTTCATGAGTTTCTAGCTCCTTTGGTAGGAAATCTTACGCAAGATTTCATGGTATCTGCCATTTCAGCATTATTTCCCTGCGTACAACATACTCAACACATATTAGTTTTTTTCTGACTTTCGAGTTTCTACTTTCGTCGCAACCATTTCCTTTTTAATAATTATTATTATTTATGATCTTAAGAACGGCTTCAATGTATTAGTGCGCGACACTCTTACAACAAAGATTGTGTGACATTTTCTAAACACAACTGGGCTCTGGAATATGTTTTCTTCGCAGCTACTTTATATTCTCGGAAAGCGTAGTTATGTCATCTATTTTGATAGAATACACTATGACTAATGTGAGGTCCTGTCCGTAATCAGAGAAGTAATTAATAACAACAGGTGCAACTTTCTGAATTGACGACACCCGAGCAGACAAAAGTGGAGTATTTGGCCTGCTGTGCTGCATTACAGAGGCAGAGGAGAACTATTTTCACTACTCAGCAAATAGTACATTGTTCCAATAGCACCGCCAGGTCACCGAAAATCAGCTCATGGACGAAACAATGTCTCCTACAATATCTCCTTCTATAGAGAGTCATTGGAGCAAGCAGTACACGGTACTATTCAGAAAAACCAGAAAGCTTCTGCTAAAAAAAAAATAGCTGATCTTTGTTTCCTCACATTGTGGCACACTGATTCTCAGAGGCATGGATTAGGAACACAGGTTTTGGAGTTCGCTTATTAGCTGGAAATATGCTGGGTCATTTCATGGAATATTTCTGGCAAGGATATGGAGTGCATCTATAACTCTTCATCTTAACTGTAGTCCTACCGTTATTAATATATTGAACTAAGATCAACTAACAATATCCTTGCTCGTGAAAAATTTCGCATTATAGTATGCATATCCTCCTGATAATTAGTGCAAAAACTGCAAAAACAAATATTCAGTTCGGCGGCTGTTGGCGCCAGCTGGTTGAAAGCAGCAGCTCAACATTTCTTTCGCATTTTCTACTTTAGGTTTTCACACTATTTTGTTAGAATACACTTACTTTGGAGACGTACCATACGTGGACAATGTTGTTAATCTTGTTAAATATCATCCGTGCATTTAAGGCTCCAGGAAATCGGAAATACGCCAAAACCTTTTTCTCGTGATCTCCAGTCATTCACATCAGTGCGTCTTATTGAGCCCATTATACCATTCTATGCATCTGAGCCCAGTATAATGATCACCATAATTTTCAGACTATATACTTAACTGTAGAACCATGTAAACTCTGGTTCCAACATATCAG